>NW_027142355.1:2944881-3523610 GCF_026170545.1 Melanerpes formicivorus
AATGCCTTCCATAGTTAATGCTTTGCAAGAAACCTGGAGAAGTATTCCACAGAAACTTCTTGTTGTTAACTTACTAATCGATTACATGACTTCAACAGCATATATCAGACATAGTCATGACTAGGAAGACATCAGAAATACATTAGAGGAAATAAATCTGATAGAAATTCTGTTTATTATAATTGTACTAATACAGAAGAGCCAGAACATATAGTGTGTGTATATATATATATATATATATATATATATATATATATATATATATAAAATTGCATGTTAGATAAATGATAAAACAAGCTGCAATTTGTAAGTTAAAAATTAAAGGATTATTTTTTATGCTTTCATATTGATGGAGGAACTTTGAACATTTTATATGGTTCTAAATTTTCAGCTATGTTGGTATAAAATCTGTGGAAAAGAATTGCATCTAAAAACACTTGTCAGTTTTAGATTTCTTGATTATGAATGCTTTAGTGCTTCATTAACTCTTACTTTCATCCTGTGTTAAGTATCCTTCAGTATCTCAGATAATAAATGTTTAAAAACTTACATTTACACAAGGGGATAGCTAGACAAATTCATGGAACAGAAATTAATTTTTAAGTTCATAGAATAGCTGTCTGCTTCATAAAAATCCCAGAACTGAAAATAGATGGAAGATGAAACAATATCAAGGGAAACATTGAATGTGTTTGCTCTCTTCACACTTTTCTATGCAGTCAGTAAGGGCCACAAGATCTTGGCCTGGATACATCTTTGATATGACAATGTATGAATTCATAAGTTTTTACATTATTCAAAAAGCAATGGAGCATGAGGTTGCAATATTTTGGATAGATGTGTCAAGCCTGTGTTCTACAGGAACAGATGTTCCAAAACTCCAAAATAGAATAGACTAGAATAGAATAGAATAGATAAGGTTGGAAGAGACCATCGAGATCGTCGTGTCCAACCCATCATCCAACACCATCTAATCAACTAAACCATGGCACCAAGCACCACGTCCAGTCTCTTCATAAACACCTCCAGTGATGGCAACTCCACAACCTCCCTGGGCAGCCCATTCCAATGGGCAATCACTCTCTCAATGAAGAATTTCTTCCTAACCTCCAGCCTAAACCTCCCCTGGCACAGCTTGAGACTGTGTCCTCTTGTTCTGGTGCTGGTTGCCTGGGAGAAGAGACCAGCCCCTGCCTGTCTACCACCTCCCTTCAGGTAACTGTAGAGAGCAATAAGGTCTCCTCTGAGCCTCCTCTTCTCCAGGCTAAGCAAGCCCAGCTCCCTCAGCCTCTCCTCATAGGGCTTGTGCTCTAAAGCCAGTGTCTCTGGTGTTAATTCTTATGAGTCACCAGAAGGCCTAAGATTTTCTAACAAAGTGTTTTGCTTTCAACAGACTGTCATCACATTGACTCATCATAAATATCATATCAGCATAAAACTTTTGCCTGAAAATTTCCAATTAGCAATATCTATGTTACTTATTGCATACTTAGTATGAATTATTTTGTCTTTAATTAAAAATTAATATGCATGTGTAACATTTAATTTTTAGGTAAAAGTTAAGAAGTACATTTGATGTACAAATGAGTTAGGTGGATGTCATAATGAAAAATGTTTCTAAAACCTCAACCACTACTTCCAGTGATTTCTATGAAAGTCTTACAAATGAGGAAAGTTGCAGAAAATGCGTTTAAAATTAAACACCTTCCACAAGATACCAGTAATGTGTGTAACTTTTTTTTCACTGTTAAGGCTATAAGACCTGAAAATTAATATTATGGGGCTTGAAGTTCTGATTGTAACATGGGAGGCTTCGTGTTCTGTGTGCTGCTTCTGGCTTCTGGGTTTTTGGGTGTTGTCTTTTCTGCTGGGATAGTGGCAGGAAATGGAGGGGAAACAATGATGATGATGATGATGATGATGATGATGATAATAATAATAATAATAATAATAATAATACCAACAACAACAACAACAACATAGTAGTAGTAGTGTGACCAGAAGGAACAGGGAGGTCATTCTGCCCCTGTGCTCAGCACTGGTTAGG
Source organism: Melanerpes formicivorus (assembly GCF_026170545.1). Lineage (NCBI taxonomy): Eukaryota > Metazoa > Chordata > Aves > Piciformes > Picidae > Melanerpes > Melanerpes formicivorus. The sequence goes on from NW_027142355.1 coordinate 2,946,929, forward strand.
CCACACCTTGAGTGTCCGGTTCTGGGCCCCTCAATTTAGGAAAGATGTTGAGTTGCTTGAACATGTCCAGAAAAGGGCAACAATGCTGGTGAGGGGTCTGGAGCACAAGCCCTGTGAGGAGCAGCTGATGGTGCTGAGGTTCTTTAGCCTGCAGGAGGCTCAGGGGAGACCTTATTACCCTCTACAGCTGCCTGAAGGGTGGTTGTAGCCAGGTGGGGTTTAGCCTCTTCTCCTAGACAACCATCAACAGAACAAGAGGACAGAATCTCAGGCTGTGCAGGGGGAAGTTTAGGCTTGATCTTAGAACAAAGGTCTTCACAGAAAGAGTGACTGGCCACTGGAATGGGCTACAAGCTATGTGATATCACCCGGTGGTTTCCTATAGCTATACCACATTTATTGTGTTTTGGAACAAATGGAACAGAACAGAAATTACCTCTTTTCAAGACTTTTTTAGTAACTTGTCCTTTTTCATTAGGAGAAAGTGATATTTTTCTCTCTCTCTCTTTTGTTTTTTTCCCCCTAAGGGAAAACAGTACCTTTTGGCACAGGTCAATCTTAGTTCTTTATCTTACATAGCTCTGAAACAAAAAGTCTATTCCACTTCAAAAGAGTATCTGATCTTGGCTACATATTGAAAAAAAAATCCTAGAACCTTTGAAAACTTTCATAAATTATGTCCTGTTGGAGAATGACATATTCACAGGATCACAGGATGTTAGGGTTTGGAAGGGACCTTTGGAGATCTTCGAGTCCAACCCCCCTGCCAGAGCAGGACCATAGAATCTATCTCAGGTCACACAGAAAAGCATCCAGACAGGTCTTGACAGTCTCCATAGAAGGAGACTCCACAACCTCTCTGGGGAACCTGTTCCAGTACTCTGTGACCCTTACAGTAAAGAAGTTCTTCCTCATGCTGAGGTGGGACTTCTGTGCTGCAGTTGACATCCATTGCCCCTTGTCCAGGGCGCAAGTGAGAAGAATCTGTCCCTTCCTTCTTGGCACCCAGCCGTCATATATTTATATACATCTTTTAAATCCCCTCTCAGTCTTCTTCTCTTCAAACTAAAAAGCCCATCTCCATATTTTTTAAAAAACGAGGCTACAAAGGATGATTCATGCTGTTTTTTCCTTTCCTTCTTTCTTTCTTTCCTTCTTTTTTTTCTATTTAGTTTATTTGTTACCATCTTGAGGCAAGTTTTGGGGAAAAAAACAAGCTACTATCCTTAAAAATGCAGTACACACAGGAGTTACACAAATGCCTTCACATCAAGCAAGAGAAAGGGAAAATGGTAAATATTTCTTTTTTTTTTTTTTTAATCCTTTCCTATTCACAATGAACTCAGCAGCTTAACTTCCACTCAACCTTGATTATATTCAGTGAATCAAGATATGGACATGAAAAAGACTTTCCAAATCTAAACATATGAAAAAGGCTTAGGGACTGATAATCTAATTTTCAAAGAAAGTAAACAGATAATTTTAGTGAAACAAAAGTCAGAACATGAAACCAATACATTTTAGTAAAATGTCAGAAATGGAATAAGTTTCTTTTTCTCACAGGATATGTGAAGTATGAGTGACAGCTGTGAATACATTTTAGTGACTGATAAAAAAGGTAGGGTTCAAAAGTCAATAACTTAAAGAGAAAACAAGGCAGGAAGTTTAAACTACAAATCTGTTTTATATTTCTTTGCAGATTTATCAGTTCTGGGCCCCTCAGTTTAAGAAGGACATTGAGACACTTGAACGTGTCCAGAGAAGGCAGCGAGGCTGGGGAGAGGCCTCGAGCATAAGCCCTATGAGGAGAGGCTGAGGGAGCTGGGGTTGTTTAGCCTGGAGAAGAGGAGGCTCAGAGAAGACCTTATTGCTGTCTACAGCTACCTGAAGGGTGGGTATAGCCAGGAGGGGGTTGGTCTCTTCTCCCAGGCAATGAGCACCAGAACTAAAGGACACAGTCTGAAACTGCACCAGGGGAAGTTTAGGCTTGAGATGAGGAGAAAGTTCTTCACTGAGAGATGAGTTAGCCATTGGCATGGGCTGCCCAGGGAGGTGGTGGAGTCACCATCCCTGGAGGTGTTCAAGAGGGGACTGGACGTGGCACTTGGTGCCATGGTTTAGTCATGAGGTCAGGTTGGACATGATGATCTTTGAGGTCACTTCCAACCTTGGTGATTCTGTGGTTCGGTGATTCTGTGATCAACCATACCTCAAACTGGACAGAGGAAATTAACATTAAGAGAAGTACAGTTCTTCAAGAAATGTGATGATCATATAATTTTACTTAAGAATGCATAATTTTGCATGGTGTTGAGAGAATTTGGAAGACATTTTAAGGATAATCATAAACAGGATTTCATAATAGGTAGACAAGAAAAGACTGAAAACAACAGTCTTGCTACACTTTGCATGCTCAGACATTTGTAAATCTCAAAGATTTGGTTTGCAAAAAGCCACAAAACAGGTTGTTTCTTGAAATATCCTGAATTCAGTTTGAACAAGCAGAAGTCCATACAGTGACATGTGTTTTTATTTGGAAGTCTCCCGTGACATCACCTATTATACAACTAAATGTTGAGAGCCAACGTAAATTTTTTTCCCTACTTGTCTTAGTTCTTTAAAAATAAACTTTAATTTTTTTAAAAATTAAGGTTTCGGTGAACATTGCTACCAAGCATATGCAGAAGTTTACAAAAACTAACCTGCAGAGACAAATTTCATTCTTATTTAAGGAATATTACTTTGCTGAAGCAGTACTGTTCACTGATTCCTGTAATGACTGCTGGCCATGTTTGGATTCTAGAACAGTCATATCACTGTCCTGATACCATTAAACTAGTTTACCCTAAGCTGTGGTCTGTCTGCCTCTGCCCCTTCAAACCCTCCTGAATTATTCTGTTTCTCTGTCTTCATGGTCATAATCAAAGCTCTTTACACACAAATGTAAAAGGAGTCAATAATACTGAAAAATGGTGAAAACACTGTAAACATCTTGCCTGTCTTCAAAACTTAGGAGAAGGGCAGAAAATTGCTTAATGCTTGCAAGTCAGGATGACAGTTTCCCAATACTGAAACAAGAGAATAAGAGGTAAGCAAAGTAATTTTAATAATTTATTTCTGTCAAGCTTCTTCCATTTTAAAATTGGCTTTGAAATTACTGTGTGTGATTCTCATTACTCACAGGAATTTAATGTCTTTCTATAAGGGGAAAATAGGTTATGGAATGAAATAGGACTTTCTCATTGGTCATATATAGGTTAGATAGTGAAATGTGCCTAAAGCTAAACATGTCCCACATGGTTGTAAGCAGAAGCTTATATTACTACTTTGAAGTTGAAAGTCTGAGTATCTAAAGCACCTCTGGACCTGCTTTACACTTTTATGAGTTTTAAGTCAAGATACTCCCACATAGCTACAAAAAAAGCCAGTTGCACCTTGAATGGATCATGTAAATTTTTAAATGGCACGTTTAAAACATAAAAAAGTTGCACCTGCAGTACACTCAAAAATCTATAATACATACCCTAATTTGCAAGCTCCAATAAAAATCTGAAGAAGAAAGAGGATTTGAGGATGTCAAAGATTCAAATGAGAGACAAAAATATTTGTAACTAACGAGTGAAGAACTCTGATATTAAATATCATAGAATGCATTTGGTTGTAAGGGACTTCTAGAGATCTAGTTGGGGACATTCCATCAGTAAGTAGGGGCATCCCCAACTAGACCAGGTTGCTCAGAACCCTATCAAGCCTGGCCTTGAATGTCTCCAGGGATGTGGCCTCCACCACCTCCATGGTCAACTTGTTCTAGTGTTCCACCACCCTCATAGCAAAGAACATCTTTGTAATGTCTGGTCTGATTCTACCCTTCTCTAGTTTAAAACCGTTGCCTTTCCTCTCCCCTTCTTTCTCCAGACTGAACACCACCAACTCTTTCAGCCTGTATGCATAGGAGAGGTGCTCCAGCCCTCTGATTATTTTTGTGGCCCTGCTCTGGACCTGCTCCACATGTCTCTTGTGTTGAGGGCCCTAGAGCTGGGCACAGTACTTCAGGTGAGGTCTCACCAGAGCAGATTTATGTGATGCATTCTTTTGCATTTATTATTTAGTGTTGTTCCAAAGCTAAAAACTTGCTCACATTTTAATTTTTAGACAGGAAAGAGCATTTTTATGTTCTGCGTTAGAACTCCATCAGCATAAGCACAGCTTGTACTGAAGTCTTACATACAGTGAATTCTTTCAGCACTGAGCAGCAAATACTAGTCATATGATAAATGTTGCTAAACAGAAGAAGACATTGAGAAAATGTATATTCTTTTTAATTAAGGGTAATATTAAAAGAAGTTTTCAGTTTTGATTACATCTGGCACTTTTTCTCTCTTACAATTTTATTTCTAAGACAGAAGTGAAAACTTGTTTTGGATGGAAGAATAACTAGTATTGGTCAACTCATGAAGATGCAAACCTTGCTATCAGGAAAGAATGAAAAGTTAATGCATCTGTGAAATGCTGTTGCAGCAATTGTGTAAGAATTACGAGACTGTAGCATTAAAGGTTTGGTGAGATAAATTTATTTACGCAGGTGTCCTTTCTTATTTTGCAAAAGGTCCATTCACACAGACTTTGTAAGGGAGATAATTATTAATTAGTTTCATTTCAGCTAGAGCTCCAAATTTAATTTGAAGAACTGAAGCAAAAATAAGCGATCTAGGTTTGGGTTTTGTGTGCCATGGAACAATTTTAATGTAGCAAAGTTAAGCCAATGAAGAAATGTTTCTGGAAATCCCCTTTTTGATTTGAATCAACTGTATTAATTTTTAAAGGAGAGGTAAGACTAGTGTGATCAGACCTCATATCTGACACAAGGTATAGGAGTATTCTGAATTAGTCAAGTTTGTGAGTACAGTATAAGAAGTGTTTCCTATTCTCTTTGAAGAACCATCAGTGAAGAGTCACAGAATCACAGAATCACCAAGGCTGGAAGAGACCTCAAAGATCATCAAGTCCAATCTGTCACCCAACACCTCATGACTACTAAACCATAGCACCAAGTGACACGTCCAATCCCCTCTTGAACACCTCCAGGGATGGTGACTCCACCACCTCCCTGGGCAGCACATTCCAATGGCTAACAACTCTCTGTGAAGAACTTTCTCCACACCTCGAGCCTAAACTTCCCCTGATGCAGCTTGAGACTGTGTCCTCTTGTTCTGGTGCTGGTTGCCTGGGAGAAGAGACCAACCCCCTCCTGGCTACAACCTCCCTTCAGGTAGTTGCAGACAGCAATAAGGTCTCCCCTGAGCCTCCTCTTCTCCAGGCTAAACAATCCCAGTTCCCTCAGCCTCTCCTCATTAGGGCTTGTGCTTGAGGCCTCTCACCAGCCTCGTTGCCTAACAGTGCCTAACAGTCTTCTATTATCTGTTAAAAAGTGTGTGGTATTTCTAATATGATATAGGAATGCTCACAAACCTTTAATTTAGATGTCTGTTTACAACTCAGCAAGTTTTCCAGTGGTGAGTGCTAGGCCTTTTAGAGCACAATTCATTTACCAAATATTAAAAAAAAAAAAAAGCAATATTAAAAAAATGTTCATAACTGCCCTTAGCCTATAAAGAGAGTTGAGGCAGCTATTCATACTGTGGAAATCTGCATCTGAACAGAGGAAAACTGAATCCCATGCAACTTCTTTCTCACCAGTTTTGAACATTTGGAAGTTGCCTTATTCTCACTGAGCTCTATGGAAGAGTTTATCATCAGTATATGTTCTCTGGACAGACACTGCAGTATTCACTATGATCAAGTCAGTTACCAGTTAATAGACTCTCTTTGAGGAGCTAAGTGGACAGTGTTCTTCTGGTGTCTTTCACTATGAGGCATGTTTTCCAAACCGCAGTCATTCTCGTGGTTATTCTGAGAATACACTTGCACTTTCAGCATTAGTCTTTAATTATGTGCAACAGAACTGTATGCAGTGTTCTCAGAACACTTTTTCCAGAGACAAAATGACAAGTAATATCTGTAATTTGTAATTCATATGCATGTGCTGGAGAATAACACTGGCTTTTTGTTCACAGCAATAAACTGTGAGTTGTTCAGTTGATTATATTCTCTGCTATAAGTTTTGTTTAATTTCAAGTAATTGAGGGAAGAATTAAGTGAAGCCAGAATAAGAATATTCATACTGCTGAACTCATCCTGTGAAAATGTATTGAGGCACAAAGAGCTGTGGAAGCATGATGTCAACGGCATTGAACATCTGCATTGTACCTCAAAAATATCTGCCATAGGTTTATTTGAGCTTTTAAAAAGTTTCAAGTAAAAGAATTAGGGAAAAAAATCTATATTGCACAGATGTGTCAAATTCAGGATCATGAAATAAATTGTGTACTGTGAAACATGATCTTTGTTAATCCAGTCTGAATTGAGAAGGACCTTGTGCACTGGTTAGGCCACACCTTGAGTACTGTGTCCAGTTCTGGGCCCCTCAGTTTAAGAAGGACATTGAGACTCTTGAACATGTCCAGAGAAGGGCAACGAGGCTGGGGACAGGCATAAGCCTGAGCATAAGCCCTTTGAGGAGAGGCTGAGGGAGCTGGGGTTGTTTAGCCTGGAGAAGAGGAGGCTCAGGGGAGACCTTATTTCTCTCTACAACTACCTGAAGGGAGGCTGTAGCCAGGTGGGGGCTGATCTCTTCTGCCAGGCAACCAGCACCAGAACAAGAGGACACAGTCTCAAGCTGCACCAGGGGAAGTTTAGGCTCGCAATGAGAAGAAAGTTCTTCACAGAGAGTTGTTAGCCATTGGAATGTGCTGCCCAGGGAGGTGGTGGAGTCACCATCCCTGGAGGTGTTCAAGAGGGGATTGGACTTAGTACTTGGTGCCATTGTTTAGTAGTCATGAGGTGTTGGGTGACAGGTTGGACTTGATGATCTTTGTGGTCTTTTCCAACCTTATTGCTTCTATGATTATATGATTCTACTGTGTACAAGACCAAGTAAACCAAATAGTCTTCACTCAAGTTTTTATTTTCATTTAATCAACTCTAGAGTGAGGGCATAGTAAAGACTGTCAGATTTTTTTTTGCACAGGGAATTTTCTTCACCGGAAAATGCAGAATGGAGAGGCTTCAAACAGTGGCTCCTGTTGGTTTTAATGGGGCAGTTAATGGATGTTTTTAGTGAGATGGTACAACATATATGTCTCAGGTCTAAGCACAGTGATTACAGTAAGATTATACTCACTTTTAAAGGGAAACAATGAGGAAGAAGATTGTCATTTTATGAATGGAAGAGTTTGATTAACAAATCTGATTGGAATTTGCATGGATAGAGGTGTGTGTTGGGGTATTTAGTAATCTACGTGTAAGTCTAAAACTGTGGAGAAAAACGTTGTTGCATCAAAGGTCACAAAATTCTATTTGCATTTATACAAATACAGACAAAAATTGTTTACTACTGTTCCTATTGAAATTGTTGTCAAATATCCTCAGACCTTAGTGGGCTGAGAATTATGGCCAATATCTGACCTAATGGAAGGATGTTAATGGGAAAGGCTACATCCTGGCAATGTGGAAATGTGTATCAATTATAACGGGGATAATTACCTTGTGTATATGCACATATAGTTTTTATATATTTATTGATTTCTTCATTTATTTATTTATTAATAATTAATATTAATCCAAAATCACATTTGTCAGGGGAAATGTTTATATATTTAAAGTAATATATATATATATATAAAAAAAAATGGATAATTTAAAGAGCACAAATATACCAGAATCACAGGGGAACACTCAGGCTGTTAATAGTTAATGAATTTTCAGGCATTCCGTAACAAAGCAAAATTAAACAACAACCAACCAAACAAAACACAACAAAAACCTCAAACAAAACAAAACAAGTGAAGTTCTGCCACATGCTGTGCTTGTACCAGTGAGTTCAGCTTCCCTTAATATTTTCTTAAATTTCTTTCAGGCATCATGGGAGCTCCTGTCAGGATTTTGGCATTAGGTATTTTTTTCCCAAATCTTCTCATATTCTTTACTTCCTTCCTTTCTGAGCATTTCGATGCATTTGAGCTTTTTGGTTTCTGTGCTTAGTGACTCTTCTAAGCTTTCCAAGGCTTTCCCAAGTTAAATATACAGTCTAATGCAATTGCTTTCTTCCTAGCTTGTCTTAAGGAATTTCAGGTGGATTTCACGCTTGGGAAGTTACTGTTTGGCTAAGCTTTTGTTACGATAGGTTGATATTCAGAACTCTGTCTCATGCAGAAAAATCTCTGCAGCTGGAGCTCCTAACGCAGGCAAAGTCCTAGCATAGGCTTGTGTTCTGGATATGCTGTGTTTCTTGCCTCTGAAATAAATTCTTAGGAAAATCTCTTCTTGAGGAATAAAAATGCCACAGGAAAATTCATCTCTACTAGTGCAACAATTTTTAAAAATAGTAAGAGGTATATATGTACACTTAATGGCTGCTTCTGTAGAACAGGATGGTCATCATGACTGACCTTGCTGATCATAAAACGAGAAATTGAAGGAGTAGCACTTCCAGATATTAGAAAGCTGAAGAAAGGACTTGCTTTACATTTAGTTCATAGGTGAGAGATGAAAGCTGATCCTTGCAACCCCTCACTGCCTAAAAATCTGGGTTAGATTTACAACTGAGTTTCAGAGCTAATTATTGTGCCTCTTCTTCACCCTGTTGTCTTACATTTTCGTGGAGTTTAAGTGGTCCTAGATTCTTACACCTGGCCAGTTCCACTCTAAGTTCTGAGACACGGCTCTGGTATGAAAGACTACCCGTAAGCTGTTTGTAGCACAGGATCCATGATTGATACAAGTTGTGACAGGTTTAGGCTGTCCCTTTAAGAAAGGAACAGTTACTGGAACACTCTGGCTGAATGTTTTGGTGTAATAATGAAAACAAAGATATTCTAAACGAATTTTATTGGTAGATTGGTAGAATGCAACTTTAAATTTTAGCTTTAGTTAGGAAGGGGGAGAAGGGGGATTGTGGGGACCCCTCCCCTCTGGAGAAGGGAAAGGTTTTGTGTGTTACATTCTTTGCTGTATATTTCTGTATATATTGCAAATACTGTATATTGTGTATATATTCACTGCATCTCATCCTGCTTGTAAAATATAGCTTATCCATATTTTTGCTTCTCTGACTGAGTTAGCCATGGTTTCTTTGTGTGTGTGGGAGAACTGAGCTTTCTAACACCACCACACAGGTACATTATTGCAGGACACCAGTACTGCTAGTTGTTTCTCACCTTTCATTGTAGTCAAACATTTTGCTAAATCAGCAGCAATATTCTGTCTGAATAAAGTGAAAGGAGGTTGTGTACACTGAGCTTCAATCCTGGTGATACCATTTGCCTTTAACCTGAGTTTAACTAACTGAAGTTTTAGCATGTATGCATGAGATAATCTTGCACATGTTTTTCTTTCCATTATTGCACCTACAGGCAAGCTGTTTCCTGACCTTGATGAAAAAACTTTTTCAAGCATCAAAGCAGTGCCATTACAACATTTTGATACATCCAGCAGTAACGATCCAGTTTTGCTTGCTGTGCTTCTTCAGGCAGACTGTACTGAAAGGAATCAATTCAGTAACAACTGTTTTTCTGAAGAAGTAGTAGTAGTAATCAGCTCAAGGCCATCCAGAGTATATTGTCAGAAATATTATCCATTGTACGTTAATGTGAGACTCCATTCTGGGTGTCAGGCTTCAAGTTTTTAACAGAAATGACATTGACACAATGCAATGCTTTGCCTGTAGTCATATGGCATCCCTCCACTTCACTTCATAGAGGAGAGTAGCTGTTCATATACAGCTGTCATGCAACAACAGAGTGAAGTAGTGACTGTTATTCTCTGGTGAAATTAGGCATTTCGTGCTTTGCAGTGGCTTGAAGTTAGGGGTCTGAGGAGATACCATTTTGTGCCTGTTTTATAGTGCATGTAATTAAAGATTTCACTGGATAAATGGCTTTCCCAAACAAATGTGCATTTTCCAGCTTTTTACATAGATGAAAGTGAGCCCTTTTTTTTGGCATGAGAAACACCTGCTCATAGATGTCAATTACTCTTTTCTGCCTTTAAAAATGAACTGTTCTAAATTGAATAGCCATCTAAATGTAGTATTAATTAATATTTCATTGCTTTACACTGGAGAACAGATCAGGAAAAGGGTTTTTTTGTTCATTGACATCTGGTTAAACAAAGCTAAGTGGAACCTTCTGACATTATCAATGAAAAGATCTGAAAGGAAAGCTCTTCTGTACAATAGCTTCCTTCATGTATTTGCACAACTGTTCTATTCTGGTTTGTTACAAAACAATACAGCTTGTACTGGTTATTTTTTATCTTTAAAAATAAGGCATAGTATCAATGTTCATGAGCTATTTTTCATTGTTTTAAGAGCCAACTGTAGTCCATTTGCCTATGTCTGAATAATTTCTGGATCCTTTGTAGACTATGCTGCTCTTGCCTCATTGAACTGTTAGTTTGTCTTCTGAGTAGATCAATCTTATACTTCTTTATTAACTCAGTCCCAGTGAGTCATCATTTATTTCCATGAAAATGCAGTTACCATCACCAAGTAGTGCAGCTCAACCACAAATGTGCCTGTGCCTTCCAGATGAAAAGAGGAAATAGTGAATTTGGTTCTGTATGTTTTCTGTATGAAGAAAAAACCCCACAACTATTCAATAACTACTGAATACAAACCTTCTGAATGCTGCATAATATTCCAAATATAAAGAATGTGCCTGCAGATGTGTTTTTCCTCAACAAGTCTATTCCTAGAAGGAGTGTTTTGACTTTCCCTTGAACCCTAGTTTATGCTTAATCATTCAAATACTGCAACCTTGTTCTCTGGTGGCAAGCACTTCCAAGAAGGTGGCCAAGTTCAAGGGCTCAGTCTGAAGTAAAATTTAAACTTCTATTCATGATGCTATCTTATGCACACACACAGGGAGGCACATGCACACTTTGCATTATGCAAACCAGCATTTTGTACTTATTTTTGGTTTCATGCTCTGAAGTCTTAAAGAGCATGGATAGGTTTTGAGCAATTGAACTTCCAATGGTAGTCTTAATTGTACTAATTGGAATAATAAACCACATATAAAATATATAAAAGCTATTTCAAAGGAAGCAATTCCTGTAGAGTTTAAATGTGTCATTATATATGATGTTGGAGGAATATAACTCCTAAACAAATATTTGCATCAGTAGAAAGAGAAAAAAAAAAAGCCGCCTCTGCACATTAGAATATGATGGCTAATAAAGCCCTTTATCATTTGATTTGAATAAAAAAATTTGCTAAATTAGTTCATGAATTATGCTTTGAAGCTAAGGAAAACAATTTCTGATCAGGAAAACTGTTTTGTGCTGCCAGTAAAGTTGACAAATGTCATGGAATCTGGTAAGTTCTCCTAAAGATTATGTTCTCATCTAAGTGAAATATGTATGTAACGTAGCAAGAGAGGAAGTTTAAGCCTTGCAAAACACTGGGGAGGATAACCCCTAGGGTTTTTGCCACATGCTGCTTATACAGCTGGAATATTGCATTTCCATGAATTAATTTTGAATGGTTTTGTAAATCTGAGCGCTCCTTTCAGTACTTTTAATAATATTTTAATTGGTATAGTTGAGCATGAAAATCAATATTTTTAATTTTTGTGGTTGTTGTTACATATTATTTTTATCACTGAGCTGGTAAATTTATATCCCAGAAATTCCTAAAGGAAGTTAAATATTTGAGTAGATGTAATTTAATTAAAGATCTAGCTTGTCTGCAAATATGTCCACTAAATGATAAACATTGAGCTGTTGTAGCATAATAAAAATAACAAAATCGAATATTAAGAAAACAGCGGGATGTTGAAATTACAACTGTTAAGTCCTTTCATAAACTGGAGCCTGAAAGATTAAAATCCCTGGACACTGTTATTTAGCTGTCCAGAACCTCAATGTGGAACATCCTTAATTAGAAAAATGCAAATAGAGTTGATAAAATTTTTGACTGGTGTAAATCCCCTGTATAAGCCCAGTTGTCAAGTCATACTTTTCCGTCTTCCGCAGGTAAAGTAAATCAGAATTGCCATTTACCTTGCACCAGGTACAGACCCAGGTGAAATAACTGCAGCTCTTTCTACTCTGTATGAACAGTGGATGTTAAATGCAGCATCCAGGTTGCATTCCTAGCCTCAAAAGAACCACTAGCCTGGCCTGCTGCATGACATAAGCTCACATGGCATTCATACATTCTCATATTGCTCATCATCAGAGTTTATATTGATGTCTCTTCTCCACTTTGATCATATACCACAGTCCAGCCCTGCTCATGCCTAGCTGCAGCATAGGTAACGGAGCACCACTGACACAGGCAATACAGCCAAGATATGGACATTCACTTCTAGGGCTACAAAGAACTTTGAGGAAAATGGTCATTGAAATCCTGCCCTTCAATGCCTGCCCATAGGCATGATAGAAGGCACTCTTCACGTTAATTAAATAATCTGCTTGGCAACCCCTTCTTTCATCTATACTTTTGTCTTATGAATGACTGAATGCAGACATAATACTTGGTTCACAGTCTTCATTTGACTGTAAATGTACATATTCATATAGATTTACTACTTGATGCTAGATTTCCCTTTGAGCGAAGCTGAATATGAGTGATCTGTCAAGTCAAATATCTGTGTTTAGCAGTGAATTTAGGGGAAAATATCATTTACTGGGTAATCAGTAGCTTTTTTTAAGTCTCATCAGTGGACAGGAAAGCCCATCTTTGTACCATAAATTGAATAGTAATTATACATTGAATCAAGGATGTTAGAATTCTTCAGGTTTGCTTAAACAGATTGATTTTTAATTTTTTTTTTTTTTTTTTTTTTAACTATCAGGAAAGAGTGTATGTACACATGTGAAATTAGATATTTTAAACCAGATTTAAACCTAATAGTTTACAGTACTGCAAAGCCAGGTCAAAGCAGGCCACGAGAGAAGACAAAGAGAGCTCATTTCAGTTTTCTGAAAGTGGTATGTAGCATCTGGCATGTGAGACAATCCAGTGTTTCCAAGATTTTTCACAGGGGGCCAGCAGACAGACAGACAGACATCTATGACTTACAGAAGGCCCACGCTAGAGATAGCCAGGTCAGATGCCCTAGGCCATTTTAGGTGGAAATATATACCTATGTTTAGAAAACCGAATCATACTTGAGAGTCTATAAAGACAACTACAGGGCCAGCTGAACTTGGGAATAACCAGAGCTGAAAACACAGAATGTGTGAAGTTTGAAATAATGCCAATAAGAAAAGTTCATTAAGTCTTTATCAAAAGTCTGAAGGTTCAGACTACAAATGCAAATTCCATGTACACTTGTTATACTTGATATAAAGACTGCTTTTTTAACTTCATATGCTCTTTGTACGTGTTTCTACATCTTGCGTTTCAAACTTCAGTGCCTTAGCCTACACCACAGTATATGGGATAATTAACTTAGTATCTACTTAATTAAGAACAGCTGAGTTTAATTTAAACTACTTTCAAATATGATAGTGTGTTAACACGGTAACATAGATCATTATGCTTCTTTGTCTGCAAATTATGAAAAATACTAATTATGAAAACTGGAGATTCGCTGTATCCTCATGAGTGGAATATTTTTAAACTTGCCAACCTCAATTTTATTAGAGAAGATGTATGCATAAATATTCTTCCATAGCCTTTGGGAATTTTTAATCCTTTGCGGAAAACATTGATCTTGAAATTCTACTGGGGTCATTGGAAGATGAAGGTCCTGGAACATGCAATTCAAGAAATTGTTTCTCCTATGCATAAGGTGCTTACCCCGAAATGTTGCAGTAAGAATATTTTGTTTATTTTTAATAAACTGTTAAAAAAAAAAGAAAAGGAAAGTATTTACACTGTTACAAGCATACATCAAGCAACGAAAAACATGAATTACTTCACATTTCACCAGTGTATCTACTGAGTTAACTGTAAAACCACCCCACGACTCTTTCATTTTAGCTTACTTGAGTCCACCAATGCAAATCTGTTAAACTCTCACATCTGTGTAAAAGCATCTTCTTTCAGAAATGAAAACATAAACCCGTGCGTGTTCAACAGAGTTATTATTTCTCAGGCATGAAAGTGAGTTTTGATAGCCTTTGACCTTCATAGTAATGATCTAGTTTTGTTTGTTAGGTCACAATTCAGAAGAACCTTAGTTTTAGCATTTCAAACTTGACAGGTACTTAGCTCTTCCTAGAGATGAGTGCTGCATTCATTTTTTGAGTCTTCAGCCCTTAAAATTCTTACATCCCTAAATCCTCAGGCACCAATTTGCATCTCAATTATATTGAAGGAATGATTTATTTTAATTTCCCGTCTTAAGGTATACCTCTTCTTTCATGTGAAATACACCTTAAAACTGTGTTGTTTTCTATTATCAAAGTTCAAAATTAGAAGCAATGCCACTAGTATTTTGGCACTGCATAAGCTTATTTTCCATGGTGACATTCCCTCTGAAGCTGACATTTTTAAATGCTGGTTATCGCGTGTTTGTAGTGGGATTTCAGTACCGACGGTAATGATAGCACGTTCCTTTCCTATGGTTAACAACAAATCTGCATTTTGTTCTAGCTGATCAGCCTTGTAAAATGAGTATACCCTCATGCCACGTTTTTGTTGTATGGAGAGTGGTATGAATCAATTTCTTATGCAGATGATAATTCTTGCATTTGAAGGTATATGCATTTGTTTTTTCAAAGTTATTTTAGAAACTTGAAGCAAAATGGAAAGACTCAGAGAAGGAATTTTCATAGTAGGTAAAATCTTAGCAGCGTGGAAGTCAGTGGAAGTTCTGCTCCAGTGGGCGTAGGATTGAATCCTATTAGCATATAATATAAGAATATATTCTACCAAAGCTTTTCCATAAAGCTGACTGAAAAAGACACAATGGCCCCCTGGCTACTAATTTACAATCAATAACCAATGTGTTTAGTAAACCAGTGATGTTCTTTAGTAAAAGCACAGTTAATCCGCAGGTTCTCTGAGCAATTTGTTTCCTATCTTTGAAGAACGTTTTCCATGTTGTACTGCACTAATAATTTGGTTAAGAATCACACAATTTCACAGCCTCTTATTTAATCATAGAATCATAGAATTGTTAGGGTTGGAAGGGACCTCAAGCATCATCCAGTTCCAACCCCCTTGCCATGAGCAGGGACACCTCACGCTAGATCAGGTTGCTCACAGCCACATCCAGCCTGGCCTTTAAAACTTCCAGGAATGAGGCTTCCACCACCACCCTGGGCAACCTGTTCCAGTGTCTCACCACCCTCATGGGGAAAAACTTCTTCCTAACATCCAGTCTGAATCTACCCATTTCTATTTTTTTTTTTCCATTCCCCCTAGTCCAGTTGGGTGGTGGGTTGGACACAATGATCTCGAAGGTCTCTTCCAACCTGGTCTATTCTATTCTATTCTATTCTATTCTATTCTATTCTATTCTATTCTATTCTATTCTATTCTATTCTATTCTATTCTATCACTGCCTGACACCCTAAAAAGTCTCTCACCAGCTTTCTTGTAGGCCCCCTTCAGATTTGAAAAGCTTGGGACCACACTGAGCCAGAGGTAGACAGTAGGGGGAGAAATACAGTTTCTCAGCTGTGTGGTGGAAAATATGGGACATAGAGGGCAATTGCTTGCTGGTGTTTGCAGAATTTGTGGCAGGCCTGGGAACTGACTGAAGAACCCTAATGTTGTTGCTTTGGAATCAGTTCTTAGTCTGTCCAAAACTTCTCTAAAAATATTTCTAAATAATGAAAGATACCTTTCAGAGAAAGAATCATGTAATTTTTCATCCGTCTGTCATGTGTAGATTAGCTTTAATGTGTGTCTGTTCTCTTTTCTGATCCTTGAACATGTGTTCTTTGCAAGAATATCTGATTTTACCCATTTTATCATGTCTGCTGCAGCTTTGAGTAGGAGGTGTAGTCTATTTTTCATGGTTTGTTTTGAAATGCACATTTTGTTTTCGTGTCATCTTTGAAATTCCCATTCCCACTCATCTTTAGATGAAAGCAAGCTGTTCATTTATGCAATGAGATATGATATAAAATGTGTTTGGGAATGAGAATTTTACATTTTGTAACTTCTTCAAAGACAGAAGAGTGAAGGTCAATAAACTAATATTTCAGTAAAGAGCCACTCCAAAGTAATGAAAACAATTCTCTTGAATCTTCAATAGCTGTTTTTCTTTCGTGAACTGAGCTGATACCCAGATTGCCTGGTAAGTTCCCACTTTTGTGAATTTCCTCATATCCAAAGTGAATCAAGTTTTTTATGTTCTCTGAAGTTTAAGATACCTTTCCCAGAAGCACCCAATAGGGCATGTCTGGAATGAACTGCATCCCCAGACCTGTCACTGCTAGGAATTACAGTGTATCAGAAAACATTTGCTTGAAATTCTAGTATTTGACAGAGTCCTGAGAGTCTAGACATATTCTCTGGAAGCACTAGCTTTAATTCATAGGTCTTTCCCATGGCTATATACTGTAGAAACATAAAAGTCCTTGGCCCAAGGAGCTTCCAGTGGAAATTCAGGTGTAAATCACATGACTGTATTGGTTTGGAGTAGGCAAAAACTTCTCAAATCTGAGATACCTCCAGTGAAACTCTTCAAAGTCAAAAATTTGGTGTATCATTAACAAAATATTTCTGCTTTTTCTGGATTATTGTTCTAACCACCATATTCACCCTTCGTGATACTTTGTAATCTTTATCCTGAGGATTGCAGCTGCTGACTCCACCTATAAGAACCATGAGTGCAGCTGAAGAAACACACGGGAGGTGTGATTACTCTGCTTTGTTTTACTGCTTTTAATGAAAGTGTTATATTGTTATAAAGCAATTTTAGACCACACCCTACCTATCTTGAGCCATGCATGCTATAAAATTGCACAGCTACATGGATAGTGAGAATCCACTACTGAAGTCCACGACGAAAGTCTTAACATCAAATCAAGGCGCTGGAAAGCCAGGCTGATCCAAGTTGGGAATGTGCACAGCTAGGCCTGGAGCTGAAAGCTGAAGTCTGAGTAGATTCTGAGTGTAGGAAAAAAAACCCTGATCCCTGAGTTGACAAAGTATAAGAAATTGAACACAAAATCTTTATAATCAGAAATGTCAGGGGAATTTAAT
Source organism: Melanerpes formicivorus (assembly GCF_026170545.1). Classification (NCBI taxonomy): domain Eukaryota; kingdom Metazoa; phylum Chordata; class Aves; order Piciformes; family Picidae; genus Melanerpes; species Melanerpes formicivorus. Next base: position 2,964,159 of record NW_027142355.1, read on the forward strand.
ATCAGCTAGTGCTGTTAGCCCTGCCTAAGCTGCCCAGTTCAGCCCAGGTGTCACTGCAGCACAACTGCAGCTGTCACTGAAGTTAACAGGAGTTGCATCCACTTGACAGCAGTTGATTAGGTTCCCCCAAAAAACCCAACAATGTTACTTTTCCATTCCTCTGTGCTGTTTGTTGGGGTTTTGTTGTTTGGGTTTTTTATTCTTATAGACGAAAAAGCAATAAAATAGCTTTCTAAAGTAATGGTAAAGATAAAAGCAATGATGTTCAGAGGCAAATAGGACGAAAGATGAAAATTTTTTTTATGATATGAAAAGACTAGCTGAGCCACACGAATCACTGGAATGCATAGCACAATGCAGTCACTGGTTCTATAAATTCATGAATAATGCATCAAAGACAAATCTACAAACTTTAGAAGAACTACACTATGAGAAACCAAATGTTTAGTTGACCGTTGGCTCTTGGGTTTCTAAACAATCTAAATGCATCAAAGGAGCCACTTAGACTGTGTTTCTGGTTATCTCAATAGCATTGTTTGATGTCTCACTTCTGATACATGTGGGTCTTATCTTTTATAGTTAACCAAAAACTCATAAGTATACACTGAGGGCAGAAAGAGCTTTTAGCTTTAAAGAGACTATTAACTTTCAGTTTATATTTCTAAATCCACTGCTTAGGTATGTCAGTGCTTCAATACTACCTCTTTCCCTTGTCTAACAATATGAAACCCTAGAATACTGCTTGATTCTACATGAAGGGCTTGTAAGAAATGGTGTTTACTACTAATGCACTCCTATATGCAGACAGTACAAACAAAATGCACATAGAATCATAGAATCAATAAGGTTGGAAGAGACGTCAAAGATCATTAAGTCCAACCTGTCACACATCACCTCATGACTACTAAACCATGGCACCAGAGTGCCACGCGTAATCCTCTCTTGAACACCTCCAGGGATGGTGACTCCACCACCTCCCTGGGCAGCACATTCCAATGACGAATTCCTCACTCAGAGAAGAACTTTCTCCTCACCTCAAGCCTAAACTTCTCCTGGTGCAGCTTGAGACTGTGTCCTCTTGTTCTGGTGCTGGTTGCCTGGCAGAAGAGACCTACCCCCTCCTGCCTACAACCTCCCTTCAGGTAGTTGTAGAGAGCAATAAGGTCACCCCTGAGCCTCCTCTTCTCCAGGCTAAACAATGCCAGCTCCCTCAGCCTCTCCTCGTAGGGCTTGTGCTCAAGGCCTCTCCCCAGCCTCCTTGCCCTTCTCTGGACACGTTCAAGAATGTCAATATCCTTCTTAAACTGAGGGGCCCAGAACTGGACACGGTAATAAAACATGGTCGCATATCCGTGTTTTATTACTATTAGGAATACTAAGAGATTCTGTTTGCTAGTTAGTTTGTTTATGTAATAAAAAATGACCCTCCCAGAAAGATGTAGCAGGAAATCTGTTCCCATGAGTTGTCTATTCCTGGCACTGATCATGAGTAAGGACAAACTCAAATTATTCCCACCTAATATTGGAAATTAAATGACATACCCAAATTAAGACTAATTGCCTTACACTTCTTCCATAGTCAGTAGGAGGAACAGAAAGTGCTTGGGCTGAATAGAACTCTTCTCTCTTTTGAATGAAGTGAGATGGTAAAATGTCCAGGCTCCTAACTTATAAGTGCCTAAAATAAATAATGAATGCTAAAGACTTGGTGATTGATGGAGAAATTAATGGTGGATACAGGACTCATCTTCCAAATGGAAATGGAATTGAGATTACATCATTTTTCCTTGCTTTAGGGTAAAGAAGGAGCATGAGGAATTCTGTTCCCCTCTATAAAGATGCCATTCATGGTTCCCCAGTGTAAGAGGCACAGGGATATGCTGGAGAGGGTCCAGTGGAGGGCTTCAAGGATTATTAAGGGACTGGAGCACTGCCTGATTAGGAGTGGCTGAGGGATCTGGGGCTTTTTAGTCTGGAGAAGAGAAGACTTAGAGGGTATTTAATAAATATTTATAAATATCTGAGGTCTGTGTGTCAGGAGAGAGGGGACAGGCTCTTCTCACTTGCCCCCTGTGAGAGGACAAGGAGCAGTGGATGTAAGCTGCAGCACAGGACGTTCCACCTCAACACAAGGGGGAACATCTTTACTATAAGGGTCACAGAGCACTGGATCAGTCTCCCCAGAGAGGTTGTGGAGTCTTCTTCTCTGAAGACTTTCAAGGCCCATCTGGATGCATTCCTCTGTGATCTAAGCTAGATTGTATGGTCCTGCTCTGGCAGGGCAGTTAGACTCTATGATCTCCTTGGGTCCCTTCCAATCCCTGACATCCTGTGATCCTGTGATCTGCAGGTATCATGCTGCACCTGTTACTAGGACCATATTAACATTTACAAGGAAAGACTATCTTAAAACCTTAACTGTCCATATTATTGTTTTATTTTATTATATTTTATTATCTTTGTTTTCTGAATCAATACTTTCTAGTTACTATCATAAATATATAATTAAAAATAAGAATATTTCTCATTTAAATATGTTACTGATTTTGCTAGTAGATTTTAAACTATTATTTTGTTATTCTAATACTTAAACATTTTATCCTGTAAAAAAATTAAATATATTGCATTGTCATACTTGATGCTGAGACTTTACTAGTGGTCCACATTCAATCCCCTCCTTTGAAGAGACCAAAATAAATTACATTAAATTAGCTGTATAAGTATTTAAGCAGACATTCTTCTTTTCCTCTTCTCTGTGACTGAGAATGTATGTGCACATATCCATTCCCTGTTTGCTGCTTAAATTTACATCCGAGATAAATATTCATTAGTTAGCATTATTTGCACTTTGACACTACCATACTTATCATGTGATGAATCTTTTCCACTGAGTTTATATGGCAAGAGGAAGTTCACAAGATTAGAACCACACAATACAAATGCTGTAGTTCAGGAAACACATGTTCGATGTATAAGTGAATATCTTTTAAACCAGAATTCTATTACTGATTTAACAAGGAGAATATAGCTTCAGGTTCTGTTTTTCACAGAATCATACAGAATCACCAAGGTTGGAAGAGACCACAAAGATCATCAAGTCCAACCTGTCCACAGACCTCATGACTAAACCATGGCACCAAGTGCCACATCCCATCCCCTCTTGAACTTCCCCAGGGATGGTGCCTCCACCACCTCCCTGGGCAGTCCATTCCAATGGCCAACAACTCTCTCAGTGAAAAACTTTTGCCTCACCTTGAGCCTAAACTTCCCCTGTCGCAGCTTGAGGCTGTGTCCTCTTGTTCTGGTGCTGGTTGCCTGGCAGAAGAGACCAACCTGCTCCTGGCTACACCCTCCCTTCAGGCAGTTGTAGAGAGCCCCTGAGCCTCCTCTTCTCCAGGCTAAACAATCCCAGCTCCCTCAGCCTCTCCTCACTGGGCTTGTGCTCGAGGCCTCTCCCCAGCCCTGTTGCCCTTCTCTGGACAAACTTGTGAATCCATTTACCCTTTCTGACAGGTTTGTTTTTTTTTTTTTCTTCTAATATATCTCAATTATTATCAAATGTAAAAATGTTTTCCTTCTCTTTACTACTTTTACTCTTTACTACTTTCCTCAAATCTGATGAGAAATATTTTTCATCTCCATAAATCAAAGGTCTTGTTGCGAACTAGAATACTCTCTTAGTCAAGGGAAATGGGGATTTATCACCATTGTTTTATTTACCACTTGTGGGCTTAGATCTGTGTCCTCGCAGCTCAGACGTTCAAACAGATTCACAGGAATCACAAAAGTTATGAGGTTCATTTTTAAAGCACTTTTATTGGTTTGGTTTTTTTCCCACAGACTTCAGAGAAGCTTTACGTTATTAGTAGAGGTTAGAAGAGACTGGAATTTCAACTATATTTCTTCAAAGGTTATGTATTTCTCAGCTGAAATCACACCAGAAACTTTTTTGCTGTAATTTTTGTTAATTACTAGGCATTAAAAGGCACATGTTTTCACGACAAGAATGATATGCAAAGAGCCATAACCCTCAAGAGGGAAGGCACTGATTAAGAAAGAAGATGACAAACTGTGCAATAGTTTTAATTAAAATATACCTCGGATGCATACACCAGGCTCTGTCATTGACGAGAGCCTCTGATGTACTTAAGGTGTGCATTAATCAGCCCTTTCACATGCTTGATTCATATTACTATTTTGCATTTTTAAATCAAGATTTTTATTCAATATATAAGTAGACCCTAGTGACTCTTTTGTAAATGTGTAACATTTTAAAACTGTTTGTTTATGTTTTGCCCTGACCTGATTTCCTGAGCCAACCCAAGGCAGCAGGATGGAGGTTGTGCTAAGATGCAAAAATTCCCTCAGAGTAAATTAAGGTGAACTGACACCAAACAGCTGACGAGTTAGGTTTATTTGATCCAATGAAAGTGGTCACTTCTGTCTTAAGGATGCCTGGTTGGACCTCAGGAGAGGGAAAATCAGAAGAAAGAGGAAAGGAAAAAATGAAAGAGAGAAGGAGAGGGGAGAGAGAAAGGTATCTCCACCCTTGCAGCCTCTCATGGGCATAGTCCAAGTTCTTTGGTTGTGGGTGCGCATCCAGTAAGGTCTTCTGTGGTAGATACAACATTCTAGAGGTTGTGGTTCTTTTATAACCCTCTGTGGAGACGAGGGGCATTCTCTAATTCGCAGAGAGCTTGAGCATGAGGTCCTTTCAGTAGAATAGAATAGAATAGAATAGAATAGAATAGAATAGAATAGAATAGAATAGAATAGAATAGAACAGAACAGACCTTTGAGATCATCAAGTCCAACCTATCATCCAACACTATCTAGTCAACTAAACCATGGCACCAACTGCCCCATCCAGTCTCTTCCTAAACACCTCCAGCGATAGTGTCTCCGCCGCCTCCCTGGGCAGCCCATTCCAATGGCCAATGTCTGTCACAGGGCTTTCAGTGGTGCTGTTGAAGCGGTTTTAAAATAAGGAAAGGGGGAAACTGCATCCACAGTTTCCATGGTTAAACCATCTGCCAGGAACAGTTGGCCTGCAGCTGTGGTTGAGGGCCATCAAGAGCATCAAGAATTGTTGACTTGTCTATTCAGACAAGGTATGCCACACATTGTTTGAAATAACAGATGGTCAGGAGAGTCAGTAAGGGCCATCAGCCAGGCCCTGCTACACCTTGTTTGAGACAATAGAAGATTGGTCTCTCACATATTTTTAATGCAATTTATATTATTTGCAAGGAACTTTTTTATCCTCTTGTTATATGGTTAGATGTTTTCTTTTGTTGTCAAGACATGTTTTGTGGTTAAGTCAACATTTATTTGCTCTGTCAATAGCATCTCAAATCAGCTTTATGGTATCAAAATTTACCCAGGCCCTGCCTGTAGGAATGTATTAATTAGGCTGGGGGAACTTTGAGAAATCAAAAGAAAAAGAGAAAAAAAGTTCATTACCCATCTCACTGGGACTATAACAAGCATCAGTTAATGTATCTGAAATAATCTGATGCATCTTGCCAACTTAGACTTGGTGGGTTTTGAGGCTTGTTGGGGTATTTTTGTTGGGTTGTTTGAGTTTTTTTGTTGTTGTTGTTTCTTTGTTTAATGCATTTTAAGGTATATTAGCTATTTGTTGTCATTCCTTAAACCTAGCAGAAGTTTTTGCCATATTTTGACAAAATTAGATGTCTGTATTTTCCAAGGGAAATATACCTTCCAGATTGCAAAGACATTTTATAGTAATAATTTAGAGAGAGATGTGGGAAGGCACTATCCCAACCTGCTTGAGATATTGCTCATTTGCTTTGATCATTTGCCTTTGATCATTTGCAAATTTAGGTCCTGTTACTGCTAACACTCATGGGCTTAATTCTCCTTTAGATAGAGGTTTGTAGCAATAAGTTCTTGAAGTTTTTTTCTCTTTCCATCAAAGACTGAAGGCTCAGATGTTTTTGGAGGAGAAGTGCTAGATAAATACAAAGGAAACAGAGCTTTTTCACTATGAATTCCAGCAGAATTTTTCATTTCTCTGCTCCTCCTTTTCCTTGCTCTCCACACTGTTAGGAAAGATGTCCAGGCTGCTCCGTACTGCCATGCAGTCTTAGTAGATACCTCTCCTGCAATTTTGTATAACTGTATGTGTCCCTTCACATAATCTAAGATGTGAGTCTTGCAAGTCTGGAGTTATGAAAGACACGTAGGAGGAAGTTTCTGAGTGCCAGTTTGTCACTTTCATTAAAGCAGCACTCAGACAGAAACTTTGATTGTGCTGAACCTTTGAGTAAAACCATAAAATATTGTCTAATAGAAATAAATGAGATGATAATCCCCTACACACCTGAGGGGAAGCTATAACTGCCACATATCATGCCAAATTTTCAACAGATTGTACCTTCCCAGTAGAGTAATACATTGCCCAAGCTTTACCACCTGAAGAATTTGCACATAGAGAATAAAAATGAGTGTTGCCCTGTAAAAACAAAACAAGAATAAAACATAAAACTTCATGACTAGTATATTCTATTTCCAGTGTTATGAGGCACAGATACCAAAAGAGAATGTTGCTTAATTTACCAGAAATAGCCCAGGAAGAATTTTAAATATCCCAATGTGATATTCTGTCTTGCGTTCCTACAAGACTAATAGGAACATGTGTGCCAACACGAATCCCTGTGCAGCATAAGGGCAAAATGCAGTTTTCAGGTTCATGAGAGATCATGCTGAGACTCTAAGTTAATTCACTGGGATTATTTTTGGCAAATTCAGAGGGATATAGGTTTACAAATGTAAAGCTGAGAAAACTGCATGAAACGTATCACTTCTGTTCCCACTAAACCATCTGAATGGACGCTAGAGTAAGACACCAATTTATACTTTGCCCTGCTGAGAAGAAGCAAACTAAAACTAGCTTCAGAAACTACACATGCTTCTGAGACTTCCTGGCAATTCTTTGAAGATGTACAGTTAGAAGTTTAAATATATTTTCTCTGCTGTGTTGCTGTTTGAAAGACACCCACCAGAAGGGAAGTCTGACTGCGAAGCATGTAGTGATTTCTCTTGTTCAAAGTGATCTCTGCAGGCCTGTGCCTGGAGAGTCCTGTTCCAGGTAGGAAGGCTGCCTGATGGCGTAACCTTTGATACTAGCAACTGTATTCTCTTTCTTTTTTCTACCTGGCATTGTGCTTGGCTTCATTATGGGCGTGTGGGGGTGTGTGTGGAAAGTTGGTGAATACAAAAGAGGCGTTACAAGTTTCATTTGCAGTCCACTAGAAGGTCTAGTTATGCATAATGTTAGAGCTCTTCAAAAGATAACCAGTGGGTATGCAAACAGAGTGGAAGTACCTCTGACATCCATGGAGGAAGGGAGTACACATCTGGGTCAGCTCATTTTGGATCAGGATGGAATAGATTAAAGGAACAGGGAAGGTTTAGACTGGCTCTTAGGAACATGTTCTTTGGTACAAAGGTAGTGAGACTCTGGAATAGGTTTCCCCAGGAGATTGTGCATGCCTCCTCCCTGGGGGTGTTCAAGGCTAGACTAGAGGCATTGAGCAGCTGAGTCTAGTTGAGAGGCATCCTGAGGTTGGAGTAGATGATCTCTTAGGTCATATCCAACCTAAGCCATTCTATGATTCTTCTGCTCCTTCTACACTGAATTTTATGCCAGGGCATTTGAACACAGTTTTGAGCTTAGTGATTTCCCCACAGAGATGAGAGGAGAGACTGACCCCTTGGCACTTGTACAAGTCTTCAGCATTGTCTTCAGGGAGGGCTTTTAAGGGGAGCAAAGGGTTTCTTGCTTGACTGCATCATAAAATCCAGTCCGACATCCTAAGAAAGTGGAAGCAGCAATTAACTCAGAGGGTGTAGTTCAAGCTCTGTTAGATTGCAACCCATGCTGCTTCAGAAATCAGAGGAATACAAGTAATAGAGCAATTTTGCTATTTTGGCAGTATCATTCAAACCAGTAGTGATGTTATGGAAGGAAAAGAATATCAACTGGAAAGAATGACTCCAGAGAAGGGCAACGAGGCTAGGGAGAGGCCTCGAGCACAAGCCCTGTGAGGAGAAGCTGAGGGATCTGGGATTGTTTAGCCTGGAGAAGAGGAGGCTCAGGGGAGACCTTACTGCTGTCTACAACTACCTGAAGGGAGGTTGTAGCCAGGAGGGGGTTGGTCTCTTCTTCCAGGCAACCAGCACCAGAGCAAGAGGACACAGTCTGAAGCTGCACCAGGGGAAGTTTAGGCTTGAGTTGGTGAGAAAGTTCTTCACTGAGTTGTTAGCCATTGGAATGGGCTACCCAGGGAGGTGGTAGAGTCATCATCCCTGGAGGTGTTCAAGAGGGGATTGGACGTGGCACCTGGTGCCATGGTTTAGTAGTCATGAGGTCAGTGGTGATGGGTTGGACTTGATGATCTTTGAGGTCTCTTCCAACCTTGGTGATTCTGTGTGATTTGTTATCTTAAACAAAATTAAGCTTTTGAAAATCTGCTATGTAAAGATCAAATTCTAAAATATACATCACCTAGAGTAATGTGAGTGAACATCTAAAACACTCCTTCTGCCCAGCATCATTGAGAGAGGAAAGAAGAGAGTGAAAAACGCACAAATGCAACGAGTTGTTTCTGAAAGGCCTTAATTCCACAGCAAGTGACATTTGAGAACATGGGAAAGACTCAGCTTCAGAGTGTTTGCCTAAGTTTCAATTCAGTCATTAAGTGCTGTGAAAGGTGAAAACATAGCTTTAAATGAGATAAGAAAATTAAAAGCTTTGTAAGAAATGTTAGGATTCTGTTCTGGAATGTCAATCCATACAAGTCACGATAATTAGCTCCACTGTATTTAGTGTTTGTGCAAAATATATGTTGAATATTACATTTCGACAAATGCATAACTTCTGAGAACGTCTTTTGAAAAAGTAATAAAACTATTTTCTCTCTGGAAGAAGTATTTTTTTTAATAAGTGTATATTAAATTTATATACATATATTAACATGTTGTTATCCTTCGTGCCACTTGAAAGCTATGTCTTTGCTTTGTTTACAGATAATAAGCTGTTTCTTATGTTTTATTTTGTCTTAGTGTTTTAACCCACCTTCCTGTTACAAAACACATTGCACCCCTGTTTCTGTGTGCACACCAGATAGGCATTTCATTGTCTGTTTGGAGCCTCAAACTCTCTTCTTCCTAAGTCTGAACCATCTAAAACTGCATGAACTGAACCAAAACCAATTACAGCAACTAGAAAACTGAATATTGACCTAGTGATAAATATAATTACAGTTATTTTCTAAATTTTTAAAAAAGATTAAGTGGCACACTGGGAAGGATCGATATTGTACCTCTTAAAGAAGACACACAGAATTAAATGTTTGACAAACCTGTCAGATGGAGGATAAAATGGCTTGAAAGGCTGTAAAGGCCAGACCATTTGGTTATTCTGTGTGTTAATTTTGAAGAGTTCTTCCAGTAGAATTCTTTCAGGAATAAACTTTTCATAGGTAATGATTTAAAGGAAATTGTCTTCTTATGAACTTGCCTTACCTAGTACTTACCCTTTAATAAGCTGGGGCTGACTGTGTCATGGAGGAGAAAATTGGAATTCCATTGATTGGCTTTACTAAAATCAGTTATTGGGAATTAGTCTTTGGCAAGAATGATGATTTGGAGTTCTGTAAGTTATTTAGGACGTGGTAGGGTTTCGAGAGGGGAAAACCACGGAAGGATTTGGGGTCCCCGGAGGGGATCCCTGGGGGGGATCCTGGGGCCATGGCGAGAGGGGAAGCAGTGAAAGTCTTCCTGTTTGTGCCCAACATCATCATCCGTGCTCTCATCCTACTGGCTGCCGTCACCTTCTACCTGCTGCCTGGGGAGCCAGGGCTGGCCGTGAGCTGCTACGACCTCAGCACCCTATTGGACGCAGTCGATGGTCACATGGCCAGGCTGCTGGACCAGGGCTCGCGACTGGGCACCGTGCTGGACATGCTGACCAACCACCTGGCCACCGCCTGCCTATTGGTCAACCTGGCCATGCTCTACCCAGTGGCAGCTCCCCTCTTCCAGCTCAGCCTCACCGTGGATCTGGCTTCCCATTGGCTACACATACACATGGTGATACTGTGATACTGTGATACTTCCTTTTCATAGAATCACAGAATCAACAAGGTTGGAAAAGACCTCAAAGATCATCAAGTCCAACCTGTCACCCAATACCTCATTACTGCTAGACCATGGCACCAAGTGCCATGTCCAATCCCCTCTTGAACACCTCCAAGGATGGTGACTCCACCACCTCCCTGGGCAGACCATTCCAACAGGTAACAACTCCCTCTGTGAAGAACTTTCTCTTCACCTTGAGCCTAAACTTCCCCTGGCACAGCTTGAGACTGTGTTCTCTCGTTCTGGTGCTGGTTGCCTGGTTTTCTGTCTCAACTGAAGTAAATCACCCACCACTTTGCTGTAATCTAACAGTCTGTACAAATTAAAAATTCAGAGTGATTTCAATAAAAAGATCAGGCATACAAACAGGTGTTAATAGAAAAGAAAAACCTGGGTGCTCCTGACATGACCACCCAGGACTGAAACTTGAGAAATTACCAAGGTAGGACACAATTCAGTTCAGAAGATGTTGTACTTCAAGAATAGTGGAAAGCTACTTGGCACACATTTTGAGTAGTTTTGGCAATGTTTAGACAGAACACTGAATCAGAAATAGCTGAGATGGACAAAGCCAAGAAGCATCCTTGCAGGATCTCAGTAAAGATGTTCATGAGCATTAATGGTGCTGGAAATAATCTTCTTGGTGCCTGCTGTTGCTTTCAGGCATAATAATGCTAACAAAGGCCACCTCATCGATTAGTGTAACACGATGAGGTAAGCAGAGACCAAATTCCATGTCTTCATGGGATTCCTAAAGTCCTGTTGAAATATTCTCAGATTCTGAGTTTTTTAAAATAAAAGTTTGCATTTACAGCAAGAAATACTAATCTTTGTTTTCGGGTAAATGGGCCCATTTTTACTTGCTGGGTAAAGAAGGGTTGTGTAGAAAAGAGTGAGCTTGTTCCTTCTGATTCATCTGCTGTCTTCTTAACCCCAGGGAAAGTAGGAAGATGTTGGAGAGAAAGGGTTGGAAACAGCTTTACTAGCTCTCCTACTGCGAGGGAATCTATCACACTAAGAGTATCACCTGCTGGTGAGATGTTTTTCACTCCTCTGTGCCACCTGGTTGCTGCAGAGGGAGAGAAGAGATAAGCCAGACCACTAAGTGCAAAAACTGTAAATTGTTGTTCTCATTTTGAACATGTGCAAAGCATCAGAGAATTAGGCTTTATTTTAAGGAACTGAAAAGATACTGTGTGAAAGGACTGTGTCATTAAATCTAGTAGTAATTATACACTGGAAATGTAAATTGTATTTCTTGGGCAATATTTTTCATTTCATTTCCATTGTAAACACTTCTAACTATGAATCCTAATTTACTGCAGGGAATGTGTGAAATGACATGCAGTTTACTGTGCAACATCTATCTGCACACATCACATTTCATTCAGTAGCAGTGAAATAAATAGTGGATTTTTTAATTATGCTGTCTGACCATAACCTTCCCCTTCCATTTAAAAGCATGTTGCTATTGTGTGCCCAGCTGCAAGTTGCAGTTCTTAGTTTACTACTATACTGATGGAAAGTCTTTTCAATGGTACTGAATATTCAAGCTATATGCTTAGATTAAAGGGGAGATCACATGTTAATAATGATGTTATATGCTTCTGGGAATAATATGTTATATGAATCTGGGAATATTTTTTGAGAGAGTGCATAAAGGTGATTTGCCTTTTTAGTAGATCAAGCAATCTATTCATTGTATTCTCAGAGCATTGGCGTGGAACACAACGCCTCCTCCACCTAACATAATGTTAAGATCAGCTATTGCAGATGTGGACCAGCAATTATTGCCAAGAAATGGTGCTTTGGAGATATTTGAGGCTGTTGGATAAGCTTTCTGTGCGTTATGTCCACATTTGCAACAAACATGGCTGTGAGCAGCCTTGGTGGTATATGAGATGCATGCTTCAAATGCAATGGGAACATGACAAAATTTTTCTCAAACATTATGATGACATAGCAACTGCTGTGTTGTTCCATGCAGAAAGAGCTAGATTCTCACAGTTTCTAACTGTCCATTTTGTGCACTATCCTCTGCCCAGTCAGTATTTTCTCAGTACAGGTTCATTAACTCCGAATGCTGGTTTGAAGGCTTGAATAAGGGGGGAACTGGTCTCGGCTTTTTAATCTGTAGAGTTAAACATCTCTACACTTTTAAAACCCTCTTGATTCTCAAGCTCAGCTTCACATGCTGAGAAACTTTTCAAGTCCATTTAGAAATCATGATTTGTTCCAGTTTTCTGATCTAAAACATAATTAAATATTAATAACAATGCCTATTTAATTAATTGCCAAAATTATTTATTGTTTGCAGTGTCCTCTGAAAATATGAAATATCTATTATTGTATTTAAGGTTTTAATATCAAATGAAACTTAAGGAGCAGAAAGTTTACTGTGTTGTTCTTCCAACATTACTTTTTGGAGTGTAAATAGATTTGATTATACTTAATCTGTGCTATAGCTCTTAAGCAGCCATTAGAAAGTTTGTTCTCAACCCTTTCTAACTTGATGCTAAGATAATGAATCAAGCATTCTTAACTCATGCTATTATTTGTTTGTCTTAGTTCCCCATTGCTTAAATTTTCTTGTTTTTCAAAATATACATGGGACAGATCTCAATTCTGGCAAGATACTGCCAAGTCAAAAATTCTTCCATATATATGGGAGTGAGTCCTTTCAAAACAGTAATGTACATCTGAGTAAGTGAACTGAATAATTACCAGACAATTTCCTGCCTGCTCCCTGATTCCTCTTATGCTGTAGATGAGACATGGCACTGAATTCAATAAAAGGAAAGTCTGAACTTTCACTGATGTCAGACTCAACATCAAACAGCACTTCACACTTGTTTGTTGCTGAATGGTCTAAAACATAATTGCAAAATACTCTTCTAATTAGTTATGTTTTAGATTTTGCCTTCAGCACGTTACATTTGTCAGCTTTGTGAAGTGTAAAAAAATGTCATATAAGTGAATAGTGTCTAGGGAACCAGCTACTTTCTTCTAATCCTAAAAAAACAACAGCTTGTGAGGGTCAATCTTTTAAAGTGTATGCATCACTGACTGCAATTATTAATCATTTCCCTTCAGGAAAAATATTAAATTAAGTGTTAAAGTACAGATCTAAATAGTGTTAAGTGCCCAAAGCTACTGAGTTCATAGTTTCAGCTATATTTCAGTGTGATATAATTGACCTTCCACAATGCAAATGCAGAGCTGGCACTGACTGATACAAAATGACTCATCCTGTCTCGGTATTTTATCTCTTTACATGCATTTCTTTCTTTCAGTGTCCATCCTCAGTTGCGATTAAGATCTCTGGGTCCTTCGCTTTCTTCGTTTTTAGCAAGCACAGTTTGCAGATGACGACTTCCTAGTAAAGACAGATGGAAATCAAGGAATATAATATGGCTAAGGCTCTTTTTTTTAATGCCTTAAAAATCCTCTAAACCATCTGAACTTACTTGAGACATAAAGCTGTATTTGTAAGCAATGGTTAATGAGATTTTCATAGGTAAACAAAAAAAAAAATCCTCAAACTGTATCCATCAGGCTCAAACCACCACCACCACCACCACAAAAACTGTAGTATAAATATTTTTGAATGGGCTTAGGATACTGGAAAAGATTTCAAATATTCAGCCTAGTGTTTTATTATTAAAGTGGGTTTTTTTGTAATTGTGCTTTAATATCATGAGTGATGTCACTAATTACAGATTGTGGCTTTTTTGAAGCAATACCCCATTCTGGTTGCCCTCTCAAAGTATCATGCTGATAACAGCTAAACTAGAAAAGACACTGCTGGGTTTTGATCAGAAGAAGCAGATAGGAAAAGCATTCACAGTTAGAAAGGAAAGAAGGCTGGGACACTTGATAGGATCTAAGAACAGTAGTGCTCATTTTTTTCTGCCTTAAATGTAGTATCTTTGCATGTGTGTATGTATAAAAGTGTATACAAACACGTGTACATACCTATCTCTCTCTCTCTCTATATATATATATGTACACATGCACGTGTTTATCATTGTCCAGCTACCCTGAGAAAAAAAGAACTGCTCTGTTACTATCACAATGTGTTATCATGAATTGACATTATTTATTATCCCTGGCAGTCTTTCACAGTGGAAAGAGAGTTGCTGAAGAACAGTGATTTTGAGAAGTGTGATTAGGAAAGAAAGACTCCTCTGGTGGGAAAGATTATGTCCTATGTGATCAGAGCTTACAGTTTGATTCATTAGTCCTTCACAAGACAGTTAACTTTAGACAAGTCAGTTATTCTTATCTTGTAAAAAGGCTGTGATTTGGCAAGCAAATACTTCATGTGAAAAAATCCTGTTACCCCAAGTTGCAGGAAAATGAGAAAAAGGTCCATTTTTTTTTCAGTCACATGTTGTTGACTGAAAGGCTTTGTTCTAGATATTGGTGTGGATTTTTTTGCATATAGAAATCTCAAGTATATACCATATGGAATTAAAGATATGAGATATGTTTTTTTACCATGAAATATGCTCATCATGATGCATTGAAATGTAGTAGTGATGAGGAAGGGTCAGAGGTGGGAACTAGGAATATTTAGGCTCTTTGTTTCTTCATGTTAGAGTTAATATTTCAAAACCATTTTTGATATCTAGGTCCCAGCTGCCTTAGTGAAAACAGAGATTCTTATGTAATTAGTTTTACAAATGTAGAAAGTGGCATTTGAAGGGGCTGATCACAATTATTTATATCATCTGCTGCTACATCGCCTTCCATGCAATCATGCAATAGCAATGTGGGATGTATTGTCCTGGTCCCAAGATGAGTGTGAGCTTCAGCCTGTGTTTCTGACAGCAATGTTCTGTCTTCAAGGCTGCAAAGTCTTCTCTGATGTAATCATATGATTATGTATGTGATCATAGAATAGAATAGAATAGAATAGAATAGAATAGAATAGAATAGAATAGAATAGAATAGAATAAAATAGAATAGAATAGAATAGAATAGACCAGGTTGGAAGAGACCTTCAAGATCATCGCCTCCAACCCATCAACCAATCCAACCCACCTAAACAACTAAACCATGGCACCAAGCACCCCATCAAGTCTCCTCCTGAACACTTCCAATGATGGTGACTCCACCACCTCCCCCGGCAGCCCATTCCAATGGGCAGAATCACCCAGGCTGGAAGAGACCTCAAAGATCATCAAATCCAACCTGTCACCACAGATCTCTTGACTAAACCATGGCACCAAGTGTATGTAATCATATGATAATCATATGAGGTAGGAGAGTTGCTACAAATTATCTCCTTCATGTCAAGGACTTGAAAACCCATTTTTCTTTATGTGAGTGTACTGATAAGTAATACATTTGCATGTTCTGGCTTGATTTCTGCTCTCAGTTAACTTACTCAGTCCTAGATATAAGGAACCAGTCCAAAGAAGACCAAAGAAAATGCAGTATATCCATGCAGAAAGCTCCAATTTCGACAACTGGCATTTCCTATATGAAGTGATATTCTACTGAGAAATAACCATAAAAATAAACAACCATTTTAACATGCTCAGATGTTAAATGTAGATGGCTTCCTTAGTAGAATAATGGAATTACAGAATCAATAAACACCAGGTCAGAAGGGACCTCAAGTGTCCTCTGATCTGAACTTTCCTAGCAAAACCATGATCTAGACAAGATGGCTCAGCACCCTGTCCAGCTGAATCTTAAAATGTTTCCAGTATTGGGGAACCCCCCAGTTCCCTGAGGAGATTATTCCAATGGCTGATTGTTCTCATTGGAAAACATTTTCCTCTTCTTTCCAATTGGAATCTCTCCAGGAGATCCTTGTCTCTTCCAAGTGACTCCTTGTAAAAAGGGAGACTCACTCTTCTTTCTGGCCATCCTTTAAATGCTGGAACATCTCCCCTTAGCCTTCTTTTGTCAAGGCTGAACAAACCCATTTCTCTCACCCTTTCCTCATATGGCAGACTTCCTAGTACTTTGATCATCTTCATGGCCTTTCTGTGGACCCTCTGCAGCCTTTCCACTGCTTTCTGTGTAGCAGGAACCAAAACTGAACACAGTATTCCAGGTGTGAGCCAAAAAGTGCAGAGCTGAGTGGGACAATGGCTTTGTCTCTGCTGGTGATGCCCTTGTTGAAGCAACCCAGCATTTTGCTGACTTTCTTTACCACAGCAACACAGGCTTCACTCATATTGATTTTGTCATCCACCAGGATCATAGGATGTGTTCTCTACACTTTTTCCTTGCTTTTGTTCCCCAGCTACTGATGCAATTTTGAATTTTCTTCAAGGATGTTACAATCATTTGTTGACTTATTCTACATATAAGTCAAATGTGTTCCTACTGGTTTGAACCTTGCTCAAGAAACAGTGCCAATGTTTTAAGGGAAGGTTAACCTTCTTACAAATTTCCAGTTATTTTTGTCTGACTATTTATGTGAGGCCAGAGTTGGAACCATGCACCACCTAGTATCTGTCTAAATTTGGTAATCACATAGCAAAGCTGTCCTGTAAGTTAAAAAGAGATGCTATGAAGTGGCATTAAACACACAAACCAGTGTATCAGCAGACACCAAGGATTCCAGCAGCTTATCTTTTTCCATTGAATCTGTGTGTACCTCAGACAGGGGAACAGATATATTGCCATGAATACTACTTCTAGTCGTTGGTTCACGGCAACTACTTTCTTCCAGGTTTGGCAAACATCTATTTCAACATTCATATAACTTCTTATTTTAAACTTGCCCTCATTCTTCTTTTCTTTTGGATTTTACAGAAGAGAAAGCTCCTGCAGGAGCACTTGACTCCCCTGAGCACATTGTTCTGAAGTCTAGATGCCGTTAGGGAATGATTGATTGGAAACTGTACAACATGACCCTTGTCCCTGGAGTCTCTTAATCTCTACCTGTTTTAGCTCTGGGGCTTGGGGTTTTGTTTTGTTTTGTTTAGCTTTGCTGTGCTTTGCTTTGTTTTGGGGGGTTTTCCTTTGGGATTTTTTTTGGGGGCAGGCTTTTTTTTTTGTTTGCTTGGTTTGTTTGGTTTGGGTTTTTTGGGGGTTTTCTGTTAGTTTGTTTTGTTGGGTTTTTTTTTCCTACTCTAATTCACATTAAGAGATATTTATTGGTTTTTTGAGAGCATGTAATCTGTCTGACCAAACTACTGAGTTTCTAATTAAAGTTCAATATCTTTATTGATGATCTGGATGTGGGGATTGAGTCAGTCATCAATTGAGTCACTACATTTACACCAAAATAGGGGCAGGTGTGGATCTGTTAAAGGGTGGGAGAGCTCTGCAGAGGGAACTTGACTGGCTGGAGACATGATCAGAGTCCAAGGACATGAGTTTTAACACATGCAAGTACTGGGCTCTACACATTGACTACAACCCCATGCAGTGCTACAGGCTGAAGTCAGAATGGCTGGAGAGCAGCCAGGAAGAGAGGGACCTGGGGGTAGTGGTTGATAGTAGGCTGAACAAGTGCCAGCAATGTGCTCAGGTGGCCAAGAAGGCAAATGGCATCCTGGCCTGTATCAGAAATAGTGTGGCAAGAATGAGCAGGGAAGTCGTTGTGCCCTGTACTCAACACTGGTTAGAATAGGATAGCATAGCATAGCATAGCATAGCATAGCATAGCATAGACCAGGTTGGAAGAGACCTTCAAGATTATTGTGTCCAACCCATCAACCAATCCAACCCATGTAAACAACTAAACCATGGCACCAAGCACCCCATCAAGTCTCCTCCTGAACACCTCCAATGATGGTGACTCCACCACCTCCTCAGGCAGCCCATTCCAATGGGCAATCACTCTCTCTGTGTAGAACTTCTTCCTAACATCCAGCCTAAACCTCCCCTGGCACAGCCTGAGACTGTGTCCTCTTGTTCTGGTACTGGTTGCCTGGAAAAGAGACCAACATCCACCTGTCTACAACCTCCCTTCAGGACCTTGAGTCCTGCATCCAGTTCTGGGCCCCTCAGTTTAGGAAAGATGTTGAGATGCTGGAACGTGTCCAGAGAAGGGCAACAAAGCTGGGGAGGGGTTTGGAGCACAAGCCCTGTGAGGAGAGGCTGAGGGAGCTGGAGTTGCTTAGCCTGGAGAAGAGGAGGCTCAGGGCAGACCTTGTTTTTGTCTACAATTACCTGAAGGGCAGTTGTAGCCAGGAAGGGGTTGGTCTCATTTCCCAGGCAACCATCACCAGAACAAGAGAACACAGTCTCAAGCTGTGACGGGGGAGGTTTAGGCTGGATGTTAAGAAGAAGTTCTTCACAGAAAGAGAGATTGGCCATTGGAATGTGCTGCCCAGGGAGGTGGTGGAGTCACCATCACTGGGGGTGTTTAGGAAGAGACTGGCTGGGGTTCTTGGTGCCATGGATTAGTTGATTAGATGGTGTTGGATGATAGGTTGGACTCGATGATCTTGTAGGTCTTTTCCAACCTGCTTAATTCTATTCTAAAATACATGCACAAAATTTGTTATGGGTATCTGGAGAACTCAGAGCTACTATTAAATTTTACTCACACACCTCACCTTGAGTTCAGACTCTGTGTCCTTGCCTTGAAAGATCCTGAAAATTTTGCTCCAAGCTATTTCTCTTACATTGTGCCCTGTTTCCTTCCTCTTCTTTATGCCACCAACACCTGTCTCAGTGCTTCATTTGTCCCCAGTCACTCTCTGCAGGCTTTTTTCCATGCCTGTACATTCCAGCTTTCACATCTTTGTCAGGTCGCAGTCCTACTTTCACTGAAGTCCATTAGCCAAAGTAAAATAAATAAATTTCTTTCACCAGATTTAAAGTGAGTGTGTAAAGAAACAAATGAAAAGTCCACCCAAATCCTGATCTCAATTGTTAAGCCAGTGTCCCATTTTCTTTTGTGAAAACAGCTCGCCCAGGAATGCAATCAGCCAGATAAAACTGCATAACCTGGGAGATGATGCTTCTCACCAAATGTAATTAGAACAGATTTATTTGAAAGCTGCTGTATTGCTGTATTGTATTGTCAGTATCACATCAGCAAGCAGTTTCAGTATTCATTTATTATTATTTCCATGACCCATACATAAAGGTATCATCAGCTTGATGAAATTGTTAGTCAATGAGAATAGCGACTCTCATCTGTCTTCTGCAATGGCTCATTAACACAGAGCTAATTAGGGCTAGATTCTGCCATGAGGAAAGTTGACAAAGCAATAAAAAATTCTCCTAGAAAATAGGGCTACTGTCCTGAAAAAGAGACTGGCAAAGTTCGGTTCTGAATTGTTCTTCTCCCCCCTTCATGTGAGAAGCAGTTGGCACAGCTCCTCTGTCTGGATTTGCTGGCTCTTTTTCTGCTCCATATAAGGCTGCCCGGTACTCATCCACCAAGAATCTAAACTTCTTCCAACAGAAGCTGATGTGACCAGCATCTGTCCTGTACAATCTGATGTCTCACCCTGGCACTGAGGAGGATGCAGATGGAGTGTGGTACAGTTCCCTGTTTGAATTTATTTGAGTTCTCCCTAAAACTCAAGCTTAAAATAAAGAAAAAACAAAGAAACAAACAAAACCAGCCAAACAAAAGAGCCACAAACCCAAAGAAAAAAAACAAACAACCCAACAAACTCAAGCAAGAGAAAACACCTCTACCCACGGCTATTTTAGCTGCTCTATTTGAGATTTTTTGCTTGAGACTGGATGTAGTCTGTTTTTTTAACTCCTTGTCCCTTTCTACTTGATGGAAAAGGCCATCAGTGGTGACACAGAAAGAGCAGCTCTCTGCCTACCTCAATTCCACAGACACAGGTAGGGTGGATTCCACTCACTGCAAATGCTATCCAGACACACCGCAGAGTTCAGAGCTTAGTTTTTAAATGTTTGATTTGTTTATTAAATATTTACTCGTAGAAGTATCATGGCATTTAAAAGCATGCTTCACTGAAAATCTGTCCCAAACTTTATTCACTGTGAGATGTGAAAGTGAACGCATAATG
Organism: Melanerpes formicivorus; assembly: GCF_026170545.1. Classification (NCBI taxonomy): domain Eukaryota; kingdom Metazoa; phylum Chordata; class Aves; order Piciformes; family Picidae; genus Melanerpes; species Melanerpes formicivorus. The sequence continues at coordinate 2,984,297 of NW_027142355.1, forward strand.
CATAACCTTTAAAAGATTTAAAAACTTTCATTGGATTTCACTCACAAAGACCCTCTCCCTTGCCTCTTAACACTGCAAAGTAGATTGGCACTACACAGCAAAAACACTGCACCAGAAAGTGTGTTTCCTAATCCTTTGACAGGCCTCCTAATTTTTTTCTCCAGTGTTCTAGAAAGTAGAACAAAACAAAACAAAAATAATAAAAAAACCCTGTATAACTGCTAAACTTAGCACTGTCAGTGCAAGATCAGAGCTGTGCATTGTACTCTGGACCTGGAACTGCTGTCAAAGATCTTCTAACCAGCTCTGCTTAATAAAACTAAAGATTCATGGAGAGAGTCTTTCATCTTTCTGCTTGCTTTTTTAAAGTTGATTAGTCTAGTGGGCATTAAATCCTTCATTATGAAGTTTCTGTTCAGCATAAAATGTTTGGTTTCAGTCTATCAAAACAGTTTTTAAGCTTGCAAAAAAAAACCTTCAGGTTACTAGATTCAGATGTCATATTATCTTTCAGAGACACACAGAGGAGTCTTCTAGAATATATAGTTGTCAGTATTCCTTGGGGGATTTACAGGAATGCTCACAGCTATTCCTGCCTCCTCAGTTATTTTCCTTCCAGATTTAATTTACATGAATGTATGAAGATTTCTTCATTCTGTCACGCTATCTTCCATTCTCTCATGCTTCCTTATTTCCTTAGTTCTGTTAAATGATCATGAAGAAGTCAACAGCTGTACTGAAAGTAACAGAGATCACAGGAAGGTGCACATTTTTGTCCAGTTTCCTCATGAAAAAATGGAAGGGAAGGAAAAAGATAACTGCCAAAGAAAATCATAGAATTATAAAATGTTTTGAGTTGGAAGGGACCTTTGGAGGTCATCTACTCCAAAATTCTTGCAGTGAGCAGGGACATCTTTAACTAGATCAGGTTACTCAGAGCCCTGTCCAATATGACCTTGAATGTTTTCAGGAACAGGGCTTCTACTGCCTCTCTGGGCAACCTGCTATAATGTTTCACCATCCTTATGGTAAAAAAAATCTTCCTCATATGTAGTCTATCCACCCTTCTTTAGTGTAAAACCATTGCCCCTTGTCCTGTTGCAATAGGCCCTGCTAAAAATATTGCCCCCTTTAATTACTGTAAGGCACCAATAAGTTCTCCCTGGAGCCTTCTCCAGGCTCAACAACCCAGACTCTTGCAGCCTGTCTTCATAGGAGAGGGGTTCAAGCCTTCAGAACATTTTTGTGGCCCTTCTCTTGATCTAGGTCCATGTCTTTTGTGTGCTGGGGTCTCCATAGCTAGGCAAAATGCTTCAGATGGAGTCTCATGAGAGCAGAGAGGCAGAGGCACTTCCTTCTGTCTTCTGGTCATGCTTCTTTTGATGCAGCCTTCTGGGCTACAAGTACACATTGTTGGTTCACAAATCCGTACTGACAATCCCAAGTCATCTTCTCATCTTTCATGTATTTGGAAATTATTTCCTTAATTTATTCCATCACCTTTACTGGGTTCAAGGTGAGGCTAATGGACCTCTAGCTCTGCCAATCCTCATTCCTACCCTTCCTAAAGAAAGGAATTACCTTTGCTGTCTTCCAGTCCTTAGAAACCTCCAGCATTTGCCGTGGTCTTTCCAAGATTACTGCAAGTGGTCCTGTAATGATGCTGGCCAGACCACTCAGCACTGTTGGGTGCATCCTTTTCTCTTCTATGGATTTTACTTTATTTAGATATTCCCTGATCAAATTGTCCTCTACTGAGGGTGTCTTCTTGGCTGCAGACTTTCCCTGTGTTCTTAGGGACCTGGAATTCCTGAAGTCCTGTTTTACCGGTAAAGAGTGACGGAAAGAAGGCCTTGTAGTGTTGCCCTTTTCCATGTCATATTTTCCCTAGTCTTCCTTTTTGCTGCTGATGTACCTAGAGATGTCTTGTGATGACAGAGCAGTTTTCCTCTTTGCATTTCTGCTTTTCTTTACCTAACCCCCCCCCCCCCCAAAAAAAAACAAAAAAAACCACAGTAGTATGTTCTGAATAAACTATAAAATACTCTATTGAACCTTGTATCAGCCCTTTTATGTATGATCTAATATTATTGTACTGATTTTTTTCCTGTTTTTTATTGTGTTGATCCTTCATTTTCAAAACAACATTTGTTAATAGGCAGGGCTCAGCTCAAATGTACACACACTCTGTCATAGAAAAGTAGCTAGAGAGATGAAAAACATAGGATTTCAACAGAAATGTTTACATTTCCATACATTTAAAATAATTTTCTCAGCAAATATTCTATAAGCACAGCCTTCAGTAGCCTGATTTTCAGAAGATCTGATGGTGTTTTACTTCATTATTGTTCCCTTGTGTAGTGGTGTGAGATTTAATCTACCCACACCAACATAAAGCACAGCTAAACTCGGCCGGAGAAGTGAATGGAAAGCTGTAATTTACAAGCAAAACTACACTCTACAATGGAATGCAATGAATATGTACAAAATACATAGTATTTACTATATCATGCAGGAATTTACAGGAAAGAACACAAATGCAGATCCTTCTGAGGAGAATCCCATGCTGGGTTCTCCCCAAAACCCCTCTCCCCCTCCTCCCCTTTCCCCTAGTAGTTAATTAGGTGAAAAAGGAGAAAGAGAGAGAAAAAAAGGATATTAAGGGAAATTTTGTTAGCTCAAAGCAGTTGTTAAGAAAGTTAGTTTTCTTATCAGTTTCATTCCAAGGTCAGTTGCATTCAGGCTGGCCAAGAAATGAAAGTCAGAACAGACTGAAGCTGAAGTGAGTGAGAGCAAGACTGTTGCTATGATAGGTCTCACATCTGACCAATGAAATTTGTTTAGGATTAATCTTTGTTTTCCTTTTTACACCTAAACATTCAGCTAAAGAATTCTGTAGCTGTCCTTTTCTTAAAGGCACAGCTTAACCTGTCATACTTTGAATCACAGGAAAGAGGCTGCTGGGTGGATCCTGTATGCTACCATACGTTAGTTTGCTGGGCTTATAGGGAGAGACTTTTTAAGTGAAGTGTAATGGAGTCGATTCAAAGGCAATTTCAGCTGGAAATTTATTCTGAATGAGAGCAGTTTTGCTAGCAAATGGAGATTCTCTGTCTTTTACAATACATGCACAACACTTTTTTTTCTTCTTTTTTTTTCCCAGTGGGGAAAGCTTATTTTCTCTGTGGTTTGTTGAACTGCTGAGATGTTTGAGTCACATTTTACTAAAGTTCAATGAAATATGGTTGGACTTGATGATCTTTGAGGTCTTTTCCAACCTTATTGATTCTATGATTCTATGATATTATGCTTTTCCCCCCTGCCTTCTTACTTGCTGAGTTGTGCCTTATATAGCTATTTTGATTTTTAGTGTGTTGTATTATACCAGATTTAAAACTCATTTTTCACAGAAGTTATTTTCTACATAAAACTAAAACCAAAACAACAAAAATGACAATAAAATAGATGAAGGGAGGAGCTCTGGGTCCAGAATATTTTGTTTTTTTCCCTAGAAGATGACAGATTGTTCAAAAGGTTTTCCAGAAATTCATAGTAGAATAGAAACAATGATGTCATCTTTCCTAGAATAACTGAACTTGCAGTTACAAGGCTAATAAGTTAGGACTGGCTTGTGAACTGATGGTAAATCATTGTAAATCTTCCTTGGTCAAACCTATGCTGAAGTAAGGATCAACCTTCATACTGGATTGCATAATAATAATGAATTGGCACATGAGACTGTGCTATTTTAAAGAGATTTTAACATACCAACTGTGTGAAAAGTATCAATGGCATTTGCACTATCCAGTACCTTTCAAAAGTCACCATGAAGGGGATGTGCCAAACCAGGCTATAACTACCCATTTACAAATTAACTTGAATATATAGAATGTACTAGAGCAAAATAAATTAACATAAATCAATACATTTTCACCTTGACATAATGCCACAGGGAAAAAAATAAAAGAAAGTTAATCTCAGGATGAAATCAGCCCAGCCTACAGATTAATCAAGTAGGCTTTTGGCTTCACACAGGGTGTCCTGTTTCTTACCTAATTCTAAAAATAAATGTCCAATCACATGCCTTCAGTATCCAAGTGGTGTATTAAAGGCAGACCTTTAAATCTGGATGTAGATTGAAAGACAGGTCTCACTCTGGAAGAAAGCCCAAGGTACCTGAAGGTCCTTTTTTGTACTCATTTTGCATCTTTCTGTTCCTCTGTTTCAGTAACCTCAAATCCTTTCCCCTTTCATTAACTGATTCATTGTAACCTCTATAGCTAGATAGTTACACCCTCTATCGTGTAAAGATTTAGAGCTGGACTTAGATTTTACTGTAAAAGTACAATACTTCTGAGTTCCCTGTCTTCCCAAACCAGGAATGCATCTTCATACCTCAGTATCTTTTCTCCTACTGCATACTTCAACTCCCTTAAAGTGAAGTCCTAACTGAGTTTAATGTAATGTTTTCCAGCCTTTCCAGCCTGGTATACATCCTCTTTGCTCCCTTTCTTCCCTTGCCTTGTGATCTATAAAACTTTATAAATCATCTTGACCTTGTTACTGCTCAGGGGCAGAGCTGAGTGTTTTCTGTGAAGGGAAACAGTGTCAAGAAAAGGGGGCAAGGGCCAAAGACACAGGAGTCAAAAGGTGATACTCAAGCCATGAAACCATAGCCATCCTTACTGTAGAAGCAGTGAACAGACTACAAAATGGAAACACAGAGAGCAAGTTCATTGTGTATTGGAGGAAATTTTTGAGTGTGAGAAAACTTCATGGATTCATAAAAGACACTGCCACTGCTGAAGACTACCAACACATCTTACCTGAGTATTTTGCTAGAGTAAAGAAAGACAATAGTTTTAAGAGCCTGATTTTAATATCAAAAAAGGGGGAGGGAGGAGAAGTTAAATCATTCATAAACATTACTCAAAATTCATCCTTTTGTTTTTGCTTTAATGCTAGGCTTAGAAGACCTGCCATCCTTATCCAGCATTTTATCTGCAGCTGGATTTTATCACAGAAATAAGAAAATAAACTGTTTAAAGCATAACCCTGAAATGACTAACATCAGTCTTATCTCATACTTTAGGGCTTAATTTGTGTAGATGAAATGTTCAAACCTTCAGTTTTTCACCTTACCAAACCATTCACAGAATGCTACAGAATCCAGGAAGCTTTCCATGTGGACCCCAAAGAAAAGGTAGAGAGAGGTAATACTATTTCTATACAGTCAATCACACCATGCCATTTTTTTAATTAGTGTTCATATATCAAGACTCTAAAGAAGTTCTTCACAGAGAGAGTTGTTAGCCTTTGGAATGGGCTGCCCAGGGAGGTGGTGGAGACACCATCCCTGGAGGCATTCAAGAGGGGACTGGATGTGGCACTTGGTGCCATGGTTTAGTATTCATGAGGTGTTGGGTGCCAGGTTGGACTTGATGATCTCTGAGGTCTTTTCCAACCTTATTGATTCTATGATTTTATTCTAAAGAAGGCTTTGGCCATTGACTGAAAGTGGAAAAATGCAAACCTCCTGTGTGCATTCAAAAGGACACAACCCAAACCCAGAAACAGCTATTTTCTTTACCTAGTAATTATAAAAGCACATCTTTTATTTATAAAAGTGTTCTATCCTTGATTCCTGGGAGGGCTGCATAGATACTTGGAACAAAAAACGTTGAAAAGAGGCCAGGAGAAAAAGCAAACTGCCCATCAGAGGTAGAGCAAACAAGAATGGTATGCTCTAAACTAACATTGCTCTTCAATTTAAAAACTGAATTTGCACTCAGGAGTACAGTTCCATTTTATGGGCCTGTTCAGATTGTTTCAGTTTCTTTTACAGCAAGCTGTCACATGTTCTAGTGCAAAATGCAAATGCTCAGGACCAGATTATATTACAAAGTTTATTTGAAATTCCCATTGTCATTAAAGGTAAACTGAATACAGGTAAATTAAAGGTTGGGGGCAAATTTTCCTGGAATTGCAGATGGGAAATCATCACTGTTTGGGGAGTCCTTCTTTGGAGACATGTAGTTGGTTTATTTGGTTTTTAACTATCTGGGAATGTAGGTGAGAAAAACTGTGAGGGATGGAGGCAGCTTTCTCTCCCATAGTAGCAAGACTTGCTTTCAGTGTTATGTAAATCTTCAGAATCATTAAATTAGGCTGTCTGTACATTTTCTTCCATGGCTGATACCTTACTGGGTGCTTCAGCTCTTGCATAAGTCCCTTGCAAGTAAGGAACACAACTCATCATGTTTCTTCAGGATCGTATTTGTTAATAAGCATTGTCCTGAATCACTCAAAGGCTGCTCATGGGCCCATCCTTTAGAAAGAGAAGGTGAAACAGGAGAACAGCCTTCCCTGCTACAGAGGTTTTGAACTATCTTGGCAAATCTCAGCTTAGATTTTTCTAAGGGATTTATATCATGTAGGATCTATTTTCAGATAGTAATGTAGATGTTTCCATCTATAGTTTAAAAGATACTGTACATTATATAGCTAGAGTAGTTTCAGAGTATTTGGTGTGTTCTGCTCAGTACCATGTGGCATCACTATTGTTTCACTGTTCAATGAGGTTCTGGGCCCAGCAAATACCATAAGCAGCAAGTCAGGAAGTTCAGCCTGCCAGAAACCCATGACATGGGGTGTAATTCAGCTGGGTGTAATTAAATGGAAGTAAAAATGGTGGAGAAGAAATGTACTGAGTCAGAATAGTGATGCCTCCATCTTCTCGGTATTTTCAGTTGTGAATTTTGTTCTTCACAGTCATCATCCTATCATCTAGAGGAAAAATGCCCTTCCCATATTTAAAGAGAAAAAAGAAAAAGGAAAAAAAAAAAGAAAACAAAAGAAAAAGAAAAAGAAAAAGAAAAAGAAAAAAAGAAAAAGAAAAGAAAAAAAAGAAATGAAGAAAAAAAAAAAATATCTGCAAGGAACGCAGAAGATAAGAACTCCTCCCTCCTTACCTGACCTGAAGCAGGACCTTGAGCATAGGTAGTCTAGCAGGAGGCAAGTTCTCTTGCCTCCACAATCTGCAGTTCCTTGCTGCCTGCCCTTCTACATTTGCAGACAGACATCAGCATAGACATCAGGGTATCAATGAGTACTCATATGCCGATACTAATGTGGTCCAGAGAACAACTGGAGCAGATATTGGTCAGTTAGACAGTAGAAGGGCTCTGCAGGAGGACCTTGACCGACTGGACAGATGGATGGAGTCCAACAGGATGGCATCCAACAAGTCCAAACGCTGGGTGCTGCACTTTGGCCATGGCAACCCCATGCAGTGCTACAGGCTGGGGTCGGAGTGGCTGGAGAGCTGCCAAACAGAGAGGGACCTGGGGGTGCTGATTGACAGCCATCAAAACATGAGCCAGCAGTGTGCCCAGGTGGCCAAGAAGGCCAACGGCATCCTGGCCTACATTAGGAATAGTGTGGCCAGCAGGGGCAGGGAAGTCATTGTGCCCCTGTACTCTGCATTGGTTAGGCCGCACCTTGAGTCCTGCGTCCAGTTCTGGGCCCCTCATTTTAGGAAGGACATTGAGGCACTTGAATGTGTCCAGAGAAGGGCAACAAGGCTGGTGAGAGGCCTTGAGCACAAGCCAGGGGAAGTATAGGCTCGAGGTGACGAGAAAGTTCCAACCTGGTTCTGTTCTATTCTATTCTATTCTATTCTATTCTATTCTATTCTATTCTAGGAGAGAATCATTCGTCATTGGAATGTGCTGCCCAGGGAGGTGGTGGAGTCACCATCCCCAGAGGTGTTCAAGAGGGGATTGGACGTGGCACTTGTTGCCGTGGTCTAGTCATGAGGTCTGTGGTGACAGGTTGGACTCAATGATCTTCGAGGTCTCTTCCAACCCTAGTGATACTGTGAACTGGTAACAGCTGGACATGAGACTGGACAATGTACGCATATCCCCAAGCCCAGTCCTTGTGAGCAGACGTCAGTAAATGTTATTGGGGCTTGGATTTTAATGGTACTGACCTACAAAGACAAATTAAAGCTCCCCCTGATGTCTTTTGGATTAAGGTAACTCATTTTCTTAGAGAATTTGAGCTTTAAATACTGTTCCAAGTAGGGCCAGAAAGGATTTGTAGAGCCTTGTTAAACTGTTTTGCTTTTATTTTTCAGCAGCATTATATGATTATTAATTTGCAAACACTTTTTTTTTCTCAAATGTCATTTCTTTGGAAGGAGCAACAAAATAAACATCATAAAGTCCTTTTCAGTATCATTAATCACAATTAAATTACATTTAATTACAGGAGTTATGAAAGTTTGGATTCTTGCACTCAAAGGACTAAATTACAAACACTGTCACAGTGTCTCACAGCAACCACACAATGTCTTTTCTGTAATTTTCTGTGTTAGGCAGACCTTCAGAGTTGGCTGTCATTTGGAATTGTCTTAAAACTTCCTAAATTTTATATCCACACCACTTTTCTTTGTAATCTGGGTTATTCACCATTATCAAAGTTCAGCTATCGTAATCACTGTACAACCTAATATAAAACTTTAAGCATTGAGACATGATTAAAGGTATCTTTTAATTGGTAATACTGATTTAAAGCATTACTAAAACATTGGATCTGTAACACTTCCATTAAAAAAAATAGAACTTAATTAATCAAAGGAGTTTTGATGGGGTTTTTTATGTATAGAATAGAATAGAATAGAATAGAATAGAATAGAATAGAATAGAATAGAATAGACCTTTGAGATCATTGAGTCCAAGGTATCACCCAACACTATCTAATCAACTAAACCATGGCACCAAGCACCCCATATAGCCTCTTTCTAAACACCTCCAGTGATGGTGATTCCACCACCTCCCTGGGCAGCACATTCCAATGGCCAATCACTCTTTCTGTGAAGAATTTCTTCCTAGCATCCAGCCTAAACCTCCCCAGGTGCAGCTTGAGACTGTGTCCTCTCGTTCTGTCACAGGTTGCCTGGGAGAAGAGACCAAAATTTTCTGTAGACTAGGATTACCTCCTGTATGATATGGTTAGTTAAATTAAACCTAATGAACTGTGGGTAACATTTGAAAATCCAGCTAATAAGATTTTTCCCATCAGAAGGTTGCTCAGAGTTAATTAAATCAGTTTCTCTCTTTCATATTGTACATATCCTGGAATTATTCCTAAATACGACAGAATAATTTTGCCATAATATTTTGTGTGTCATGTTCAGAGACTGACCTGTGAAAGATGTTTATTCACCTAGGCTGAATAAGATCTAAGTTCTGAAGAAATAAGATGCTTGTGGAAGGTATTTTCAAAATAATATTGCACATTAAAAATGTATCAAATTTGTGCCACTTTTTAAAAAAATGTTTTCAAGCACCATTTACGTCTTTCATGGATATATTATTGGTGGATTTTTCATGGATATATTATTGTTCAGTAACATGGAGGTAGGTTTGTGAATTGCTATGTTTTTCCTGTGGATTGTCCCATGTCCATCTCCACAGTATTTCAGCAGTCCAAGAGTACTTTAACTGAGTTATATAACATTTATAGCATAAACATAGCTCATTCTTTTTCAAATTCTCACCTTGAGTCCTGTGTCCAGTTCTGGGCCCCTCAGTTTAGGAAAGATGTTGACTTGCTGGAATGTGTCCAGAGAAGGGCAACAAAGTTGGTGAGGGGTTTGGAGCACAAGGCCTATGAGGAGAGGCTGAGGGAGCTGGGGTTGTTTAGCCTGGAGAAGAGGAGGCTCAGGGGAGACCTTATTGCTGTCTACAACTACCTGAAGGGAGGTTGTAGCCAGCTGGGGGTTGGTCTCTTCTCCCAGACAACCATCACCAGAACAAGAGGACACAGTCTCAAGCTGTGCCAGGAGAGGTTTAGGCTGGAGGTTAGGAAGAAATTCTTCATTGAGAGAGTGATTGCCCACTGGAATGGGCTGCCCGGGGAGGTTGTGGAGTTGCCATCACTGGAGGTGTTTATGAAGAGACTGGACGTGGTGCTTGGTGCCATGGTTTAGTTGATTAGATGGTGTTGGATGATGGGTTGGACTCGATCTCCACGGTCTTTTCCAACCTGGTTAAATCTATTATTCTATTCTATTCTATTCTATTCTATTCTATTCTATTCTATTCTATTCTATTCTATTCTATTCTATTCTATTCTATTCTATTCTATTCTATTCTATTCTATTCTTCTGTGTCTATTTACAAGATATTAGTCAATATGTTAGTCCATACCTTCAGATTAGCCCTAAGAAATTTACTTTCATGCAGTCAAGCTTTATTCTTTTTACTTTTTATACACTTTAACTTTTTTGAAAATGTTTTTTGCCTGTGGAACAAAGCAATCTACAAGAGCCCCAAACCACTGAGTAACCTAGTCATAAACCATTGATATACACAGATGCATATACAATGCAATCAAAACCTAAGGCTAAAACCACACCTTACTGTGTATCTTGTATATAGTTACCTGTATTTTTGTTGGAGATACAGATGACTCTAGTGAAAATGGACAGATAATTTTTTGATTGTTTCCCATATTAGCTACATGGTTGCACAGGGCTGGATAAGCCCACAAAGAAATTCCATAGGTTCTCCTGACAAAAGCAAGACAGTTAAATCCCCCTACTAAAGTTCTGTGCATATGAGGTCACAGGGTTTAGAACTATAGAATCATAGAATCATAGAATCATAGAATCAATAAGGTTGGAAGAGACTTCAAAGGTCATCAAGTCCAACTGATCACTCTACACCTCATGATTACTAAACCATGGCACCAAGTGACACATGCAATCCCCTCTTGAACACCTCCAGGGATGATAACTCCACCACCTCCCTGGGCAGCACATTCCAAAGACTAACAACTCTCTCTGTGAAGAACTTTCTCCTCACCTTGAGCCTAAACTTTCCCTGGTGCAGCTTGAGACTGCGTCCTCTTGTTCTGCTGCTGGTTGCCTGGGAGAAGAGACCAACCCCCTCCTGGCTACAGCCACCCTTCAGGTAGTTGTAGAGAGCAATAAGGTCTCCCCTGAACCTCCTCTTCTCCAGGCTAAACAATCCCAGCTGCCTCAGCCTCTCCTTGTAGGGCTTGTGCTCGAGGCCTCTCCCCAGCCTCATTGCCCTTCTCTGCACAAATTCAAGAATCTCAATGTCTCTCTTAAACTGGGGGGCCCAGAACTGGACACAGTACTCAAGGTGTAAGTACTTTAGTAGATTTTATGGTGACAGGTGAAATAAGAAATCTTATTAAAATTAGAAACTGTAGGAAGATGAAAACAGTATATCCTAGTAACTGTTTCTGCTTCTTGAATACAACAGAATTTCTGAATTACCATGAAATCTTTTCTTGTCTATGCAGAATTTAAATGCAGAGTTTTAAATGCAAAGTTTAAAATATTATGCAATTGGATAGCATGGGATTGAACCTTCTAAGAGAAAGAAGGTCACCAACCTTTTCATCATTCTTCCATGAAATGTACTTTTATAAAAAACATAGCTTAAAAAAATAATTGGCCCTTATATACCCAACAAAATGGTATTCATATTGGTGTATTTCTAATATTTACATTTGTGGTTTACTGCAATAATTGCCTATATACATTTGAACATTTTTGCACAATGATCCCATCTTGTCTAATTATTTATGGTAGCTCTGTGTTCACATCAGGGGCTATGATTTTGCATGGTTTGGAGACATTTCTGCTTTCAGGATCAGATCTTCTGTATTGATTTTTCACGTGCAGGAAAAACAGAAGAAGTTGTTTTAGGGCTCACAATATACTTTTAAGTGTCAGCACAATAGTGTGTTAAAATAATCCAGTGACCTAACACCCAAACAAAATGCTAAGCAAAGAAACTTCAAGGCAAAATAATGGAAAGGCCATAATTTAAAATTTAAAAGCACTAGTTATGCTTGAAACCTCTTTAACGTCTCTAAAACAAGATTTCTTTTTCCTTTTCAGAAGCATTGTGTTCATGACAAAATAGAGAACACAACAGGCTCCTAAACAAATTAGTGAGTCAGTGTCTCCCTGTCATTTTCAAATCAAGTTTCAGGCTTTCATGTCCCTAGCAATCTTGAAGTAAATCTTTGCATGTCTCGGAACAGAAATCATGACAGAAGTTTCTATCAAAGCCCCGTCGATACAAACAGTCCCAGATTTTTCAATACAACTTTCATGTGATTCATGGTACATGAATTGGTACATGATTTATGTCTGTAACTTTGTTAAAATTTGGCTTTGCAGCCAGCACCCCAGAATTATATAAAATCAAATGTAAATAAGCTTTGTAATACACAAGTTTGTGGCATACTTAAGTATTTCGCTTCAGGTTTTATGTTGGGGTTCATGACAATTAAGATTGCAGGTATGGATATATATATATTAGGTAAATAGAATGCTCTATCACTGGGAACCACCAAAAGGAGACCATCACCTTCATCCTGACACCCACTCCCCAGATATTTATCTGAGTGAAATCATGGAAATTTTGTGTCACTGAGAAAGTGACACAAGCCTGCAGAAGAGGAGGCTCAGGGGAGACCTTATTGCCATCTACAACTACCTGAAGGGAGGTTGTATCCAGGTGGGGGTTGCTCTCTTCTCCCAGACAACCACCAACAAAACAAGAGGACAAAGTCTCAAGCTGTGCCAGGGGAGGTTTAGGCTGGATGTTCGGAAGAAATTCTTCATAGAGAAAGTGGTAAGTAGAATGCCCTATCACTGGGAACCACCAAAAAGGGACCATCACCTTCATCTTGACACCCACTCCTCAGATATTTGAGTGAAATCATGGAAATTTCCTGTCACTGAAGAAAGGAAAAGACATCTTATGGGGGTGCATATTCTTTTTACTACCCTCTAGAAGTCTCTGTTTCTCTCCCTTGATTAGAAAGGGAGCACAGATGACTGAGGTTTATGAAGTAAATAACTATAGGGTGATTAAAATTATGTGAAACAGATCCAGCCCCTAGGGGCTGATAGCCTCTCACAAAAATATTACTATTGCATTTGTTCCTGAGAAGTACAATTAGAGACACTTGTCTTACACTACCATCTTTTCTGTTTACCAACCAGTATTTTGGGCCTTGTGAAGTAGTGAGTACTGAACTTAAGAAAAAACAAACAATGAAAAACTCAAATCTGTGAAGAGAGTAGAAGAAAGCAAAATGGACAGATGGACAATTTAAATCTATATTGTTATAATTTTTGTTTCAGTGTTCTGAAAAGAAGAAAAAAAAAGATTAAGAAAGCAAGAGTCAGAACCCAATGGAGACAAGAATTCTTTTTCATTTGTTTTGTAATGTACATAGTATCATTGTTTACCCTAAACAACTACTTTTAAGTATGGTGTGTAGTGGTTTGAGCCTTAACTGGGACTTAAGAACTCAGATGGGGGCAAGGCTGAGAATCCCTCCTCTGCTCCCCCCTCCTCCCTCCCAACAGAGAGTAAAAAAGAAAGGGAAGGAGCAAATTCACCAAGAAATGATTTGCAGTCAGCTTGGAAGTAGAGATGTAAAGAGTTTTTCTTTAAAACATATATATATAACAATAACAGGTAAGGTTCACAAGGGCAAGGAACAAGGATGGATGGGAGGGGGAAAAAACCAAGAATACAAAACCAGTCTCTCTGAAGAGGTGCGGAGGCAGCAGGGAGAAGGATCAGGCCCAACCATGTGGCAAAAAAGCAGGAAGGCAGCTGCAGTAGCTCTTGTCCAGGAAAGGCAGGAGCCAAGAAGAGCTAATGGTTGCAGTGTCCTCCCTTTTATACCCTAGTTGGGAAGGGAGGGTGAGTGAAACAGACTCAGTTTCCCAAGGGGAAAACACCCTGCAGGGAGGGCAAAGCACTCACAAGCCCTCCACCCCTGCTTTCAGGATGGGCATTAACCCATTATGTGGTGTAAAATCAGATTTAATGCAGGTATTTCCATTTCAAGACACTGAGGTTCATTGAAAGGGTTTGCTGCATGGTACATGTTATGTTAAGATTTTTCTCTGAGTCCTGTAAGATGCTGATCTATTATTGATATCATTTCTCTTCGGTTTGTATTTCAATGCAAATGTTCTTTTAAGAATGGAAAGAATACATTCTCTATCGTGATCCTTCTATTTCTTTCTGTAACTCTACACTTCAAGGAATTTGGTTCCTGAATTGTTTTTCTCCTAAGTCATATGAACGGCACAATTTCTTCAGTGCTACACAAGCAAGTAGCTAATCTTACCTGAACTTCAAGGCCAGCTAACTTGATGTCTTTTTGTGCTGCAGAAACACATCACCATTCCTTACCAGAAGCAAGCATGGTGCAATGCTGAACTCTGTGGACCTGCAGTCTAGTGTACAGTCTGTCCCAGCAGACCTCACATGGCAGTGGTTTATACAGTCAAGATATGCAAGTAAATAACTCAACTCCAGTCTTGAACTAGACATCTGTACAGGATTGAAATTTATAGCCTGTTAGCCATCACATGGATGCTTAAAAGTCTATGATCCCTTTTGAGCATGGATAATTGAACTGCTATTTCCTGTTAAAACATCAGAGCACAAAAGGGATGAAGACAGTCTGTATGCATTTGCCTAATGCTCTGGTTCTGGTCATCCAGAGATTAAGGCTTGGGCTCCTGGGCTCAGGGATTTTCTCATCCTTTATTTCTGGCTTGAGAAAGAAATGAGAGTTCCATTGGCAAAACAGAACACAGTGTTTCTGAAGCTAAAGAATGCCTGTTTACTAGGAATGTTCATCTTTTGAGACATTATCCTTTATCTTCTGCTCTTAAATACAGTGAAATCCAACCCAAATGTACTCCATCTCAGGCAACTCATTTTTCCCCCCCTCTCAATGACTGGTGTTAGCTGATTGGTATTTTGATAAACGTGAACTTTTTAATATATCTGGCACATTAAAAGGTTTTTTAACGACTAAAGGAGTGATATAATCAAAGTTGTAATATTGCATTTCTCTGCAGTAAATGGTTCGTGTCTTCCACTTTAATCTGTGCAGAAAATTTATGTCAGTTTAAGTGAACAGCTCATTTGTAGCTGAAAGTGAAATAAAGTGAAATACATGGCTAGTAAATTGTAATAGTCACTTATAGAAAGGAAGACAGTCTCTTCTAAATGGAAAATATTTTGTTCCAATAGCACTCAGAAGGCTCAGCACCACAAGGTTAACTGCTTTACCAGAGGCTGAAAGAGAGTCAAGCCAGCTCCGTTGTGTTGTAAACTGGATCGTTGGTGGATTGAGCAAGATGCATGATATAAATGTAGATTTGGGCACCTTCTAGCATTTATTATTTCTGCTTAAGAACTCCTTTTTGGGGTGTTTCGAAGTTTTGTAAAACCTTAACAGAAGAATATAAAAACAAAACAGCAAAACAGCAGTGGAAATAAGTAATAAAATGCAATTCCTCCAGTTATATCATAGACTCATGGAATTAACCAGGTTGGAAAAGACCTTTGAGATCATCAAGTCCAACCTACCACCCAACACCATTAATGAACTAAACCATGACATTAAGTGCCTCATCCAGTCTGATTTTAAACACTTCCAGTGATGGTGACTCTACCACCTCCCTGGGCAGCCCATTCCAATAGCCAATTACTCTTGCTGCAGGGAATTTCTTCCTAACATCCAGCCTAAACAACTCAAAAGGGATTGGAGATCACTTGCAGTGGAATTCAGTGGACATCCAGGGTATTGACACTTGGAGTTTTAACTTGAAATTTTGTTCTGAAAACTCTAATATGAAACCTACATCGATGCAACAGTTCTAGATACTCATAAAAATACACGACTCTGTGGACATCTAAAGGTGTTGAACACTTGAAAACAATGAGTAGTCAGGTATACTATTGATTGCTAATCTAGTAGTTCTCTTTTGTTTCTCTCACCGATCATCAAATTTACTCCCTGTTCTGTCTCACTGTGGCAATCATTAACCAGATGTAAATTTCTGGAAAAGACAGTCGCATCAGACGTTGCAGCAATCCTCTGTTGATGTTTGTGACTCAGAATCTTGGGCTGAGGGACGTGCAGACACATATTTTAGGAGTTTATAACAAAATCATCTGTTGGATAATTTGCATGCTCCCTCACACCGTGGAAGCTAACAATGTTGTGTATCAAATTAAAGAATATATAAAAATTAGCAAACATTTAGTTTACTGGTACCAAAAAAAAACCCCACCCAAACCACACATTAAAAGCCACAATATTATTACATAATAATAAATAAAAGTAATAAGTTTTTAAACATTGCATACTCCTGTCAAACATCTGGTCTAGTTATCTAATTCAATCCTGCTCTTCAAATATCAGTCCTATACACTTTTATCTTGAATGGAATAGTTCTGCACCTGAAAGCTCTGGGCATAATTTCTGAGGGAGCTGGGGTTGTTTGGCCTGGAGAAGAGAAGGCTGTCTACAACTGCCTGAAGGGAAGTTGTAGCCAGGTGGGGGTCTGTCTCTTCTCCCAGGAAACCAGTGACAGAACAAGAGGATTAGGGTGGATGTTAGGAAGAAAATCTTCCATTGGCCATTGGAATGGGCTGCCCAGGGAGATGGTGGAATCACCATCACTGAAAATGTTTAAAATAAGTCTGGATGAGGCACTTAGTGCCATGGTTTAGTTCACTAGATGGTGTTGGGTGATAGGTTAGACTTGATGGTCTTGAATGTCTTTTCCAACCTGGTTGATTCTGTGATTTCTGCATCTGGAAAATGGGTTCAAATGTTGATTGGGAAATGACAGCTACACTGAGGTTTATTACAGCACATTTTCTAGAGAAACTGCCAAAGAAATGCAAAAGTGAGCACAGTTTCCAAATTGCAGAAAGATTAGGGGGTTCTTCGATGTTCTCCTTAGATGGAACTAATCAGTAAAACCAATTTTTCTTTCTTTAAATTGAATATTCAGTAGTTTATGAGTAGTTTGCCTATGGAGGCACACTGTCTGCCTTGACAGTCCCAATGTCCTTCTGGCCTGAAAACCTCATGAGCACCATGGTTAGCCACTAGCTTTCCAGCCTCAGACCTCCCTCATACTTCACCTGCAAAACTCTTCTGTCTGCTCACTGAAGCCAGTAGATAGAATAGAATAGAATAGACCAGACCAGACCAGACCAGACCAGACCAGACCAGACCAGGTTGGAAGAGATCTTCAAGATCATCGCCTCCAACCCATCAAAGAATCCAACCCACCTAAACAACTAAACCATGGCACCAAGCACCCCATCAAGTTTCCTCCTGAACACCTCCAATGATGGTGACTCCACCACCTCCCTGGGCAGCCCATTCCAATGGGCAATCACTCTCTCTGTATAGAACTTCTTCCTAACATCCAGCCTAAAGCTCCCCTGGCGCAGCCTGAGACTGTGTCCTCTTGTTCTGGTACTGGCTGCCTGGGAGAAGAGACCAACATCCACCTGTCAACAACCTCCCTTCAGTGTCATCCCATCAGGCTTTGGCTGTATCTTCCACCACAATTATAAAATAATTGGTGGCACAGTCTCAAGATGGTCCTCAAAATGCATTGAAGTCAATAGGACTATTGTTGCCAATAATACCCAGCTGCAACATTTTCTGAGGCGTTCCAAATTACAGACAAGTATTTTTCTGTGTCATTTCTGCTTTATCCTCCATCAGGAAGCAGGTGTTTTCAGGCAACCAAGAAAATATTTTAGGTATTTGAAAGCACATTGTGTCTCACTGATACTTCAAACTGTCAGTATATGAAAGCAGAGCTGAAAATGTGGTTGTCTTCTGATGAATAATCTGTGTGGCCTCTTTCACAGGAAAGAAAGAATGTGAGTACTATTCCCATGTCTCTGAAATTCTAGACATTTGCAATGTATAAAAAATACAGCCAAATAAATAAATTTTAAGAAAAAATAAAAATAAATTAAACATTAAAAAATAAAACCAATTTCAAAAGTAAAGTTTATTCTTCCACCATGTCCACATTTGTTTAAAATGTATTTGGGTTTTATGAAGATAAGAAATTTCAGTGGCAGCTTGTTTGTTTTCCAAAGCCTGTACACAGTTCCTTAATGAGTTACAAGGGTAGAAGTATTCAGGGAGAGAACAGACTCTTAAATCATTTTCCTAAGGACAAATCAAATTTCAAAGAAACTGGTACAGCTGAAGGTTATCTCCGATCAAACTTATCTCTGAAAAAGTGATTAAATCTCTGACATAAACTCTTAAATCTCCTTGAATATTTAGAGTTGGCTACACACCAAAACTACATAAAACCCCTTTACTGCCTATCTTCAGGCAATTAATATACATTGGCTTTAGTTCATACAAGCCCTGTGAGGAGAGGCTGAGGGAGCTGGGGTTGCTTAGCCTGGAGAAGAGGAGGCTCAGAGCAGACCTTATTGCTCTCTACAACTACCTGAAGGGGGATTGTAGCCAGGAGGGAGTTGGTCTCTTCTCTCAAGTAACCAGCACCAGAACAAGAGGACACAGTCATGAGCTGCACCAGGGGAAGTTTAAGCTGGAGGTGAGGAGAAAGTTCTTCACCGAGAGAGTTGTTCACCATTGGAATGTGCTGCCCAGGGAGGTGGTGGAGTCACCATCCCTGGAGGTGTTCAAGAGGGGTTTGGATGTGTCACTTGGTGCCATGGTCTGATCATCAGGTCTGTGGTGACAAGTTGGACTTGATGATCTTTGAGGTCTCTTCCAACCTTGGTGATTCTGTGATTATGTATAATCAACAGATTATAGTTTCTGAAACATTTTGTTCAACTGCACTTACAATGTGCCTAAAGGAAAATTAAAGAACTACATTTCCTTCTTCACAGATGGAGAAATAAAATACAGAATGGGCTATATTTTTTTCCAAATTTGATGATGTAATGGCTATCATCATCTGACAATTTTCAGAATATACAAAAGCAACCCCCCAAGCAAACAAACAAAAAACAGCACACGAAAGAGATAGCCCAAAACAGAAAGCAAGAAAACTCTAATGTGGTGGGTTGAAATTTCCGCCCCCCCCCCCCCAACATTAACTTTGCTAGACCAGCTCAATTGGAAGCAACTGAATGCTGTATTTACAGGCAAAACTACAATCTACAATGGACTGCAAGGAGTATGTACAAAATATACAGGATTTACAGAAATTTACAATTAATAAACAGCACAAGACCACCCTTGGTCTTTGACAAGGGGAAGCTACTAGCATCTCCTTTTTCTGACACATGCTCCTCCACCCACCCAAACAGAGAAGAAAAAGGAGCAGAGAAAGTTGCTGTTAGGTTTAACCAAAACAATGCAGTCAAGGTCAAGCAGAAGCAAGTTAGTATTTCTCCTGAGTGAAGAAGGGAGAGGGAGAGGGAGAGGGAGAGGGAGAGGGAGAGGGAGAGGGAGAGGGAGAGGGAGAGGGAGAGGGAGAGGGAGAGGGAGAGGGAGAGGGAGAGGGAGAGGGAGAGGGAGGAGGAGGGGACGGGGAAGGGGAAGGGGAGAGAGAGGGGAAAGGGGAGAGGAGAGGAGAGGAGAGGAGAGGAGAGGAGAGGAGAGGAGAGGAGAGGAGAGGAGAGGAGAGGAGAGGAGAGGAGAGGAGAGGAGAGGAGAGGAGAGGAGAGGAGAGGAGAGGAGAGGAGAGGAGAGGAGAGGAGAGGAGAGGAGAGGAGAGGAGAGGAGAGGAGAGGAGAGGAGAGGAGAGGAGAGGAGAGGAGAGGAGAGGAGAGGAGAGGAGAGGAGAGGAGAGGAGAGGAGAGGAGAGGAGAGGAGAGGAGAGGAGAGGAGAGGAGAGGAGAGGAGAGGAGAGGAGAGGAGAGGAGAGGAGAGGAGAGGAGAGGAGAGGAGAGGAGAGGAGAGGAGAGGAGAGGAGAGGAGAGGAGAGGAGAGGAGAGGAGAGGAGAGGAGAGGAGAGGAGAGGAGAGGAGAGGAGAGGAGAGGAGAGGAGAGGAGAGGAGAGAATTGTTTTGGTACAATCAGTCTTATGGTAGATATCTCCCCAATGGAATGGTTTAGAATTGTCTCTATTTTCCTTTTCACACCCAGTAGTGATAAGTTCTATACAGAGAGAGTGATTGCCCATTGGAATGGGCTGCCCGGGGAGGTGGTGGAGTCGACGTCATTGGAGGTGTTCAGGAGGAGACTTGATGGGGTGCTTGGTGCCATGGTTTAGTTGTTTACGTGGGTTGGATTCTTTGATGGGTTGGACACGATGATCTTGAAGGTCTCTTCCAACCTGGTTTATTATTCTATTCTATTTACATTTTACTACTTTTCTGCTGCAGATCTGTGAAAAATCTTAAAGACATAGCCTAAAACTACCACATCCAACCACCCTAACATTCATAATGCTGGACTTGGTCTTGCCAAAAAAGTGGGAGGGAAGATCAGTGCTTACAGACATCCCCAAAACAATTTATTTCCTCTCTTGCCCATTATGAAAAGTTCCAAGTAGGGATCTTCAGCAGAGCGGGGAGCACCCACTCCTTTGAAGTGTGGCAGCTTAATGTAAATTGTTCAAATCCTCTCCCCTCCTATTTTATCTTAATTCATTTTTCCAGTGAGCAAAAAGCTTTTGTGCTTGGTGACCAAGTGTTTCCTGTGTAGGGGGAGCAGTGTGAGGAACAGCTGGACTTGTCTGTCCCAGCTGTGGTGTGTGGGCAAACCTCCTCCAGCCTCTTCAAGCTGATGTTACAACAGCCTTTAATGGTACATAATTGTGTCTTTCTTGGGATTATTCACCTAACATATCAAAAATCACACATAGAAGCCTCATTAAGATATCCTTGATTTTCCTCAGTAGTTACTGGCTTTATTCCTCTAAAGAGGATGGTGTAAATCACCTTTCTGAAGGTGTAAAACAACTTGGAGAAGAAAATGAGAATTATTCAATTTCTGGGAAATGAATGATACTATTTCTCTACAAATGAGTGAGAAGGATTTTAACACATTGATCCAAACTGTAAGTCTCACCTCTCAATATTGCTGTATATATAAAAATAGGAATGCAATACAGTCCCCATCTACAACAAACTGGTGCAGAGCTGCCTATCCAAAGCAGGAACTATCCCTAAATTATCTTTTTCCTCAGGCCATTATTGTTTTACCCGTTTGGTCATGAGACACCTCTGTGAGAGAGATAGTCGAGATCCTTTTCAGTCCCACACAGATACATCATGCATATGCAAAAGACTACTTCGTGTGTAAAACAGATGAGTCCAGCCGAACCCACACCCATGATATATTGATTTGTTTATTTGGGCTTTATGCACAGGGAGATAGTTGCTACAGTTTGCTATTGGTGAACAGCTGGAATAGCAGCAGGTTGCCACAGACATATAGGGGAAAGACTAATTTCATATGTTGGGCTTTTTCATAACACACAGGATTCAGCTCAGATGCACTGTTAAGTGAGACATCTGACCTTAAGGACAAATAAAACAGAATGGGAATTTGGATTGAGGATGACCCCATTGGGCATATGCCTATAAATGTTACTGTCCATTTCATCAGCACCTTCTCACTATTTTCAGTAACCTCATCTGGTCTGTTCATGTGAATAACGTGAGCAGGCTATCACCCTAACTTGATTAGTTTGCACCTTCAAGGTAATTAGCTCCTTATGCTCCTTTGCTAGAGGCAATCTGTGTTATATTCCAGGCAGCTACACTGTTGTCTTCCCTTCTGTCCAGACCCCTTTTAGGTTGCTCAGGAAGTTAAATTGTGTGCCAGAATTATTGCTGCTCTGCTCTGTAGAGAAATAGGTCAATGAAAGTATACTTTTGGAGAAGAGCAAGGTATGTAAACTACAGCAAATAGCATCACTCTGTGTGTTTGCTCATGCTTATATTTTTGAGGTGTTTTGGGGGTTTTTTGAGGCCTATTTATTTAAATTAATTTTCACATACTTCCTTTTTTTCTTGGTAGTGGCTGAGAAACTATAAAATTGCAGGCTGGTAAGTATTAGGACCTAAGTGTTTAATAAGCCAGAACCTGGCTTCTGCTTGGGCTTTGACTTTGAGAAGAAATTACAAAATCACTTATAAAGCTGTATGTTTACTTTATTATATCTTCTAAAAGGGTGTTTCACTGTGTATCATTCTGTGTATGGAAGAAGCTCTGTAGAAAGTGACTTGAGTGCATTGATTGATGAGAAGCTCAACATTAGCCATCAGTGCACTCATGCAGCCCAGAAGACAAAATCGTATCCTAGGCTGTATCAAAAGGAGTGTGGACAGCAGGTCAAGAGAGGCGATTCTCCTTTACTCTGCTTTTGTGAGACTCCACCTTGAATATTGCATCCAGTTCTGGTGTCCCTGTCATAAGAGGGACACAGAGCTGTTGGGGCGAGTCCGGAGGAGGTCACAAAGATGGTCCAAGGGCTGGAACACCTCTGCTATGTGTATAGCTTGAAAGAGCTGGGTTTGTTCAGTCCAGAGAAGAGAAGACTCCAGAGGTACCTTATAGCTGCCTTCCAATACCTGAAAGGGTTCTACAAGAAGGGTGTCTGGTGATAGGACAATAGGGAATGGTTTTAAGCAGAGGGAGAGCAGGTTCATACTGGATCTTAGGAAGAAGTTCTTCAGTGGTGGGTCTTGCCCAGGGAGGCTATGTATACCTCCTCCCTGGGGATGTTTGAGGCCAGGTTGGATGAGGGCTTGAGCAGCTGAGTCTAGTTGTGAGGCATCCCTGCCCATGGCAGGGAGATTGGAGTAGATGATCTGTAAGTTCCCTTCCAGCCCATGCCATTCTATGATTCTATGAATAGTTTAATTTTGTGCTGAGGCCATTTAAAGTAGTTGTTGTGAATGATTACTATGCTACAGAAACAGAAAACTAATTTTATAATAGAAATTTCTGGAGCAGATCAACTTAATTTGCTTTCAGAGTAAACAGTATGGGTAGGTCATCTATAGATGCATAAAGGAAGAATTAGAGTGATTGCAACAGTCAGTGGATTACAATTTCTCAAAAATTACATTAGGAAACAACTTAGAGAGTATCTTCTAAAATGATGTAATTTCATAGGATAAAATATCTGAAAGTGAGGTCATTCTCACTGGGAACAATAATACAAGTACCAGTATGTTAAAGGGACAATCACTTTGTTCACTGGTTAGGCCACACCTTGAGTACTGTGTCCAGTTCTGGGTCCCTCACTTTAGGAAGGATGTTGACTTGCTGGAACGTGTCCAGAGAAGGGCAACAAAGTTGGTGAGGGGTTTGGAACACAAGCCCTACAAGGAGAGGCTGAGGGAGCTGGGGCTGCTTAGCCTGGAGAAGAGGAGGCTCAGAGCAGACCTTATTGCTCTCTACAACTACCTGAAGGGAGGTTGTAGACAGGCGGAGGTTGGTCTCTTCTCCCAGGCAAGCAGCACCAGAACAAGAGGACACAGTCTCAAGCTGCGCCAGGGGAGGTTTAGGCTGGAGGTTAGGAAGAAGTTCTACACAGAGTGATTGCCCTTTGGAATGTGCTGCCCGGGGAGGTGGTGGAGTCACCATCATTGGAGGTGTTCAGGAGGAGACTTGATGGGATGCTTGGTTGCATGGTTTAGTTGATTAGGTGGTGTTGGATAATAGGTTGGAGGCGATGATCTTGAAAATCTCTTCCAGGCTGGTCTGGTCTATTCTATTCTATTCTATTCTATTCTATTCTATTCTATTCTATTCTATTCTATTCTATTCTATTCTGTTCTGTTCTGTTCCATATAAATCCCTCAAATATGATTGTTACACTAAGGCATTTTATGGATCTTAGCATTGTGTGACCTTTATTTGTATTATCATTATAACTCAAAGTCCATTAATATATGAGAGTATAAAAAGGTGTTAATTTATTTTATTATTTAAGGGTTTGATTTTTTTCAAGCCACACATTGCATACCATAGGCTAAATATAACATCTGTCCCAAATGTAGCATATGCCTTTGTGAAATTGCATTTTATGGTGCAATTATGTTAAAAAACCCAAAATTTCTAGACTTGGGGTTGGAGTGAAATTATTTTTCAAGGGAAAATTCTCTGTTTCCTGCTTTATTGTTTGTTACCCTGGAGTATGCCAGATGGACGTAATACTCCCATTCCTAGAAATTGTTTTGAAAAGACCTTAAATCCTTGTAGTAATACTTCTGGGTTTTTTTTATTATGAGACTGTTATAAAAACAGCATGAAAGTGTAACTGCTTTACAAGGAATGATTGAAGAACATTGCTTCCCCCTCAAGATTACTTTGTTGACATGACTAAATAAGTCTAGATGTTCCTCAGGAAAAAAAAAAAAGTAAAAAGACAGGAGGTGCAAAAGCTGTTTTAAACTATAATTTTCATACACTTTTCCTAGTTGTTTTTTTTAAGTATATCTCTGTAGATTTGTCACAGAGAACAGAAAGTCCTGAACATCATCAAATGTTTTGACAGTAGGTTTTTAAATGGGAAGTCTTCTAGGAGAATTACTCAAGATGTACATCTAAACACTGCCGAAGATCAAGTCTCAGTTACTGCATGCTTTTCACTGTGTTTCACATGCACACAACAAAACCTTTCTTGTTTTTTCATGAGTGAAAAATGGGTGTAAAAACACAGTGTAGGCGTTTTTTGTCTTTTGAACTGTATGATATGTTCTGTAGTCTAAATGGTGGTGACTGCTATGGTGGTGTTACTGTGCATACAATGCAGAATGCCAGGCAGCAAGTAAGAAAACGTGAGGACCAGTCTTTAGGGGTGCAATTGAAACAGAAGCGTTGCAAGATTGAATGGATTTCCAGCATTTTATGCTGTCTGGGAATCTGATTCTCAGTTCCTAGTCTTCAAGCAAGTTATACCGTCAAACTGGAAAAAAAAAACAATATCACAAAGATGAGTGTGATAAATACCCTCCATTCTGTTCAATATCTATTGATGATCCGGATGAGGGGATTGAGTCCATCACTAGTAAATTTGCAGATGACACCAAGTTTGGAACAGATGTTGATTAGTTAGAGGGTAGAAGGGCTCTCCAGAGGGACCTTGACAGGCTGGACAGATGGGCAGAGTCCAGCATGATGGCATTCAATAAGTTCAAGTGCAAGGTGCTGCACTTTGGCCACAACATCCCCATGCAGTGCTACAGGCTGGAGTTGAAATGGCTGGAGAGCAGCCAAATAGAAAGGGACCTGGGGGTACTGATTGACAGCCGGATGAACATGAGCCAGGAGTGTGTCCAGGTGGCCAAGAACACCAATGGCATCTTGGTACTTAGGCTCCACAAAATATTTCTTAAAGGGTAGGAATATCTTTTAACTGACTGAATCTCTCTGAATAAAACTAAGTTCTTTCAGCTGGGAGAACTGTTGTTATTCTGCAAACCCTGCTCAGCCATGCAGAGCTTCTTTACGGCATATTGGAACAAAATATATAGATGGCCTGCATCAGAAATAGTGTGTCCAGCAGGAGCAGGGAAGTCATTGTGCCCCTGTATGCAGCACTGGTTAGGCCACACCTTGAGTCCTGTGTCCAGTTCTGGGCCCCTCAATTTAAGAAGGACATTGAGATTCTTGAAGGTGTGCAGAGAAGAGCAATGAGGCTGGGGAGAGGCCTCGAGCACAAGCCCTATGAGGAGAGGCTGAGTGAGCTGAGATTGTTTAGCCTCGAGAAGAGGCGGCTCAGGTGAGACCTTATTGCTGTCTACCACTACCTGAAAGGAGGTTGTAGCCAGGAGGGGGTTGGTCTCTTCTCCCAGGGAACCAGCACCACAACAAGAGGACACAGTCTCAAGCTGCACCAGGGAAGGTTTAGACTCGAGGTGAGGAGAAAGTTCTTCACAGAGAGAGTTGTTAGCCTTTGGAATGGGCTGCCCAAGGAGGTGGTGGTCGCTATCCCTGGAGGTGTTCAAGAGGGGATTGGACGTGTCACTTGTTGCCATGGTTTAATAGTCATGAGGTGTAGGGTGATCGGTTGGACTTGATGATCTTTGAAGTCTCTTCCAACCTTATTGATTCTATGAATCTAAATCATAGAAGACATCAAGGACTGCAGTAAGTTATCGCAGTTTAGTATGTGGATTAGTTAGCAGTCTTGGGAGTTCACAGGAAAATCATTGTGGATTTTAGGATGCTTTTATCAAGGGTAAGTTTCTTTTCCCCTGGCAAGACATACTGGTTTAATTTGACTTAAATATTACTCATTTTTAAATATAAAACTTTTCTATTGTTTTCAGTCTTTGCCCTTTGTTTTATTGAAGCCCTGCTTGAGACTCTGTCTTTCTATATCTTCACTGTGCCCACCAGCCTCAAAATACCTGAGACAGACTAGAAGGGTGAGTCAGTCTAGGGAGTATGACAAGGCTGTGAATACACAGCCAAGAGAGCTTCTCAAATAGGGTCCAAAGAGCTGAATGCGTCTCGTGTCTGATGTAAGATACTGTAATGCTTCATTTCATTTTTTCTCTGCTTTACGTGTCACAAGATTTATCAATAGTTTATTGTTATTTAGCAGCATTTAGGCATCATTCAAAATGACCACTGTTTGAATTTTTTTGTTTTGTTTTGTTTTATTCCTCCCAGAAATAATCAGTACAACTTCTGGCTGTAAATACAGGGCATAAATTGGTGGTTGCAGCTATTTTCACTCACAGCAGAGCAAATAATAAGACATAAGGCTTTTCACCTCTGTCCCCTTATAGGAACAATAATAAGATAAGCCTTCATGATTGCAAGGTCATGAACCATCTAAATAGGAAAGCAGACCCATGTTTTTCCTAATTTATCATATCATCATTTATTGTAGCTACCTTTTCATCTAAACTGTCCTAGCATTATATCTTGCTCATCTTCTTAAGGCAACTCTCTCAATCACTTTTATGCGTCTTACATTTCTGCATTTATTCTTCAGTCTTCTCACATCCACTTGCCTGACTTTGTCATTCCCACCACATCCTCTCCCCTCCTGTCTGCTGCTCCATTGCTTCTTTTCTGCCAGTCCCACCTCCATATTCAAGTTGAAGAATTACAATACTTTCGGATACTAACATCATGTTCTAGAATGGGTTGCTCAGCCACTGACATCACCTGCCACAACCTAAGTACTTGTCTCTGCTCTTTGTATCTTTGTCTTCTACAGATCCTTTTTCTTTTTTGCTAGTGTGAAATTTACTTAAATCATTCATTTGACTTCTGATTGCATAAGCCTCTGAATTTAAATGTAGAAAGTTTCAAGATTATTTCTTCCTTTCATTCCAGGTTACTGATAAACTGAGTTCCTCCCTTTCTTAGTGTTGCCAGAAAAATACTAAATGTGCTTGGTGAAAGCAGAGCATTCTATTTGTGAATCTTGAAACAGGCTCTATTGGGTCTCTTCATTTTTTCCCCTATATTGATGAAAATTTCTGATTAAAAATCTGAATGTTATACATTTAAAGAACTTCATAAATGAGCTTGAATCTCAAAAGAAAGCTGTAAGCTAGACCACTGAGTAAGTTGCTACTTCTATATCTGTCAAGCTTTTTACTAAGGAGTTATAGAAGTACTTTGAAATCCTCAACGTTTTTAAACAGCTATGGGCATTTCTAGACACAGGTTGAAAACCTGACAGAAAAAAAAAGTCATATTAAAACATACCTGTCTCTGTAAAAATAAGCCATACGATCATTAGTGTCAAAAATAAAGCTTCCTAAAAATTAGTATATCATTAATCTGACTTTTTGAAATACTTGATTCATTGCATATTGAGAGCAAATTTTTTCAGGTTTTATTGTTTGTTTTGGTGCAAGGGGAAAAAGAATGCATAAATACTGCAAAACTAGGACAAATGCAGTTCTATAAATACCAGTCAGTCTCAGTGAAGCACAGCAACTTAATCTCCATTTGAAGCTATTCTCAGCACAAAGTTAGGTTGAAGGACATGAAACTTGTTTTGGTTCCCACTGTCTTCCCATCACTATTGTCACTCCAAACATTCACCAGTTCTCCACTTGTCTTATATTCCTCTAATGCCTGAAATGTATTGCTATATTTTTCTCCTTCTTGACATCTCAGGTTCCTACTTACTTTCTGCATGAATTTACATGCTTCTCATCTTCTAAGAATCAGATCTGTTGTCCTTAGGCTCCACAAAACATTTCTTAAAGGGTAGGAATATCTTTTAACTGACTGAATCTCTCTGAATAATATGAAATTCTTTCAGCTGGGAGAACTGTTGTTATTCTGCAAACCCTGCTCAGCCATGCAGAGCTTCTTTATGGCATATTGGAACAAAATATATAGATAGCCTGCATCAGAAATAGTGTGTCCAGCAGGAGCAGGGAAGCCGTTCTGCCTCTGTGCTCAGCACTGGTTAAGCCACACTTTGAGTACTGTGTCCATTTCTGGGGCCCTCAGTTTAAGGATATGGACACACTTGAACATGTCCACAAGCCCTATGAGGAGAGGCTGAGGGAGCTGGGGTTGTTAAGCCTGGAGAAGAGGAGGCTCAGGGGAGACCTCATTGCTCTCTACAACTATCTGAAGGGTGGTTGTAGCCAGGAAGGGTTGGTCTCTTCTCTCTAGCAACCAGCACCAGAACAAGAGGACACAGTCTCAAGCTGCACCAGGGGAGGTTTAGGCTGGAGATGAGGAGAAAATTCTTCCCAGAAAGAGTAATTGGCCATTGGAATGTGCTGCCCAGGGAGGTGGTGGAGTCACCTTCCCTGGAGGTGTTCAAAAAAGGATTGGATGTGGCACTTGAAGCCCTGGCTTAGTTAGTCATGAGGATAGGTTGGACTTGATGATCTCTCAGGTCTTTTCCAATCTTATTGATTCGATGATTCGATGATTCTATGTATAAATTGATATAGGGAACAGAATATAGGACTGTAGTATGTATAAGAAGACAACACCTAGAAACATAAATCAATCTGTGCTTTGGAGGTGTTAGGTAGATACATAACACTTGATCAACATACCTCTCATGTCAAGCTTCAGCCTACTACACCGCTGCGAGGCTGAGTCATTCAGCGGACAAAGTGTAAAAAAGAGAGCAAAGAAAAGGGTCTTCCTCAGAGTTTCTTTTTGTGTCATTTTGATTATTTTCTTAACAGGGAGAAGAATTTGTTCTCAAAATAGAATTGGCAAGAGTCTTCAGCTTAGGGCTCCAATATCTCCCAGAGCTTAATACCCCCTAGAATATGATTTAAGTCTTGTCTCTGAGGCAATTTGGCTTAAGACATCTGAGCCAGTCTCTAGGGAATTTAGGATGATGTATTATTATTTTTCACAGTCACCTACGCAGCGCTGTGAGGTAAGATGCTGATATGTCTAATGTCATACAGTAAGGCAGTGTCAGAGCTAGGATTCACATTGTTTCTCAGTCATATTTCTGATCGCTTTGGGCACAGAAAGTTGTCAGTCTCAAAGACTGTTCCTCAAAGTGGCCAGAGCTCCACCAGTTGCTCAGCAATAGGTTGCTGTATGCATCCTGTCAGAAGCAGATAAGGAGCTGAGCAGCCCTAATGGGATCAGTGGTAGCCCAGAGCTACATAATGCCAGTTGCTGGCTGGAAAGACTGGGAGTGTGGGTGGGTTTCTTGGTACTTTGCAAAATCTGGCTGGGTACAATTTCTGTGTGGCATCTTGAACTGATGCTCTTTTCTGAAGTTTTCAAATCCACACACACTAAATAGTTTGGTACACAACTGGACATGATGAGACAATCTATATGCAGGCTGTCCTTCAGGCAGAGCTTGGGCAGTGTACTGAGCACGCAAGGCTTTGGGGCACACCTGCACTCATCCTTCCAGTGAAGGGCAGGTGTAACTAAGACTGCAGAATGCCATTATGGATTTCTTCACCACGCCTTTGTTCAAGAGAGCAAATTTGTACTTGATTCTTGTTATATGTATCTAGAGCAGCAGATACCAACCTTGTCTACACCATAGATAAGAGCCAAAGTACAAGATCAGACTGATTTGCTAGCTTGGAGTTCAAGCTGTTGCACAGAGGGAGAAAAAAAAAACCTTATTATAAGAACAGGAAGACTAGTGGCATAAGAAAGCAGACTGGCAGGAAGCAACAGCACCAAGAATTAGAAAGCTGCCAGGGAACAGGGATTTCACAGTTGCAGGGTTGGACAGTGAGTAAAAGAGGACTCATCAGCTACAAGAGAAATGTTTGGGAGTCAGTGACCCAGAACAAGCTGACTGATTCAGATCTGCAGAAAAGACATTAATTTAAAAGAGGCAATAGGCTTACCTCTTGCATTTTCTTCTTGTAGGATCCTTGTTAGATACTGCTCTGTCCTAATCAAAGTAGGCTTCTTGTATCCACTCCCTCTTTCAATCATTCATCCGGAACCTCCTCCACCACCTTGTAGGGAGGAGAAACGGTCTGAGAAGCAAAATGCCCCTCATCAGTATAAATGTTAATTTTGTTATCTTCTTGTTTCATAAAACATTCAATAATTTTCAAAGCCATAAGTATTGCTTTGTTGGTAGCAGTTTTTGTCAGGTCTTTTTGTTTTTTCTTCTGTGTAGGTTCTTCAACTTTATGTGATTTTCCTTACAGGAAACAGATTCTCATTTGTATGCTGCTTCTGAAGCAAGATCTTGATGTCTCTTGTGTATTGATTAAGACAGCAGAGATACCTTGGCGTTTGAGCTCTAGTAGGTCATTTCAGTATTATGTCCATTTTAAACAGCTTTAATTTGATTTTTTATATAAATATCACACCACCAAATTGTTTCTTTGTCTGTTTAGCCATGCAGCATAGTTTGCAATTAGTTCATATGCTGTTCTGGAGTTCTAAGGCACAGCTGGCATATGCAAACAACCCTTCCTTCTACCCTGCCTTCTCCTGTTCTCTGTGCCAAAAAGTTAACTCTGCACACAGACCTCATGTTCTCTTTGCTGCCCTCTTCTTCTCCTCCCTCTATAGATACACTGGTCTATGAAGGGGAGCTATGGTTTTGCCACCAGTGGTGGGTTGAAATTAGCCTCTCCCTCACACACACACCCCCCACACAAAAAAAAAAACCAAAACAGGAAAGTTGCCAGACCAGCTCAGTTTGGTATGGGAGCAAATGAAGGTGTATTTATAAGCAAACTACAATCTAGAAATATGAAATGCCATGAATATGGATAAAATATACAACAAAGATATGTACAATGTTATCTATATACAATTTATAAACAACATAGAAACTCCTCAGAACCCCCCAGGGGACCTGTTCACTTCTTGCCCCACTCCCTCCCTCCTTCCCATTACCTCACACAGTAGTCAAAACAAAGACACCCTGGCAAAGCCATGAAAGAGAGAGAGAGAGGAAAGTTGCAAGAAGAAGCAACATGAGAAGACAAGAAAGAGAGAACTGTTTATGCCTCTGCTCTATATTCTCATTAGCACAATCCAATGAATTATACAGACCTTATCATTATTTTTCCTTTTACATCCAATGGTAATTTATTTTACTTTCAGCCTTTGCAGTCAGGGATTAGGCTAAAGGTCCCCCTTCAAACTATAACACCACCATTGTTATGCAGCGTGTTATCATAGTGGCAGACAAAGAAAATAAGTTATAGCTGAAGATATAAACACCCATGAGCTCTTCTCTCTGAAACCTTTGACCCTGTTTCTTTTTTAAGGAGAGGGACCTGGGGGTGCAGGTTGATGGTAGGATGAACATGAGCTTGCAGTGTGCCCAGGTGGCCAGGAGGGCCAATGGCATCCTGGCCTGCATCAGGAAGAGTGTGGCCAGCAGGAGCAGGGAGGTCATTCTGCCCCTGTCCACTGCACTGGTTATGCCACACCTCGAGTCCTGTGTCCAGTTCTGGGCCCCTCAGTTTAGGAAGGATGTTGACTTGCTGGAACGAGTCCAGAGAAGGGCAACGAAGTTGG
Organism: Melanerpes formicivorus; assembly: GCF_026170545.1. Lineage (NCBI taxonomy): Eukaryota > Metazoa > Chordata > Aves > Piciformes > Picidae > Melanerpes > Melanerpes formicivorus. Next base: position 3,016,079 of record NW_027142355.1, read on the forward strand.
TGAGGGGCTTGGAACACAAGCCCTATGAGGAGAGACTGAGGGAGCTGGGGCTGCTTAGCCTGGAGAGGAGGAGAGTCAGGGGTGACCTTATTGCTCTCTACAACTACCTGAAGGGAGGTTGTAGAGAGGCAGAGGTTGATCTCTTCTCCCAGGCAGCCAGCACCAGAACAAGAGGACACAGTCTCAGGCTGCGCCAGGGGAAGTTCAGGCTGGAGGTCAGGAGGAAGTTTTACACAGAGAGAGTGATTGCCCATTGGAATGGGCTGCCCAGGGAGGTGGTGGAGTCACCATCACTGGAGGTGTTCAGGAGGAGACTTGACAGGGTGCTTGGTTGCATGGGTTAGTTGATTAGGTGGTGTTGGATGATAGGTTGGACGGGATGATCTTGAAGGTCTCTTCCAACCTGGTTTATTCTATTCAATTCTATTCTAAATTACTGCAAGTGTGGATTCAATCAATTCCTTATAAAATTAGCTTCTATCATTTCTCCTATGTAATTATTTTACTTTCGACTACATGCTCTTGTTGAGAAGTATCATGCTGCAGTGCTGGTGACAGAATTTGTTTCTATTTTGCCAGTCATGCTGAGTTTTGGAAGGAAAAGGTTTTACATGATCAGAAACACCAATCTCTGTCAATAATTTTTCTTTGTCCTTATTGGAAGCATTTTTTAATAGTAATTCTGGTGTGGGAACAGAGTTCCCCTCTAAACACACATAGGGGTGTATGGCAACAGGACCAATAGCTGCAGTATAGGAGCAGGATAACAAGAGGACACAGTCGCAAGCTGTGCCAGGGGAGGTTTAGACTGGATGTTAGGAAGAAATTCTTCATAGAGAGAGTGATTGTCCATTGGAATGGGCTGCCCAGGGAGGTGGTGGAGTCACCATCACTACAGGTGTTTAGGAGGAGACTTGATGGGGTGCTTGGTGCCATGGTTTCATTGATTAGGTGGTGTTGGATGATTGGTTGGACACGATGATCTCAAAGATCTCTTCCAACTTAGTTTATTCTATTCTAGTCTAGTTTATTCTAGTCTAGTCTAGTCATTTCTAGTCATTTCTAGTCATGATGTCCTTGTTTTACTGGAGAGGGAGATGACTTAGTTGGGGATATTGGTTTAGTACATTGTAAGCTTGTGAAAGAAAAGTTTGACAGAAGCAAGGGGCAAGAAACCTGCTTGTAAATGTCATTGTCCCACAAATGTTCCAAGTATACAAGGACATCCTAAAAGAACACTAATCCCATGACTTGCCTTCCCAATTTTAGCAGGGCCACTGATGCTCAAAATTAAACATGCCCTTAGGAGCATCTCTTTGTGGAATAATGCTAAGAAGCAGCATCTACCATTAGCTGCTGGCATTCATCTCTTTCTCACCCTGTGTGCTTCCTGATAGTGCAGAATAAATGCTTTCTGTGAAGCAATGATGTAATTCAGTCTCAGAAAAGAATAGCCCTTGAGAAAACAGGCAGGATTTTACATCTCAGAGAAGTCATATATAACAAATCCATCAGTCAATGTGTTAACTTTCATTTACAGGACCCTGTTGCAGCAAAAATGAGGAATCTAAGCCTTACAAATAAACTAAAAAGATGCTAAATCGCATCATTAAACACATCACTAAATTATTGCTAAAATAATTCTTTTTTATTATGCCTTTTGAAAATTCATGGTGTAAAGAGGAACAGACAGTAGCTTAATGAAAATAAAGCAAGCCCCAACAAAGAAAAGGGAGGTTATGCAAGGGAACCATATGCACCCACTGAAATGGCTGTGCATCTAAGATATTAATCTTAGATGTTGCAGACTGCATGGTCTGACCTTGTTCACTGGGTGAAGCTGAATTGGAAAATTGAACTGCAGCTTTGGGATCACAGGGGCAGCCAAAGGCCATCCACCACTCAGAAACTGCCAGTACATATTCCTGGGCTGCCCTAGTCTGAGCCGTGGCTAGCTGCTTTCAGTCACCTAGATAGGATCTTTACACTTCTGCAAAGGTCTCTTTCAGGGCAGAATCTTCCTGAGAAGTTTTCTGAAAAAAATATTGGCTTTTTTGGGGTCACATCTTGCATGTTGCTTAAAATTATTTGAGGAAATAAAACATTTTGGAAGTTGAACACATTTTTTCCCCCCAGTTTGTAAACAGCGTGTATATCTGACTACCAACTATGTCTCAAGCTGTGCCAGGGGAAGTTTAGCCTCAAGATGAGGAGAAAGTTCTTCACAGAGAGAGTTAGCTGTTGGAATATGCTGCCCAGGGAGGTGGTGGAGTCACCATCCCTGGAGGTGTTCAGGAGGGGATTGGATGTGTCACTTGGTGCCATGGTTTAGTAGTCATGAGGTCTTGGGTGACAGGCTGGACTTGATGATCTTTGAGGTCTTTTCCAACCTTGTTGATGCTATGATTCTATACTGAAATTTGGGAGTAAATGCACCATAACAAGCAGACTTGAACAATAAAGTGGCAGGATAAGGGCTTGGATTTCAGGTTGGTTTAGTTTTTTTAACATCCTGTGCAGATCACATTGTTGGTCTCAGATTAGTGTGGTATCAAACTGTCTAGCAGTGCTTGTCACAAAACTACAAGATATATCAGGGACAGAAGTCTGCTTTTGTTCTAATCAGGATAAATGGCTTTTTGAGCATTTTCCAGTGCAGTCTTATTTGCTAATAAAAGAGAGAAGATTCTGTCAAAGCAGTTCAAAGGAATAAAACCACAAAATTCTATCTGCCCTAAGTGTAGGCTATCTGTTCATCTAGACAACGCACAGATTATATATGTGGAACGGTGGCGCTAAAGAAAACAGAAATAGATGGTACCCAGCATTAAAAGCATGTTAACAGGATCCTCTTAGCATTGCAGACTATCAGTAGTTTATCCCTTTGTGCGTCAGAAGGACTTGCATCTTTATAAACTGAAACCACATGCACACACATACGTATACACCTCTTTCCCCCCCACCCCCCCTTCCTATTTATACCCTTTAGATTCTTTGAAGTAAAAGGTCTGGTCTTTTATTATAAGCATGAATACATCTCCTATATTTATCACCCTGAAAAAAAAACCACAAATCTGTTTGCACAGATGCATGCAAAACCACTCTGGCTTCCGGCTATTGTTATGTATCCTGGTTTCCTCCTAAATTGTTCAGCATTGTTTCCCAGAGTCACTTGAGTGTTGTCTCTTTCTCACTTTGTTGCTCAATTTAATTTCAGGACTTTCTTTGATATTTTAAAGGTTGTTACATTTTCTACATATCTTGATTAATTTGTTCTTCATATTCCAGCGTGGTGAGTCTCTAGAACCCTTCAGTTCACATAGTCCTTTACACACGGTCATTGGCCAATGCAAAATTACTATAAAATCAAAATATTCTCTGTGAATGTTTGCCCTAGGTTGTATACACCCATGAATTGAACTGTAATGATTCACATCACTGCAGGGGAAATGGGGACATCTCTGTACTTTGTGTAAAAAATTCTAAGCCCTTTGAAGTCTTTTGAAATATATTTTTAGGCAAGAGCTCAGCTTCCTTCAGTCACAGGTATAAAAGAAAAGTTGCCATGTGCATTATATGCACATATGTGCATCTGTAAACAAATATTTATTTGATAATTCTTAATTTCTCAGCAGTATTGATTGCTGAGTTACTGATTATCCTTTAGAATTTATCTGTTGCAAAGAGAATATTCATTACTTTGCAAAGGGACACAAAGATTCAAGGAATTTGACTCAAAATATCCAAAGCTGTTTATATAGATTCATCCAATAATATAAAGAACTCAGGACTGTAGTTTCGGAAACAGATATGATTTCAGAATATGTTTTACTCAAAATGGAAATAGTTGAACATAGTAATAATTCTCAATTAAAAAAAATGTTCAATAAACATTTATGTTCTGAGGGAAGAGGCAAATGCTGAAGTTACATCACAGGATGAGAAAAAGCATTTTCTGTTTCAACTGTAACTAGAGGTTAAAAAGCGGCTACGAAAGTTAAACAATTTCAGGCTACCCAATGTAGATATCTGACATATAAGAGCCTTGAAATAGAGGAGCAGACTGGATTATTAGTACTGTTTTTTGTTGTTGTTGTTATTTTTTCTATGAGAATGGAAGATAACTATTATGTCATTATCTAAGAAAAGTAAATATAACAACCTGAGAAATATAAACCTACAGGAAAACCAATGCAACAGTGATATGGACTTCAGCTTCACTTTGATAAGGTGAAAATTTGTATTGATAAATTTAGTTCATTTAAAATCATCTGAGACAATGATTTATCATTGTTAATTACTTTGATTTGAAATATGTGAGAATGAAAGATTACCATAAAATCAAGTGGGTACAAGCTAGAACACAGGAGGTTCCAGCTCAACACCAGGAGGCACTTCTTTACTGTGGGAGTGATGGAACCCTGGAACAGGCTGCCCAGAATGGTTGTGGAGTCCCCTTCTCGGCAGACTTTCAAAACCCACCTGAATACATTGTTGCGTGGCCTGCCCTAGATGACCTGCTTTGGAGATGATCTCTGGAGGTCCCTTCCAGCCCCTAACATTCTGATTCTGTGAAGTACTAGCTATATGACACATCATAAATGAGTATGTAGAAGGTAACTGCTGCTATTCCAATGAGATCGGTCACATCTTATTTATTTTAATGCATAGCAAAGAAAAAGTAAAACAAAGTTTTCTGTTGACACAGAACGCAGGGTATTGGTAAATAATGAAATAAAGAGTAGCTTTTATAGAAGGCACAGTGGGAAAATCCAAATACGGTCCTCAGATGTAGAGACCTATATCACGACATAAGAAAAGTCCACCACATTGCTTCTGTCTGTGGAGTTGATACAATGCCCCCATGATCCTGTGCCTGTTCGATGACTACAAGAAGCATATTGATACAGAAACAGTACAGAAAAAAAATCATAGTGTTTAAAAAGTGAAAAACAAAATATACGTTAAAAGACTGGAGAAGCTCTATCTATCTGTACTTGTAGTTGATTAGATAGTGTTGGATGACAGGGTGGACTCGATGATCTCGGAGGTCTTTGCCAACTTGGTCTATTCTATTCTATTCTATTCTATTCTATTCTATTCTATTCTATTCTATTCCGTTCCGTTCCGTTCCGTTCCGTTCCGTTCCGTTCCATTCCATTCCATTCCATTCCATTCCTTTCTATTTAGTTTATATCATAAAAAGTCAGCTAAGATTATGGCACATACTGATGTTAAGGGCAACAAGCACAGGCTCTGTCATCTATCAGACAGCAAATATTTTTTTTCCACTGGACAGATTTAAAGCTAGAAAAAGTGTTACCAAACTTCTAGGAAATTCCAAGGGTCTGAAATGGATACTCTATGAAAGTACTTTTAAAATCAGAAACAATCCTTTTGAGTTTCTGATCTAGGCATGTTTGAAAACCTACAGCTTGGCCAAGATACCATTACAAAAATACATTTCTAATGATAATATCTAAAAAGCCTGGAAGGTGATACTGAAAGCTAGGATGCAACAAACTGTTCATGCTGTTGGGCATCCTGAAGGAAAGAAAAACACATTCCAGGTGCTTTAATTCCTTGATGCTGAAATCTTGTCATGTTTTGAGAAATCCTGTATACCTTAAATATTTTGTTTTCTGTTTCCAGTGCTAACACAAGAAAAATTAATAATTTAAAAAAGAACCTAGTTTCATTTGTAAAAACCATTTTACTCAGAAATTCAGAACACAAAATGGAAATCATCTTCTCACAGTGAAAGGTGACAGACTGACATGGCCCAGAAAGAGGGTCACTTTGATGGAAGTATTCAAGTTAGCATTTTGGTAAAAAAATCAGTACTATAGAACAGAAAAACTAGATATCACGTTTATCTTAGGTTAAACATTTGCCTATCTCTGCAACTAGGACACAGGGAAATCTTTTTCTCTGTATATTTACATACAATAAAATATTTTTAGAGTTTTATAGAAATGGATCTCAGAATAATTTACAAAAATATTCTCCAGACATAAGAGAGAGATGTATTATTGTCATCTCATATTACAGAAGCAGATGCCAAGTGCAAGAGAAATTATTTGGTCAATACCATGGAGAAAGACGATGACAAAAATGGGACTAAATATCAGGGAGTGTGATGCTGATGTGAACTCCTTCTGCTGGCTGGAAGTCCTATGGACCTGGCCAGCACAAAAAGGAAACTATGGTTCACCCTCTTCACAGGTCTGATTATTTGCTTGCTTTTCTTCTGGTTAGCCAGAATCACAAGCCATTTGCTTCCTAATCCAGTCTGAAAGTCCACACACCATTTAGGGACCAGTTCTTTATTGCATTTATTATTTTATCTTCCAAGAGTAATCAGGCCAATTCAGAAGGTTGCACTCTTGCTAGATAAATGTTCCAAAACAAATGATTTTATATATAGCCTCTGATTTAGTTAGAGGTCCTTTGGCAACAATCCCTAAATATTGACTTGAAAACCACTTATAAATTGATAATCTCAAGTGAGCCCAAATAATAAGGTCCTGTCCTGAAATTCTAGGACTAGCATTGGAATAAACTTGCTTTATATTAGCACCAAGAGTTCTTTTGTAATTACTGGGTTTCCCCTTTAGACTGCATATCTTGTTTTGAGAATGAATGTTGAAAGACATGGTAGGGTTCATTTGTCAAGCAATGGCAATAATAATTGTAAATCAGAAAGGAATAGTTTTATCTTAGGGTAAATGTTTCAATTTTAAGGGAAAGCATTAGAAATATACTAAATCATACTGTGGCATTAAATATGTGGAAAAAATGGTAAAAAGTTGTTACTTTTACAAAATGGAATGGAATGGAATGGAATGGAATGGAATGGAATAGAATAGAATAGAATAGAATAGAATAGAATAGAATAGAATAGAATAGAATAGAATAGAATAGAATAGAATAGAATAGAATAGACCAGACCAGACCAGGTTGGAAGAGACCTTCAAGATCATTGCGTCCAACCTATCATCCAGCACCACCTAATCAACTAAACCATGGCACCAAGCACCCCATCAAGTCTCCTCCTAAACACCTCCAGTGATGGCGACTCCACCAGCTCCCCGGGCAGCCCATTCCAATGGCCAATCACTCTATGAAGAATTTCTTCCTAACATCCAGACTAAACCTCCCCTGGTGCACATTGAGGCTGTGTCCTCTTGTTCTGGTGCTGGTTGATAGAGAGAAGAGACCAGCCCCTGCCTGTCTACAACCTCCCTTCAGGTAGTTGTAGAGAGCAATAAGGTCTGCCCTGACCCTCCTCTTCTCCAGGCTAAGCAACCCCAGCTCCCTCAGCCTCTCCTCATATAGCTTATGCTCCAAACCCCTCCCCAGCTATATTGCCCTTCTCTGGAGATGTTCCAGCAACTCAACATCTTTCCTAAACTGAGGGACCCAGAACTGGACACAGGACTCAAGGTATGGCCTAACCAGTGCTGAGTACAGGGGCAGACCTGACCTCCCTGCTCCTGCTGGCCACACTGTTCCTGATCGAGGTCAGGATGCCATTGGCCTTCTTGGCCACCTGGGCACACTGCTGCTCATGTTCAGCGTACTATCAACCAGTGCCCCAGGTCCCTTTCTGCCTGGCAATACTATCTTTTTGGATTTATATATAGTGGTATGGGCTTTAGATTTGAAATTTGAAATCTCTGTAATGTTGCTGATGAAATAGAGAGAATCTGTAATGATACTGCTATAATGTAAAAAAAAAAGGCAACCCCCCCAAAAAAAAACACAACAAAAACACATTCCTTCTAACCATTTCTTCACTTTAAAACTCTGCTGTTTGCTATCCATAATCGTGGTACCCATTGTAACAAGAGGCATGGAAGTGATATAGAAGCTAAAATTCCTGTGAATTTTTGTCTGACTTGTAAACCTCTTTTGTGTTTATCTTCCTGGCAGTTTTAATGAGAGATGCTGGCTGTCAGCTGTAGCACTATCTTCTTTTACTGTCCCTGCCAGCCAAGAGCTGAGTTGTTTCAAAATTTAGTAATAGCAGCATGATCAACGTGACTTCATAACAAAACTTGGGAGAATATTAGAATAATACATCAAACTAGGAACAATCATTATTGTCATGGGTTTAAGTGGTATATGCCATTTTTCTATCTGCCACCACAGAGAATACAGCAGGGTGCTTTGTTCCTCTCCAGACTGCTCATATAGCAACGTTGTCCTTTGATTTGAAACCTCACAAGCATGGTTAGAATGGCTTGTGGAATAAAGCACATTGATTAAATAATTTAGAGGGAAATGATGTGCAATCCCTGTAATAAACCCACTTGAGATCAGACAAGGGAGGGAATGGCAGTGGATACAAATGCTTGGTCATTTGAGGCCTGATACTGGGAGGTGCAGAGCTTCTCTTGAAGTTCTCACTGGAGTTAAAAGGTATGAGCATCTCTCAGGGGCAGGCTTTCACCTGCCAAATATAGCCATATAGCATTTTTGTTTGGGGCATTTATATTAGTCTTCTCTACATTTTATACATAGCTGCTGTTCCTTTATACAGCATATTCTCCAAGGGGGCATTCACACCATCTGACTTTGAGCATCTAACTTGGGGACCTAATTTAAGACTGTGGGCTCTATATGTAGTGGTGCTCCAACAGCCAATGTAGAGCTAGTCAGGCCTAAATATCTGCTATTTGGAAGAGTTGACAAGCAACTAGAGTTAATCATAGTACAAGATCTTTATTGGAGTGGGGGAGATTATATCAAAATACTGTACCTGGATGAACATATGCATTTTAATTAAGGCATAAAATTGCAAATAGCAAGTTTCAAATCCTGGAGACAGCTCACTTTGCTAAATGTAGATTGATGAAAGTACATGTATGTAAAATATATGTTTTGTTTAGATGAGATATATATATGTGATATTTAAGGTTTTCAGCATCACTGCTCAACTTCAAAGTGCCACTTTTTATTTCAGAAAAGGAAAATAAAATCAGCTGGTAATATTTTACCAGATTTTAGTCATTTTACTCTGTTTTTCAAGGCCACTCCTCTTTTTTAAGTATTTCGTTATGTATTTATCTTTGGAATTGTCTTGTGAAGTTTTTTAAAAGAAATAGCACTGAGGTCACTGAGAGCTGCCAATATACAACATCTAATATCAGTCCACCTTTATCCAAACCTGTAGGTTATGGGGGTTCAAATTACAAGTCTACATGTGCATCTACACTTTATAATAGGCAGGGAGAGTGAGCCTATGGCATGTGTGACGGAATTAGCACACAGGGTTGTTGTCAACACCAGAGAAACAGAGCCCCAGGGCTTACCTGCTTCTCCTGCCCCACAGGTAGCAAGTGGCAGCAAGGGGCTACAGAAGTTCTGGGAAATGTCAGTGGGGATGATGAGGGATGAGAGGAAATTAAGAGGTCAAACAGAGAAGGCAACGGAACAAGATATTAAGAACCCCAAATCCATGTTTTTATGTAAATCCTCTAAACTGGGATTATAAAGCATATTTGGTTAATACTAAGGTGGCAAAAGTTCTTTTTACTCTGATTTCAGCCTCCTCGTTTCAATGGAAAATAGTCACATTTAGGTAATCAGTAGTTACTAAGGACAGTTCCAGGTCAAGCTGGAAGGTATCTGGTGAATTCAGTTGATCTGCATCCCATCCTTACTACCTCAGATTCTAAATGCAGCAATGAGAAAAACTGTGAGGTAGTATTCTTACACAGGATCACAGAATGGTTGAGTTTGGAAGGGACCTCTGCATGTCACCTGCTCCAAGCCACTTGCTCAATCAAGGCCAGTTCCCAGGGCCATATCCAGGTGGCTTTTTAATGTCTCAGAGGATAGATTGCAAGACAGTATGTCCGGACAGACTCTCCTAGTTCTTGGTGTCCCTCACAGACAAAAACTTTTCCCTGATGTTAAAAGAGAGCTTCCTGTGTTTCAGTTAATGCCCATTGCCTCTTGGCATATCACTGGGCACCACTGAAAAGAGTAAAGATCTTTACTTCCTTTCTTCAGATATTTGTATACGTTGATGTTATCCTGCTTCAGCCTTCTTTTCTGTAAACTAAACAGCCCCACCTCTCTCAGCCTTTCCTTATATGAGAGATGCTCTAGCCCCTTAATAATCTTTGTGGCCTTTTGGAGGATTTTTCCCAGTAGTCCTGCAGTGGACACAGCACTCCAGGTGTGGCCTTTCCAGTGCTAGGCACAGATTTACAAAGATGCTGTGAAGAAAAAATTCTGAGTTTATGAGGCTGTCCAATAACCTGGTGACAAATAAACACAGAATTAATCTGACCTAAGGCAGTAAGTACAATCTTGATTATGTTGTTATGAAAGCATTGTGTGTTTTGCTTTCCAAAAAGGATAATCTTGAGGCAGCTTGAGGTGCTTTGTTGGTTTGTTGTGGTCTTTTTCTTTGTCTCAGATATCTCAAGTTCAAAATATATAGTTAAAAAATATAATCCTGTGATGAGGAATCATACTGACACATCTGTGATTTATTCAGAAGACTTTCAAGATATTCAAGAGCATGGACATGGTGGCATTAGGATCTTGATTTTCTCTGATGAATAAAGAAAGAAGAATCTTGATACATAGTGGATCTCATTGTACCAGTTACTTCGGGCTAAAGGTTCTACAACCCTGCTCCTCCTGCATGTCCCTGACCAGTACTACTTCAGTTGCTCACCCAGTTGTGCATTTCACTTTCTCAAGATATTCATCTTGAGCCAATGCTTTAAGAAGTTGGCTGCCACATCTTTGTTACTCTTCTTCCAAATCTCTACTCTCCACCTTACATGCTGAGAAACTTGATGTCCTGGTTTGAAGCCCGGCAGATCCTCTCTTGCCCCTGAAAGGGGCAAAAGAATGACACTCACACAAATGGTTTGTGAAGTGATGGAAAGTTTAAATGGAAAAGCAATTATTGTTTTACAGAAGCTACAAGCATGGTGACAAAAGAATCTCAAAGCATATAAAGTCCCCTACAGCACACCCAAAAGCCTCCCAACACTACCCTTCTCCCCACCTGAGGGTATATCCAAAACCCCCAGGGTTCTTTCTTCTGCCCCCACTGCTAGGCTAATCTCAGGCTGGCCAGGTCTGAGACTGTCCTCCCCCCTCCCCTTCTCCTCCTGGCTTTAGGCTGAGACAGGCCTAAGAGGCCTTGAGATACTCCCCAACTGCCACCCGATAGGGAACATCTCCCACAGGAGCAGAGAGGGAAGAAAGAGGAAGAGAATGACTTTGCAAATGGATTTATAGGGCGCAGGATATTATGGGTAGAAATAGAATACTTCCTGTGTCCACCGGACCCTCTGGACACCAGAGGTGTAGCTTATGTGGCAGTAACAGGCGGCACCCAGCCTAAACTGCCACACTTGAGTTTCCTTCTTTGTTCAGTGCGATTTATAAAAAGACTCCTCGCTCTTATCCTTCCTTCCCTCTTCCTTCCTTCTTCCAATAGCAATCATTACGAAACCAGTAGGGAGCACAAAAACTCCTGACCAGTGTTTTGTCAGTTAAATCTGAAGTTCCACAGTTTTCTCTATGAATGAAAACAGTGTCAATATCTTCACTGATTTAAACCTTTTAGAAATGTAGCAACTTCTTCTGTTGTAATACATAAATCTGGTTTAAAGTATTAACATTTCCTAATTGTTTTTACATTTCAATAATTAGCTTCAATTTGAGTGGACAGAGATGTGGTGCACTTGTGGTTCCCATCTTAAATCTTATTTAGTGTGCATTATTAGATTCCTCCATTTCAAAAATGTTTCTCCTGATGAATCTCATTTGGCTTGGCTTCTTTGGGTAATTTGGCAACAGTAAGTTGCTTTGTAGGTCAAGTTGCATCGAATGGGAAATTGAGTGTTTTAATGTATCTGAAATGCCAAGCAGTAAGAACAGACTTGACAGTATTATTCGAATCACTTCCATATGTTATAGCAATCTCAATACTTGATGAAAAAAAGCATATCTGCATAAAGAGAAACACAGCCAGGCTTTAGGATTTAAAACAAACAAACAAAAACAAACTCCAAAACCACCCAAAAACCTTTGTGTCTTGGAAATACGAAAGGCATTAAAATAAAAATAAGGTGAAGAATAGTGAAGCATGTTAGAAAAGCATCAAGAATAATGTGGCCAGCAGGAGCAGGGAAGTCATTGTGCCCCTGTACTCAGCACTGGTTAGGCCACACCTTGAGTCCTGTCTCCAGTTCTGGGCCCCTCACTTTAAGAAGGACATTGAGACTCTTGGATGTGTGCAGAGAAGGGCAACGAGGCTGGGGAGTGGCCTTGAGCACAAGCCCTATGAGGAGAGGCTGAGGGAGCTGGGATTGTTTAGCCTGGAGAAGAGGAGGCTCAGGGGAGAGCTTATTGCTCTCTACAACTACCTGAAGGGTGGTTGTAGCCAGGAGGCGGTTGGTCTCTTCTCCCAGGCAACCAGGACCAGAACAAGAGGACACAGCCTCAAGCTGCACCAGGGAAGTTTAGGCTTGAGGTGAGGAGAAAGTTCTTCACTGAGAGAGTTGTTTGACATTGGAATGTGCTCTCCAGGGAGGTGGTGGAGTCACCATCCCTGGAGGTGTTCAAGAGGGGATTGAATGTGGCACTTGGTGCCGTGGTTTAGTCATGAGGTCTGTGGTGCCAGGTTGGACTTGATGATCTTTGAGGTCTCTTCCAACCTTGGTGATTCTGTGATTCTGTGAAAAGTCTCTATCATGATTTTACTAGAAATATGGTCCTTTCCAACCTAAGCAATACTGTGATACTGTAATACATGTAGCTATATAAAGTCTGTATTTTAAATCCATATTGTGACATAATTTATTAAAGAAAAAAAAAAATTCAGAATGTCTGGACAAACCTAGGTCACAATTGTAGAGAACAACTTTAAATCATCTAACATTCAACAGACAGTTACAAAAATTACTTGTCAGTCTATTCTCTTTCTAGAGGCAGATTGCAGTGTATATTAGATAGAAAATGGAACCAGAGCATGCAGTATTTTCACTGAAACATTTTACTTCTCAGGAAACAACCTTATGGGAAATGCTAGGTGATACACAGAATAAAAGTTTCATTCAGTCTCAATTGTTTTTTTTCATGGTTTCATACATATTGACTTGTGATTCAAGGAGGACACATGCTTTTGTTTCCTGTTTGTTTTCATTTTTCAGTTACAAATGCTCTTTTGGGTATATTTTTCCTCTGATATGAAAAAGGTTTTGTCAACATCTGGCTACACCATAAAAGGGCATCCCCTGATGAGAGAAAAAAGAGGCAAAATCATAATGAGTTTCAATCCCAGTTTAATTATTTCAGAAGTTTTGGGGATGTAAGGGGAAGAACCACTACAAATGCTAAAACAGATGGATCCTGCTGAAATCCTTCCCAGGCACCATGCAATACTGGCTTACACAAACCTTTATTCTTCTCAATATCCTTGCATGAGCTTTGATAGAATACTTAGTAGTTCACAGACCCATGTGGTCTTCTGACTTTTGAAATGTCAATGAAAGCAAATTCTGTCCTTGCTGCTAACAGAGACAAGATTTCATTAGTGGACTTTGTGAGTGGAATTGTCCCATTGGACCATCACAAATTATGTCATAGCAAATACAGGCAGGAAAAACTTCTACCTAGAAATTTTTTGCATCTAGCTTCTTGCAATTAAGGTGCAATATGACTGCAAAAGGAAAATATGTTTCTCTTTTATATTACATCAATATATTTTGATAGATTGGGAGAAGGAGGGCCCATGTGAGTCTCTGCTTCCTTCGTGCAAAATTCTGGTTTTCTATATGAGTGGTCTAGGGATCTGGTGATCACTGAAAGAATAATGGTGAAGTGTTCAGCTTTCCATTTACATATTTTAAGAATTTGTATGGCCCAATTTTTTCTCAGTGATGCTGATTTCTAGAGAGAGGCTTCCCACTCAGTAGGAAATTATGTAAATCTCCCTGGTTAATCACCACCTGACATTTTGCCTTGACAGGGCTGATGCCTTTGCTCAGCTGATGTCTGTAACCTGCTTTCTCTGTGTCACTTTGTTTGGACAGCTTTTACCATGAACAAAGACACTGCAAGAAGGATGTACACATTCAAATGAAATAAAAGTTATTTTTGGCTCTTGCACAGAGTGAGAATCTGGACAAACAAGAAAGGAAAATAAGTATTAATATGCTTACAGCCCACAGTAAATCATGCAGTAAGTCTGTGCTGGCCAGACAGCTTGATGGCAGGTGTGAAAGGGTCAGCCTCCATTACTAAGTCTCAGTGCTGATGATGTACCAACTTTATACCTTCTCATGTCAGTCTTTTTCTCCTGGAATCATTGAGATGCTAACTACCCCTGTCTCAACAATCTTACCTCTGCCTGTCATTTTAGCCTTGTTTTCTAGCTTAGTATTTTTTCACAGCTCTTTCTCACAACTTAGCATTTTTGCTAGAAGTTTGAGCCAAGATTACACAACTATGTTACATCAAAAGCCATCCTTGAAACTCAGTCAGCTCTGAGAGGACTCATAGGAAAGAGCTTACACACCAGTGATATTGGGAAACTGATGCTGTTGAGTGAGGAAAGGTTATACATTTCTAAGTAGAAAGGATGAAGAGCTTCTCATTTCTATCTGTACAATAGACAGGCTTACACAAAATTAAATTGGCCAAAGCCTCACCTTTGTCATGGCTAAGTTTTAGGACAAAACTCTAAATAGAAAAGTCAAAGTACCTATCAGCTTCCCCTCAAAACACCAACCTCCATGTTCTGTGTATTTTGGAGCTCTCCATTTTCCAACAGATTCACCCCAAAGAATTTATCTATAACATATTTAGGCCTCCTCTGCCTAGGAGATTAGAATACCATCTGCTCAGGTTTAGACAACACAGTAGTTAAAATGCTGGCATCCTTCCTGCTCCAGCACTTTCATGGCTGCTGCCACCAAAGGAGGTGAATAAGAGATAGCACCTCCACGTGTGTGGAGGTGAGGGAGGAATGCTGAATACCAACAACATGTTAATGAGTAGGAGATTGTGTAGATGAAGGAAGGGAAAGATTTAGCTGGCGTAGCAGAATATCAAGTCAGAAGCAAATTAAAGTCCTCTATCCAAAAGTGGAAGAAAGGGAATTTGAGTCCCATAGAGGAAAAAAGAAAGTGAAAAAATGGAATAGGTCAAAAAGGAAATGGACTGAATGTCATAGCTATGCCAAGACTTCCCATGAGAGGGTCCAGAAGAAAGAGATCTGTTCATCCAGAAGAACGAAGATGTCCAAAGAGAATAGGCCACAGATCCTGCCTAGAAATTAAATGGGGGGGAGGGGGGACGGGGGGGGGAGAAAAGAAGTCCTACTATAAAAGATTTGTCCTAGATCATCATTATCATTCCAGAGGAGTAGGCTTTTTATATGCAGCATAACTCAAGATAAGGAAATATAGGCTAAAATATGTAGAAGCACACACAGATAGGTATCAGTGATTTAAATCATCAGTGAATATACAGCAGGTAGCATTCATGTCAGACAGGCATGATACCATCTGTCACAGTTAAGTTTCCACAGGATGACTGGAAATATATATTGTCAGCTTCTTGATTAAAGCCATCTATCTGAATATTCAAAAACCCATTTCTCTGCTATCACAGTCATCATTTCAGTTTACATTGTTTGTATATAGACAGTAGAAATACACCAGTATATCCTTAAGCCTCTTGTGGTGTAACAATAAATGGTACTGGTTTATTCCTGAAACTGATTTATTATGTTTCAAACCCTTCCTAAGGCAATTTCCTTTCCCTGACTATGCAGTACGTTAATCTACTAGCATCAAACTCTGTTTCTTTCTCTTCACTAAGCCAGATGTTGAGACTATCATTCTCCTTTGGTTCTGAGAGAAGCAAAAAGTTAAAGCGAAAAAGAGGTTTTATAAACAATTGAGAAGACTAATACCATAAATGCTCTTAAAATTCATTAAGCATAGGAAATAATAGTAGTGCCTATCCTAAAAGTTGTCTGATGTTACTTTTTGTACCTTTTTCGTGTAAATGTGATACTATTATGCATTCTAATGACCATAAATATACATTCATGCCTTAAAGTTATTCATGTCTTACAATCTCTACTTAATAAACCCGTAATTTGGCTAATCTAGTTTTGTGTGAGCATCTTTTCATATATAGTTATTTATATATTGTATAAAAATTATGCTTTCCTGAAAATGCCTCTGAGAATATGATTATTTGAAAGATGAGAAGAGTATTGCAAGACTAGGTGGCATACATTAACTATCTTTTAACCAATATGTAACACTGTTGTAAGAGATCATTAGCTGATTTGTGCATTGTGCCATTTTCATAAACATACTTTTTGTAATGTGTAGTCTTCGTGAATCTGCTCTGTGGTAAGCACCAACTCCGTATTTGAAGTGTGTGTTCTTATTAGATATCTCATACTGAAATTTTCTTTTAACATGACTGATAGCTAAGGTTTGTGCTGTCACTGGAACAGGCTGCCTAGAGAGGGGTTATGGAATCTCCATCTATGGACACATTCAAAACCTATCTGGATGCATTCCTGTGAGAGCTACCCTAGGTGATCCTGTTTTTGGCAGGGGTTTGGACTCGATGATCTCTGGAGGTCCCTTCCAACCTCTAATGTACTGTGATACTGTGATTTTGTCAGTATGTTTAAATTTTAGTTCATAAAATGAGCATTTGATGAGGATAGACATCAATTTAGGAACTAGAAGTTCTGTTTAGCGATCATTCAAAGTCAATGTACTTGTACTCTCTGCTATAGTTCTGGGATGAATTCCCAAAACCCATGGAAAATTCAAGGTCTTCTGCAGTTAGATTTCAAACTACCTTTTGTTCCAATCCTCAAGCTGTAAAGAAGCAAAAGCTTCACTGATGTGTCTTTGCCAAAAGGGCAGATGAAAGTCCGACTTCATTCATGTTTGGACCAGTGTGTTGCTCAGCATAAAGGCTTAATATTTTCAATGAGCTTTTTAATAACATTGCAGTACTCTCAGCTTCAGGACTCATGGTGTTTTGGGTTCACTTTCTAGGGAGGTATAAAGTTTTAAAAAATTACTCAAAGTTAGACTAGATGTTAACAAGAAGTGCTTCATAGAGTGATTGGCCATTGGAAGGGGCTGCCCAGGGACATGGTGGAGTCACCAGTACTGGAGGTGTTTAGGAAGAGACTGGATGGGGCACTTGGTGCCATGGTTTAGTTGATTAGATAGTGTTGGATGATGGGTTGGACTTGATGATCTCAAGGGTCTCTTCAGACCTGGTTAATTCCATTCTATTCTAAAGTGTCTATATTTTATTTTTAAGTCTGAAATTTAGCAGCTACATTAAAAAATGCATATCTTGGTCGACTACAACAAGGTAAATAAAAATCTAAATGTTTAACAGCCAATGTGATCCTCCATGGGAATGAGGTTAAAAAGTAGATTTAAATTTCATCCCTTCAAATACAGACTTCTACCCAGAAAAATAACAACTATTAATAAAGTTTAAGCAATGTGCATGGAAGACCTAGATACCACAGAAAGTTTTTATTTGGTGAGGTTAAGGTCTTCTATGATGAACTCTCAAAGACTATAGCAGGTAAAAATAAGTATTTTCTTATGGCATCTTATATGCTGACTTTTAATGACTTCATTTTGTTTTCTGTTCTAGGTTATGAAAAAATTTAGAAATGTACCTAAACTCTCTAAATATGATTATTTTATTCCAGCTGGAGTACATTTGCAATCCATTTACTTCACAGAAAAAAGACGAAATCACAGAATGGTCTAGGTTGGAAGAGACTTCCAAAGGTCCTCTAGTCCAACTAGATGTTGATAGGTGTTTTTTTGATGTCAACTAAACATTGATGTTTATGCTTCTATGGAACCATTAGGCACTTTTGGTAGTCTGTGTCCTAAAATTGGACATGTGAAAGTGGACAAGGTTATCCTTCTATTCCCTTCTTTCTTTCCCCTCAGACTCAGTGAAAAAAAAAGCATTGAGGAATTTCTTCACACTAATGTCTCTCACGGGATGCTTAACATTCAAGCTGCAGTCACCTCCTTTAAATCTAACTGCATATTAGATTGCTATGATCTGGTAAGAGGGTGTCAGTTAAAATATGAGTAGCATCTTGGTGAGGTGCAGTTTTACAACTTCCTCTTACTTTAAATATTCTGCTGACATCATTTAGGCCACTGATGAAAGTAAATTGCCTTTTAGTGTCAGAAGAAGATAAAAAGTGAAGAGATAATGGTGATGTGTGGATCAGTCTTTTAAGTTGAGAACATTTGCCAGACATTTGGACAACTTAAAAAATAATTGCAGTTTCCTTCATTTTCAGGTGTTTTGAAAAAATGTAATGGAAACTTTCGGAAACAGAAAAAACAAAGTCTAAAGATCTCCTCATGAGAGACGATGTTTCTCCCATATCTTTTCAGATACGGACCTTAGTATCCTGGCTCATGCTTTTGCTACCTTGAGGCAAGATTAGTTAAATATGATTATTGTGGGCTAGGCTGAAGAGATAAATAGTGCAGAACTCAGTGGCCACTTGTTATTGAGAACATGAGGCATTACAAATCCACAATTCACTTATTCAATGACATAATGTTGGCTTTTATCACTAAAGAACTAAATAATATCTCCTACTTGGAGACTTGCTGTTTCAATTTTGATTTCTTGTCCCTTTCTGCATTATAGGGTACAGGCAGGTTCCATGTTTAAAGGAATTCTTCTTCAAAATGTATAACAATTGGCTATCACAGTGGTTTTCTGCAAATCCTTTTTAATTAACAAACAAACAAACAACAGCAAACCCACAAAACAAACAAATACACAAACAAAAAAAGAAAACCCCAACCAAACCCAGAAAAAAAATCCCAAACATCCTCTTTTTAAACTTCACCTGAATTCAAGAAAGGATTTCTTCCATATAGATAGAAATTTTTTATTTAATGTTTTTTTTTTTTTTTATTACAAAATATTAAAATAAGGAATTAGGCAAGAGAATCTGGACTGTCACATCTGAAGGTCTTGTTCCTTCACAGTTCTTGGTATTCACATAAGAATTTTTGTCACGGTAAATGAATTTATCAAAGGAATTCCCAGCTGTGTTTTGGTGAGAGTAAATGCATTTGTATAAAACACCCAGTGAAGCCTAACTAGTTCATTAGAATGTGGTCATACATAACAGCAATAACCCAGTGTGGAGTCAGGATTAAATGTTGAATGTCCACAGGAAACACCTACAGATAGAAATTGTGTGAAACGTTGATACCATTTCTCCTGAGCTGAAGCACGAGAGGTGAGGAATGAAAAGACTTGCTTTAAATTCATTCTATTTCTTCAAACAAAGCACAAGTAAACTAAAAAGACCTAGATGCCTCCAGACTCATATCTGAAGAAGTAAATGGTCACATTCCTGAAGTACCGAACCACAGCACTCTGACCTAGTTCATTAATAGAAAAAATAGCTTAAGTCAAATCCTGATAAACTAAAGCTGTTAAGCATTTTCATCCTGCTTTGTACTGCAGTACAATTTTACTATAAAACCATAGCCACCACTTGCCAACACATCACACCCTATCATAATTCTGCACCGCACGAGAGATCAGCAATTTCCTGCAATGGGCTATCATCTGCTACACTCAACCAAGCACACACTGCCATAGCATGTCCTTGGGTGGCTGCCAGACCACTCTGCAACACTCCATGTCCAGCTCATAACTCAGCCTACTAGTATCAGGGTACCATAATGGACATCACTGTGTGAAGAAGGATTTTGTACAGCTGTAGAATGATGCAGCTGACACTCTCGACATGATACATCACCTTATAAAACCAGTAATATCCACAAGAGAAGAAATAGAATGGCTGGCCAGATAAGGGTGCAGTCAACTATCCCCTGTTGTTCTCCAAACCTCTGTATCCCATTAACATATCACATTTCAAATTGCATTTTGGAAGCTGAAAAACATACTGCAACATTTGATATGTAACACTACCATAAAATTCTTGCGCCAAAGTCTGTCCTGCCTTATACCCATGTAATGCTACTAAATTTACTCTATCCAGTAAATGCTCAGCAGGTGTGCTAATTTCAGCAAAATATTCTGTGTCATGTTATGTAGCCCTCCACATGAACTGTGATGTCAGGCTGCAAGGAAGGAGATGAAATCCACAATGCACCGAGAAGTCTGTCTAGGCATTCAATTCAAACTGACAATGTAATGAAGTCAAAATAGGAGGCCCAGCAGAAACAAACCAAAAACCGACAAAAGATGTCACTTTTAAATTTGCTTTATGTGAAGAATTAAAATGGTTGTTTATCAGGCAAGGAATGCTGAAGACCCCCTCAGAAAGTGCACTGGCCAGTGAGGCTTCACTGATCAATTGACACCCAGACAAACTGTCTGTGTGTATTAAACTGTGTGTATCATACAACCCTAATATAACCAGATTCATCACTCACTGATGAGCATCTATATCTTCCCTTTGACTTAGAGCTGGGTTTTAAAGTCTGGTAAATCCATCACATTGGTTGACCTTTGAAGAATGGGACTAGGATTTTACTTTTGTCAGAAAAGAAGGAAAGTATATTTTTCTACCTTTCTGAGAGTAGGGCTGGAACATTCATGAGGTGGGTTGTTTCACGACTCAGTATATCAGATGATGACTTTTTCACACAAATTTGTTTCTGGGCATCCACAAGGGGAAGTAAAGGTAGGAGTGTCATCCTCCAAAAGGGTGGGAGAAGGTGAAAAAATGCTATAATGGATGCAAGGGATTAAGAAGAAAGTTGTGAAGGCTGCAATATTCTCAGCTGTTATCAAAGATAAGGAATAGGATAGGATAGGATAGGATAGGATAGGATAGGATAGGATAGGATAGGATAGGATAGGATAGGATGGGATAGGATAGGATAGGATAGGATAGGATAGGATAGGATAGGATAGGATAGGATAGGATAGGATAAACCAGTTTGGAAGACACCCTCAAGATCACCGTGTCCAACCCATCATCCAACACCACCCAACCAACTAAACCATGCAACCAAGCACCCCGCCAAGTCTCCTCCTGAACACCTCCAGCGATGGTGACTCCACCACCTCCTTTGGCAGTACATTCCAATGGGCAATCACTCTCTCTGTGTAGAACTTCTTCCTAACCTCCAGCCTAAACCTCCCCTGGTGCATCTTGAGACTGTGTCCTCTTGTTCTGGTACTGGCTGCCTGGGAGAAGAGATCAACCTCTGCCTGTCTACAACCCCCCTTCAGGTAGTTGTAGAGAGCAATAAGGTCACCCCTGAGTCTCCCCTTCTCCAGGCTAAGCTACCCCAGCTCCCTCAGCCTCTCCTCCTAGGGCTTGTGTTCCAAGCCCCTCACCAACTTTGTTGCCCTTCTCTGGACATGCTCCAGCAAGTCAACATCCTTCCTAAACTGAGGGGCCCAAAACTGGACACAGTACTCGAGGTGTGGCCTAACCAGTGCAGTGTACAGGGGCAGAATGACCTCCCTGATCCTGCTGTCCACACTGTCCCTGATGCAGGCCAGGATGCCATTGGCCCTCCTGGCCACCTGGGCACACTGCAGGCTCATGTTCAGCCTACCATCAACCAGCACCCCCAGGTCCCTCTCTGACTGGCCACTCTCCAGCTACTCTGACCCCAGCCTGTAGCACTGCATGGAGTTGTTGTGGCCAATGTGCAGAACTCGGCACTTGGATGTGTTAAATCTCATGCCACTGGATTCTGCCCATCTGTGCAGCCTGTCAAGGTCCCTCTGCAGAGCCTCTCTACCCTCCACCAGATCAACTCTTGCCCCCAGCTTGGTGTTGTCCACAAATTTACTGATGATGGACTCAATGCCCTCATCCAGATCATCAATAAAGATGTTAAAGAGCACAGGGCTCAGCACTGATCCCTGGGCGACTCCACTAGTGACTGGCTGCCAGCTGGATGTGGCACCATTCACCACCACTCTCTGTGCTCGGCCCTCCAGCCAGTTACTAACCCAACACAGTGTGCTCCCGTCCAAGCCATGGGCTGACAGCTTGGCCAGGAGTTTGCTATGGGGGACGGTGTCAAAGGCCTTGCTGAAGTCCAGGTAGACTACATCCACAGGCCTCCCCACATCCACCAGGCAGGTCACCTGATCATAGAAGGAGATCAGGTTGGTCAGGCAGGACCTGCCCTTCCTAAATCCATGCTGGCTGGGCCTGATCCCTTGGCCATCCTGTAAGTGCTGTGTGATTGCACTCAAGCATGGCTCTCTTCTGCAGGCTCACCTTAGGTCCCTCAATTAATCTCTACTTGGCAATCCTCTACAAACTGGAAGACAGTAAAGAAGGAACTGTACTGAATTAGTTGGGTCATATTATTCTCAGGTGAATTAGTGTAAATTGTTGTCTTTAATGCTGAAGTCAACCATATGCCTAGCCTCCTCTCTTTCATCTCACACATTAAATACAATTCTTACCTTTCTCTGACATTTGTTGTCAGTAGCTCTAGGTTCAGTGTGTGGTTAAAAGCTAGAATCTTATTTGGATGGTGAGCAGCATTTTCAGGTATGACCTCCATTGAAAGGTGTGTATTATAAAGCTTAGAGAGCACTCAGGAGCCAGGTAGTATATGCAAGAGCGCAGTGTTAACTTGGTGTTAACTAAGCACTCAGTACAAGCAGATAGACTTGCGCTATCGAAAACAGACAGGATATGATTCAGTGAGATACTCACAGCCTAGGTGGAGGGGGGGGCTAGGGGGATTAGAGGACTTGAGCATCTCCCCTATGAGAAGGGGTTGAAATCCCTGGGGCTGTTTAGTCTTGAGAAGACTGTGAGAGGATCTCATCAATGTGTATGAATATCTGATGAGTGGGTGTCAAGTGGAGGGGGCAGAGGTCTTTTCAGTGGTGCACAGTAATAAGACAAGAAACAACAGGTTCAAACTTGAACATAGAAGATTTCACCTCAATATGAGGAGAAACTTCTTTGCTGTGAGGGTGACAGAGCACTGGAACAGGCTGGCCAGAGAGGTTGTAGAATCTCCTTCTCTGGAGACTTTCAAAACCCACCTGGATGCATTCCTGTGCAAACTACCCTAAGTGATCCTGCTTTGTCAGGGGGGTTGGACCTAATGATCTCTTGAGGTCCCTTCCAACCTCTAATGTACTGTGATACTGTGATATCCCATTAGTGAAGTGATTGAGGAGTGTTTCATAAACAAATAAATTCTGCATAAAATCTTGTTCTTTAGCTCACATGGATCATTAATGTATTTTGCTTTAGATTAGGGCACAAGATGGATGTCCAAGAATGCTTGCAACACCTGTTGTAATATACTCTCCTACTAACACAGCCCCTCCTAAATTTCTGATGCAATTGTCCTTTCTCAAACATTCTTAAATCTGTGTTGTAGGAAGTCTTTTGGTACTCTAAATGAATTAAATGTCCAACTCACATTACTAGATTTTATTTCTAACCAGTGTTTTCTCGAGCTACTAGAATGATCTTTCTGTGTTTTCCTAATAATCTCTGCATTTTAACATTTAGAAAGCATAATCTCACCTTCCAAAATGCAAGTTTGAATTTTTGTAGAAGTTTAGAGCTCATGCCTTATTCTAGGCAAGAACTTGGAGTTAGACTAAATGGATTAATTATAGTTGTCTCTTTATATTCTCTAAGCAGTTGAACATTTGGTTAAGATGAATGATGTTCAGTATTGAAATATAAGGGAATTAGGAAATCAGTCATCCAGGAAATAATTGGAGGTGATACATACTTAGCCAGACTTCGCAGTATAACATTTTTTGGACTTGCAACCTTAACTATATCTCTTTTGCTGCCACTGCTTGCACAGTATTTGACCAATTAGAATAACAGCAATACATTATATCCTCTCAGTGGTCAAGGTAATTACTCTTTATCTGGTCAGAGTTCCTTATACTAAAGTAACTGCTATAACTACATTTTCTGTAAGAAAGACAAGAAGGAATGACTCTGTTTATAAAGGATAGCTGAAAAGCATTGTATTTGGATGGCAGTTCAACCTAATATTTCACCATACTGGCCCTGGAATATGGAAATCTAAAACTGTGTGGAAAATAATTTCTCCGTTCTGTCAGATGTCAATGAAGTCATGCTAACAGACAGGGAGATGACAGTTGTCACTAAACAAATGACTGTAGAAAAATCATGAACACTCCAGTTCCTTTAGGTATTTGCTGTCAAGCTGAAGTGAAAGAGGTCTTGATAGCATGAATCATTGAAATCTAGATCAATTCCCTTCTTCAGTAAGGGCAGAGTCCCTTTTGTGCAAGGGAAATCTTTGCCAAGGGTAAGCAGGAGCAGAATGAGAAAATAAAACTCACAAGAGAAAATAAATGACAATTTTATTAACCCCACTTTATCCTGTCAGAAGTGTGATCTCTGAGTCGCAATTTATGATAATCCTTGTCATGCTCATGCAGCATTTAGATATCAGAACAAGGGAAACAGAGTGAGATAAAATGGTTCATCCTTAATATAATTGGAAACATTATTTGATTTTCAGAAGTAGAAGTGGCCATTAAATGCTATGTTAGGTTATAAATATGAGAAAAATTTAGATAGCTAACACTCTTGCTTTTTTTCATGCAGTCAATGGGCCTTTATACTCCAGGAAATTATTTGTAATACAGAATATGCGTTTTTGTAGACAGCACACAACAGTGGGGTCTGAAAACAGCCATTTAAGCTGTACACACTATTAAGAGTAGGAAAATGCTAGAACAGAAATTAAAAAATAGAAGTTTTCCTTTCTAAATATTGTTAAGAAAAATATGCTCATGGCATGAACAGATTGTTGTTTGATTTCAGCAAGTGAACAACTGGGCTTGTTAGAACAGAATTTACTTCTGTACATGCCGCCAGGAAAGTTCTACTTAAGAAAGAAATTTATGAGCAGAGGACATGAGAAAAGTGTAATAGCAGAATGTTTACATTTTAAACTACTCAAGGTAGCTAAATCCACAACTGTGAAGAGTTGCAGAACCCTCAATTGAGTGACAAGACCATGGAAAACATGTCTTAGGTTGGCTATTAAGTGTTTAGATAGAATTTTTGGCTCAGGCCATTGCTACTTACTGCTAGAAACTGAAAGGATACACCAGGAGGAAGAACATTCTATTCATGAGGTATTTTTACTGTGATCTGTTCTTTTACTTAAGCCTCTATTCTTGGCAGCTATCAGACAGGCTAATGGGCTAAGTGAACCTTTGATCTGACCCATGATCACAATTTGTATGCTCATCTTCGATCATATTTTCCTTCGAGTGGTGTGTTCCAAAGAACTTGGAAAGTGCAACAATTTATTTATGTTTCATGCTCTCACTTTCCAAGATAATAACCAGTTCTAGCATGGCAAGACAGGTACACATACAAAACAGTAAGCAAATAACTGCTTACTTTTCCAAAATACTTATTGGCCACCATTCTAAATGACATATAAATGTTCAGGCCTCGCATAAATAGATGCATTTATAATGCAATTTGAGTTGAATATAAGCTGCTTATGTTTTTATGTGGAAACTTTGAATTCCATTGAGACTCTTGAACGTGTCCAGAGAAGGGCAATGAGGCTGGTGAGAGGCCTTGAGCACAACTACCTGAAGGGAGGGTGTAGTTAGGTAGGGGTTGGTCTCTTCTTCCAGGCAACCAGCACCAGAACAAGAGGACACAGTCTCAAGCTGTACCGGGGGAAGTTTAGGCTCAAGGTGAGGAGAAAGTTCTTCAAAGAGAGAGTTGTGAGCCATTGGAATGTGCTGCCCAGGGAGGTGGTGGAGTCACGTCCCTGGAGGTGTTCAAAAAGGGATTGGACGTGGCACTTGGTGCCATGGTTAAGTAGTTATGAGATGTTGGGTGACAGGTTGGACTTGCTGATCTTTGAGGTCTTTTCCAACCTTACTGATTCTATGATTCTATGATTCTTAACCCTATCTCAATTCTGTAGAAATATCCCTTACAGTTGTATCAGATCAAGCCATTTTCCTTCTTCTGTCTACAGTTTTGAAACTCTGCTTTTCAGCCATCTCTCTTTTAGCTGAGGATGTATGCCCTCTCAATCAAGTGCTTACATTCTAATTATAATTAGTCAAATTCCATTCAATCCATTCAGAATTTTAGAGCTTCAGTCATCTCAGCCTATCAGCATCTAATAATCAGGATGTTTGCCTTTTTGCCCTTGACAATCATCAGTCAACCATCATACTTGTAAGGAGGACCTTAGTTGCATTTCCACTGCATACATAAACATTAAGCAAGCATAAGGAATTGGTAATCTCCAGTTTTATTGATAACTTTCATGTGCTTGTGTTCTAGGCAGTTTGCCCATCGTGCAGCTGCTCAGTCTGTAAGTCAGCCAGAGGTCTGGCAGCCAAGGATCCCTGGCCCTTGATCTACTCTCTGGGCAAATAAGCAGACAAGGAAGCATATTTCATCTTGAAAACAGTTAAATATCGTCACTTTGTTTCAAGACTAAACCATAATTGACCTATCATACCTTACACACCAGGGAGTTTGTGAGCATTTCACAGTATCACAGTATATTAGAGGTTGGAAGGGACCACCCTCTCCTGCAAAGGCAGGATCACTTAGGGTAGTCTGCACATCAATGCATCCAGGTGGGTTTTGAAAGTCTCCAGAGACCCCACAACCTCTCTGGCCAGCCTGTTCAAGTGCTCAGTCACCCTCACTGCAAAGAAGTTTCTCCTCATGTTGAGGTAAAACCTTCTATGTACAAGTACCCATTGTTTCTTGTTTCAATGCAGGCAAATGCTGATTCTGAGTAGGTCAAATCTACTCCAGTTCTCACACAGAGGAACATAAACCAGGCAGTCTTCATGGGCAAGAGAAGATTTTCTTCATTCTTCCAGTTTTAACCCTCCATCTTCAGCTTCAACTTGCACATCTGCATATACTCTTATAGCTATGAATCCTTGACTATGCTAAAGACCTGTGATGCCCTGAGGGGAGGTTACCACAACACTTTATATTTACTTTCACTCTCTTGTAAATTAGCCAGAATGAAAATACTCACCAGCTGTCAAAGAGAACAGAATAAAGTTTCTTAATCTGAAATGTAGTCCCCTGAAGTCACTTCAATATAGTTTTACTTTATCTTCATTTCATATCTGGTTGGGGCAACTAGGAAAGGTGGAGATGTTTACAAGTGAATTTTCATTTGCAAGCACAGAGAAGATCAATGAACATTTCTCTTCTATCATAGCTCCTAAATATACATTTCTCTTCTATCATAGCTCCTAAATATACATTTCCCCTGCCCCAATAAATTATTTCTTCCCCCCAGTTAAAATGCTTGGATGACTTAGCTCACACTTATTTTCAAAAAGTCCTTCATCTGGAATGCACATCACTGGATAAAAAACTGGCTAAATGGACAGGTCTAAAGAGTGGTGGTGAACAGAGTTAAATCCAGTTGGACCCAGTCAGAGGCAGTGTTCCCCAGGGCTTAGTCTTGGGGCTAGTCTTGTTTAATATCTTTATCCATGATCTAGATGAAGGAATCGAATGCATCCTCAGTAAATTTTCAGACATCAAATTGGGTGGGAGTGTTGATCTATTCAAAGGTAGCATGGCTCTGCAGAGGGATCTGGATGGGCTGGGCAATGAGCCAAAGTCCGATGTATGAGGTTTAACAAGGCCAAGCACCTGGTTGTGCACTTGTGTCACAAAAGCCCCATGCAGTGCTACAGGTTTGGGGTAGAGTGGCTGGAAAGCCACTCAGCAGAATGTGGTTGACAGCCATCTGAACATGAGCAACGAGTATGGTCAGGTGGCTAAGAAGGCTAACAGTATCCTGGCCTGTATCAGGAACAGTGTGGCCAGCAGGAGTAGGGAAGTGATGATGCCCCTGTACTTGGCACTGGTGAGGCTGCGCCTCGAATACTGTGTTCAGTTTTGGGCCCCTCACTACAAGAAGAACATAGAGTTACTGGAGAGTGTCCAGAGAAGGGCAGCAAACCTGGTGAAAGGTCTAAAGAGTAAGTCTTATGAGGGGAACTGGGATTGTTTAATCTGAACAAGAGGATGCTAAAGGCAGACATCATTGCTCTCTACAAACACCTGAAAGGAGGTTGTAGTGAGCTGGGGGTTGTTCCCCTCTCTAGTATCAAGTGAGAGGACAAGAGAAAATGGCCTCAGGTTGTATCAGAGAAAGTTTAGATTGGATATTAGGAACATATCTTCACTGAAATAGTGGTCAGGCAATGGAACAGACTGCCCAGGGAGGTGGTGGAGTCACCATTCCAGAAGGTGTTAGAAACATGTGAATATGGCATTTCAAGACATAGTTTAATGGCCATGGTGGTGATAGGTTGTTTAGACTTGATCTCAAAACAATTCTATGATTTTAAGAGGAAAGAGTACTCTGAAACAGATTTATTTGCCAATCTCTCTGCCCTGTGTTAGTCATCGCTTTACTTCTGGGCAACATTCTTCTTGTAACCCTACAAAGAATTTAGATTACTTGGTCTGTTATAGATCATTCATATGATAATGTGTAAAGTCACATGGAGAGTTATGTCATCCTGTCTAATTATTTAATTCTTTGAGGTCTGGGAATCAAAGTTTGCAAGCCTAATATGAGATCTCAGCAATTCACTTTCATTCTCTGTTGTTCTGA
Organism: Melanerpes formicivorus; assembly: GCF_026170545.1. Taxonomy (NCBI): domain Eukaryota; kingdom Metazoa; phylum Chordata; class Aves; order Piciformes; family Picidae; genus Melanerpes; species Melanerpes formicivorus. The sequence goes on from NW_027142355.1 coordinate 3,044,785, forward strand.
ATGTTTGTTTCTCCTCATTTGTTTTATTTCACTTCCTCTTGAAGTAAACTCTGGCCTTATTAATGTTGGTAGGAACTGTTCCACTTCAGGAAACCTGTGGCAGAGGTTTTGTCCATTGTGCTGGAGGAAGCACAAAGACACAGAAAATCTGGCTTCAATCAAGATTTTTGGGTTCAAAGTTGTGCAGGTGGCTATATGTAAGCAGAGTCTATAGGGACTCCATCTGGGGTTTATTTTAACTAATTACTATTTTACAGATAGTTTTTAGACATATTTATTCAAACATTCTAGAAATTAACATTAAAATGACTCAGCAAATTACATAGCCGATGTGTTATAATTTGAAATATTAAAATGAGATTCTCGTTTTCAAAAGAACACATCCATTTCATCCACAGCTGCTGGAAATGCTAGTAATGATAGTAAGAAATAATTTAGAACAGTTCTATGATTATGTTAGGCAGGCTGTAGGACTAAATGGTCAGTGTTTTCTCTCTCCCAGAAATTCTTTAAACTCATCAACAAGCAGCCTTTTTTATTTATTTCAGGACTGTAAAATTTGGTTGAAGAAATAGCTTTGTTGCAAAATATCTGACTAAATAAGAAATGTAGGGTTTGCTTTCTGGATGGTTTCCCAGTTGTGTAATCCCAGTGGTTGCAGTTACAAAATCAGCACCAAAGTTAATTCTGAACAAGTTAATATCTTGAAAACTTTCAAATTCTTTCAAGGAATTGGCTGGATTTTCTCATGCAGAGGGTAGTGCTCAATGACTCAATGTGGACCCATGGAGATGAGTTTCAAGTGGTGTTTATCAGGAGTCCATACTGGGAGCAGTGCTCTTTAATATTTTCATCAATGATAAAGACAATTCTTCATCAATGATCAAGCACACCCTCATCAAACTTGCAGATGATACCAAGCTGGGTGGTGCAGACAGTATGCCAGAAAGTCAGGATATCATCCGCAGGGACCTGGACAAGCTAGAGAAGTGGGCCCAGGTGCACCCCATGAGGTTCAACAAGGGCATGTGCAAGGTCCTACGCCTGGGTCAGGACAACCCTAGTTATCAATACAGGATGGGGGAGGATAAGATAGAGAGCAGCCCTGCAGAAGATAACTTGGGTACATTGGTGGACAAGAATCTGGACTTGAGTCAACAAGGCACACTTGCAGCCCAGGTGGCCAACCACATCCTAGGCTGAAGCACAGAGAACAGACTGAGAGAGATGATTCCGCCACTCTGCTCTGGTGATGCCTCACCTGCAGTACTGTGTCCAGCTCTGGGGCCCTCAACACAAGAAAGACATGGATCCAATTTTGTGGTTCCAAAAGAGGGCCACAAAAATTATCAGAGGGCTAGAACATCTCTCCTACAAAGATAGTCTGAGAGAGTTGGGATTCTTCAACCTGAAGAAGAGAAGGCTCCACAGAAACATTATGGTTGCCTTCTGGTACCTGAGGAAGGCCTACAAGAAACCTATGGAGGGGCTATTTATAAAGGCATGTAGCTTTAGGACAAGGGACAATGGTTTTAAACTAGTGCAGGGTAGATTTAGATTAGACATTAAGAAGTTCTTCAGTATGAGGGTGATGGAACACCGGAACTGGTTGCCCAGGGAGATGGTGGAGGCCCCATCATATTCAAGGTCAGGCTTGATGGGGCTCTAAGCAACCGGATCTAGTTGGGGATGTCACTGTTTACTGCAGGAGGGTTAGGCTAGATGACTTTTAAAGGTCCCTTCCAATCCAATGCATTCTATGATTCTGCACTTCTATATGCTAGTAGTCATGAGGTCTTGGGTGACAGGTGGGACCTGATGATCTTTGAGGTCTCTTCCAACCTTATTGATTCTATGATTCTATAATTCTATGTTTCTCTTTGTTTGGCTCTGACATTTGATATTGCTAACAAATAATTGTGCTGTTAAGTAAATTCTCATCATGGTCTTGTAATGAAGCATTGCTGACACTGCTTTTGATTATCTATTAGCAACTGTTTTTCTTTCTTTGTTGCTGATTCAGTTTTTACTACTTCTCTAAGTATCAAGGAGAAAAAGCTTAATTTTAGTGCCAAAGAGTCTCAAGTATTAGACTATCAATTTCCCTTTGGGACTTAACATCTGAAATGAAATGCTACAAAAACCATTGATTTCACTTTCTATATGACTGTACTTGAATACAAGAAGCTTAACCTGAGAACATTAGTACTTGTTAATGAAACCAAGAAAAAGAACTAGAAAAGTGGGCAAGGAAAAAAAGAAAAGGAAAAAAAAGGCTTGAGATCCCCTTCAGCAGAGGAGAGAAACCACATGTGACTTAAATGTTGCTTTAATACAGAAATTGTCACAGGGCTCTTACAAAATATAGAGAAATCTTAGATGGTAATTGGCTTTCTACAGAGATAAATAAGTCATGGTCAGTGAAATAGCAGCTTGGAAATTGGCCTTTAATTGCAACCTGTCTTGCCAAGAGGAAACTTCAGAAAAAGGTCTTTTGTAAAAGTGTGCTTAAAATAGGAATGTATCATAGCAGTTATAGACACATGTACTCTTCTGTGAGTGAAGCAAAAGGTATCAAAGACAGTAATGCGGACTCCATTTCACTCTTAACTACCTGACAAAATGTTGTACCTTCAGATCCTACTTAGTGGTAACAGTTTGCTATTTATCCTCTCTTTTAACTACTAATAAACACCATTTCTAATCATCTCTTCTCATTTTTCAATATCTGATATTGATTTTGCAGATGTATCACGTTCTACCTCACGTAATTATCTGCTTGCAAATTTTTGAGGTAATATACCACTTTCTTTATAGAAAACTTTGCAGCTTTATTCAGCTTTGACCTATTCTTCACTGTGTAAATCCTTTAGATGTTGAGCATGGGTAGAGCACAGAGGTAAATGAATTATAAGCTTTCATTTGTGGAGCTTAGCATTTCATCTCTGTCATACCACTATTATTAAGTAGACGTGGTTATTAATCTTCAAATAATTTATCAGATGTGTGTTTCACACTAAAACATTTAACTGCTGTATAATCACACTGTGCTTTCATTATTGCACCAATAGGAGATGTTTTATTTCAGTTCTGTTAACAGCTCCTGTAAAATCACACATCACAATTTCTCTCTTTTTTAAGTATGTGATCTCGTTTTTAAGTATGTGATTTGTAGAAGATTAAGGGCCCAGTCCAAATAGGATAGGATAGGATAGGATAGGATAGGATAGGATAGGATAGGATAGGATAGGATAGGATAGGATAGGATAGGACAGGACAGGACAGGACAGGATAGGATAGGATAGGATTGGATCATTGAGTCCAACTGAACAGCCAGCACCATCTAATCAACTAAACCATGACACCAAGAACCCCATCTAATCGCTTCTTAAACACCTCCAGTGACAGTGACTCTACCATTTCCCTGGGCAGCACATTCCAATGGCTAATCACTCTTTCCATGAAGAACTTCTTCTTAACATCCAGCCTAAACCTCCCCTGGTGCAGCTTGAGACTCTGTCCTCTTGTTCTGCTGCTGGTTGCTAGAGAGAAGAGACCAACCCCTTCCTGGCCACAACCACCCTTCAGGTAGTTGTAGAGAGCAATGAGGTCTCCCCTGAGCCTCCTCTTCTCCAGGCTAAACCACCCCAGCTCCCTCAGCCTCTCCTCACAGGGCTTGTGCTCCAAACCCCTCACTAGCCTTGCTGCCCTTCCCTCGGCATGCTCAAGTATCTCAATATCCTTCTTAATCTGAGGGGCCCAGAACTGGACACAGGACTCAAGGTGTGGCCTAACCAATGCAGAGTACAGGGGCAGAATGACCTCCCTGGTCCTACTGTCCACACTGTTCCCGATCAAGGCCAGGATGCCATTGGCCTTCTTGGCCACCTGGGCACACTGCTGGTTCATGTTCAGACTACTATCAACCAGTACCCCAAGGTCCCTCTCTGTTTGGCAGCTCTCCAGCCACTCTGACCCCAGCCTGTAGCGCTGCATGGGGTTGTTATGACCAAAGTGCAGCACCCGGCACTTAGATGTGTTAAATCTCATGCCCTTGGACTCTGCCCATCTGTCCAGCCTGGCAAGGTCCCTCTGCAGAGCTCTTGTACCCTCTAACAGATCAACACCTGTCCCCAGCTTGGTGTCATCTGCAAATTTACTGATGATGGACTCAATCCCCTCATCCAGATCATCAATAGAGATATTGGATAGGATAAGGCCCAGCACTGATCCCTGGGGGACACCACTAGTGACTGGCTGCCAGCTGGATGTGGCACCATTCACCACCACTCTCTGGGCTTGGCCCTCCAGCCAGTTCCTAACCCAGCAGAGAGTGCTGCTGTCCAAGCCACGAGCTGCCAGCTTGGCCAGGAGTTTGCTGTGGGGGACAGTATCACAGGCCTTTGCTGTGGGGGATGGTATCAAAGGCCTGGCTGAAGTCGAGGTAGACTACATCCACAGCCTGCCCCACATCCTCCAGGTGGTCCCCTGATCATAGAAGGAGATCAGGTTGGTCAGGCAGGACCTGCCCTTCCTAAATCCATGCTGGCTGCGCCCTTGGCCATCCTGTAAGTGCTGTGTGATTGCACTCAAGATATCTGTTCCATAATCTTGTCTAGCACTGAGGTCAGGCTGACAGGTCTGTAATTCCCTCGCTCATCCAACCAGCCCTTCTTGTGAATGGCCATCATGTTGGCCAACTTCCAGTCATCTGGGACCTCTCCAGTGAGCCAGGACTGTTGAAAAATGATGTAGAGCAGCTTGGCCAGCTCATCTGCCAGCTCCCTCAGCACCCTTCTGGTCCCATGGACTGGTGGGGATCCATGTGGCTAAGCAGGTATCTAACTACTTCCTCCTCGATTACAGGGGAACTATTCTGCTCCCTGAATCCATCTGCCACCTCAGGAAGCCAGTTGTTTGGAAGACAACCTATCTTGCTCTTAAAAATTGAGGCAAAGAAGGTGTTAAGTACCTCTGCCTTTTCCTCATCTTTAGTTACAATATTCCCCTCCATGCCCACTAGGAAGTTTCAAAAGATAATTGCAGTCTTTCAGTCAGGACATCTCATTAGTTGCCTAACATGAGCAATAAATTTCACCATTTTGGACAATATTTACACAAGTTTTTATTTATCTGTAGAAGACAGTTCATGAAAGTGTTTCACAGACTTTAAATAAATTAAATAAAGTAGCACCAGATATTATAGAAATAGCTAGAGGATAAAATACAACAGTATAAGATTAAGGTGAAACCCTTAAAAATATGTGTACAACATAGAGAAAATTCTTATTCAGTGAACACATTTGTGGTATAGGTTTAATGATTAATTATGTTTATAGATGGTAGCTCAGTATCTAATTTCACTTCTGGTTTAGAACTTGGGGTTTTTTTTTTGCTGCTATTGGAATCTCACAAGGTTTTGTATATTGATTCTCTGTAAATATATATAGATCTAGTGCCTTTTTATTTGGAGGGATTCTTTACTTGTTGTATTTGATTTTTAAAATGGCTGATAGAAGGAGAAAGAGACCAACAAGTATATGACATGGCTGTGGAAATGTTACAAGGCCAAATTCTGTACCCATGTACTACAGAGTTCATTGCCTTTCCATTCACCCTAAGGTGTTTTGGATTAGATATTTATGTAGATAAAATGTTATTGTTGAGTTCTACAATTGTCCAGAGATTCCTGGCAACTACCTTGTTTCAGGTGATTTCTGACTTATATGAAAGTTTTTAACATAATCCTAACACTATTTTCCCAGTAGTAAAACTACAAATAGAAACAGAGAAAGTATACTAATAGAAATAGCTAGGCAATAATATATTGCTCCAGAGAAGCAAGCAGACTCCTTTACTAATTTTCCTCTGCTATTTCATTACAACACAAGCCAAATTCTCTCTCTAGTGAGTACTATTGAGGGATCAATACAGCACTTGCCACTTACAGTGTGATTCAAAATGAGGTAAAAGTATTTGATCTTGCAGGTGGACAAATAATTGCTATATTTCTTCCCTGGAAAATACATAATTTTTTTCCCATGCAAAATACATAACAGATGGGCAGAGTCCAATATTCAACAAATTCAAGTGCCGGGTGCTGCACTTTGGTCACAAGAACCCCACGCAGCGCTACAGGCTGGGGTCAGAGTGGCTGGAGAGCTGCCAAACAGAGAGGGACCCTGGGGTACTGATTGACAGCCACCTAAACATGAGGCAGCAGTGTGCCCAGGTGGCCCAGAGGGCCAATGGCAGCCTGGCCTTCATTAGGAATAGTGTGGCCAGCAGGAGCAGGGAAGTCATTCTGCCCCTGTACTCTGCATTGGTTAGGCCACACCTTGAGTCCTGTGTCCAGTTCTGGGTCCCTCAGTTTAGGAAGGACATCAAGACACTTGAACCTGTCCAGAGAAGGGCAACGAGGCTGGGGAGAGGCCTTGAACACAAGCCCTATGAGGAGAGGCTGAGGGAGCTGGGATTGTTTAGCCTGGAGAAGAGGAGGCTCAGGGGAGACCTCATTGCTCTCTACAACTACCTGAAGGGTAGTTGTAGCCAGGAAGGGGTTGGTCTCTTCTCCCAGGCAACCAGCGCCAGAACAAGAGGACACAGTCACAAGCTGCACCAGGGGAGGTTTAGGCTGGAGGTGAGGAGAAAGTTCTTCACAGAGAGAGTTGTTAGCCATTGGAATGTGCTGTCCAGGGAGGTGGTGGAGTCACCATCCCTGGAGGTGTTCAAGAGGGGATTGGACGTGTCACTTGTTGCCATGGTTTAATAGTCATGAGGTGTAGGGTGATCGGTTGGACTTGAGGATCTTTGAGCTCTCTTCCAGCCTTGGTGATACTGTGATAAATTATGATGTGTTGAAAATTCAGAAGATGAGAAGAGGCTTGGGGAGGAGAGGCTTCGGGAGGCGAGGCTTGGGGAGGCGAGGCGAGGCTTGGGGAGGCGAGGCGAGGCGAGGCGAGGCGAGGCAAGGAGAGGAGAGGAGAGGCGAGGAGAGGAGAGGCGAGGAGAGGCGAGGAGAGGAGAGGCGAGGCGAGGAGAGGAGAGGAGAGGCGAGGCGAGGCGAGGCGAGGCGAGGCGAGGCGAGGCGAGGCGAGGCGAGGCGAGGCGAGGCGAGGCGAGGCGAGGCGAGGCGAGGAGAGGAGAGGAGAGGAGAGGAGAGGAGAGGAGAGGAGAGGAGAGGAGAGGAGAGGAGAGGAGAGGAGAGGAGAGGAGAGGAGAGGAGAGGAGGGGAGAGGAGGGGAGAGGAGAGGAGAGGAGAGGAGAGGAGAGGAGAGGAGAGGAGAGGAGAGGAGAGGAGAGGAGAGGAGAGGAGAGGAGAGGAGAGGAGAGGAGGAGTTTCCATATGAAAATACAATCATGTTTGGAATTAAGGCAATGGTTTCTTAAAGTCTTTCACAATTTCACTCCTAGTCACAGAATACATATAATATGGGTTTTTAAGACTGAAAACATTTAAATGAAACTTCAGAGAGCATTTTCAGGTATTTCCATCCAAACTCTACATAAAAAGTTTACCTGGAGTTTAGAAGAGAGAATAATCTCTTTCTGGTTGAGTTAAAAATATATTGAAATGACATGTAGCTGCTTTTTCTTATGTCTGTGAACATAATGTTTCCATTGCTACTGATAAGTCATTAGAATCTGAGCTAAGGCAGAGGGGGTAAGATGAATCTCACCACTTTGCCATATCCATCTTTGTGGTTACCCTGACAGAAGCACGTGAAATACAAAGACAATGATGTTCGATGAAATGCAAAAAAGGTGCATGGCAAGGCAGTCATCTGAGAGCAGCAAGATACAAATTCCTGGGTTTGATGGCTGAAAAGGGAGAATAAAGGGCCTAGTGGTTTATTTTCATCCAGTAATATTTTGGGGAAGTTGGTGTTCCGACAACCTGAGTGTTGTGATAAAAATATCCTATATTATTTTATTATGTGCAAACAAAAGCGTTCCATAAATAGAGCCATGCTCTATTAGAAGGCAAAATACACTGAGGTAATTGACGCATGGAAAGCTCAGATCTTGTAAGTTTTAAATAAAATGTTCACAAAGCCTGCCTCCTCTTTAAAACTTTCTTACAGCCATGCTTTTTACTCAAACCAATGTTCACTCGCTTAGACACCAAAACCCTTCACATCGTCTTCTCTGAGGTCCTAAGGAGAACTTCATCTTGTGTCACCACAGATTCCTAGAGGATCCTGTGCTGCTTGCCATCTGTGGACCATCCAGGCGAGCACTCACAAAAAATAGAATAGAATAGAATAGAATAGAATAGAATAGAATAGAATAGAATAGAATAGAATAGAATAGAATAGAATAGAATAGAATAGAATAGAATAGAATAGAATAGAATAGAATAGAATAGAATAGAATTAAACAGGTTGGAAAAGACCTTTGAGATCATTGAGTCCAACCTATTATCCAACACTATCTAATCAACTAAACCATGGCACCAAGCACCCCATCCAGTCTCTTCCTAAACACCTCCATGACCTCCCTGGGCAGCCCATTCCAATGGCAAATCTCTCTTTCTAAGAACTTCTTCCTAAATCCAGCCTAAACCTCCCCTGGCACAGCTTGAGACTGTGTCCTCTTGTTCTGGTGCTGGCCACCTGGGAGAAGAGACCAAACCCCACCTGGCTTCAACCTCCCTTCAGGTAATTGTAGACAGCAATAGGGTCTCCTCTGAGCCTCCTCTTCTCCAGGCTAAGCAACCCCAGCTCCCTCAGCCTCTTCTCACAGGGCTGTGCTCCAAACCCCTCCCCAGCTTTGTTGCCCTTCTCTGGACACATTCCAGCAACTCAACGTCTTTCAAGTGGCACCTAAAATTAAGGCCCTGGTTATCTTTTTTGACTTTAAAACTAATTTCACTAAAAAGAAAAATATTCACAACTCTTGCTCCTACAATGAAGCTCTGCAGTTGCATAATGTAGAAAGGCAAAACGTGGAATCATATTCTGTTAAAGTTAATGGGAGTTGCACTACAACAATAAGAATGTCACCCAGCAATGACTGTGGAAAGAAAAAATCACCCAAACATTCTTTTGTTGGACTACACCACGGAGGAGTATCATAGGGGTCTTTTTACCCTGTAAGATTTGCATGGGCCACCTCTTCTTTCAGCTGTAATTGAAATGCTTTTGTAGCAGCAGCTGCAGCAATTAGTGAGGTGGAGGAGTAATGCTACAGAAAAGTATTTAATAAATTTCAAGTGTTTGCTGATGGCTTTGCTCTCCACAGAATGGCCTATTTAATCTCAGGAAAAGGAGTCTGAATCATAGGGTTGTAAACATTCCTTTCAATTTTTAAACAGCCTTCCAGGCTCTTCATTGCAATTCGGAACATGAACATCAATAGAAAAGCATGGCTTCGAAGTCCCTCAGATAGATTAATTGGATATGCATTTGATCACTGGTGGCAGCCAAGCTGACTTAGTGACAGTGATCTTTCCCTACCTGCAATGATAGCAGACAGCAGGATTTTTGGAGCAGTTTGTGTTTCTTCCTCAACAAAAGGGTAATACACGCATCTGGTTTGCTTATTTATATCTAAATGTAGACATTTTTGAGTAGCTGTTTCTATGGCCTCATGTTAAGAGGGTAGCAAATGGAGGATTAGTAACTGTGTGACAGTTGGGGGTTTTTATGTAAAAACTCCAAACTGCTCATTTTTAACCAGCACATTTTTTTTCATCTCTACATTAATCTAGCTCTCTGTTTCCCTGTAGCCTAACTTTGCGGCACATCTTAATATGTTCTGCACTTTCAGCTATGCTTAAATTGAATGTTTCGTCTTATTATTTGCCATTCATTCTGTGTTTTATTTATGTTTTTCACTTCATGCACTCAGTAACACCTTTTTCCCAGTGGAATGAGAAAATTTAGATTAATTATGTTTGTTGGCCAGGCATCTGACACACTTACCTCTAATTAGCAGATTTGTTAACTTGTAAGCACGCTTTACAGGTAGATCATAATTCACATGATTGTCAGTGCATATCAGTAGGTTTCATAAATGTTTTACCTTTATACTCGATTCAGAACAGTTTACTAACACTTAGGAAAAAAAAAAATCACTCCCTTCCACTTCACTTCTTTGCCATGTTTTACAACCTGCTAGATAGAAATAAGAACCTTAAACCTTCATATAGTTTTATTTTAAGCAGCATGATGAACAGTAGTGCTTAATGGGTTTTGGATAATTAATCAGTATATTCTAGGCAGAATAATAAGACCAAGAATAACCACATTCATGTACAGCAATCAGTAATATTTAATGCACAATGAATTGTGCAACACTTCAGTATAAATGGGTGCTGTTTTCTCCAAACCTAGATATATCTGTTATGGGGTTTGGTTTTCTGGGAAAATTCAAGAACTTTAGTTTTACCAAAAATTAAGATATCACTCCTTTGATGGAAATACTACTTATTGAAAACTATGTTTACTGACTTATATAACTCATTAAAACATGATTTTCCTAATTCACAGAATCATAGAATGGTTTAGGTTGGAAGGAACCTTAAAGGTCACCTAGTTCCAACATCCCTGCTATGGGCAGGGACACCTTCCTCTAGATCAGTCCTCATCGAGACTGGCTTTGAACACCTCCAGGGAGGGGGCATCCATGACTTGCCTGGGTAATGCATTCCAGTGTCTCACCACCCTTACTCTAAGAATTTCTTCCTAATATTGCTACTTTCCTAAAGCTTAAAACCATTCCATCTCATCCTATTACAACAAGCCCTTGTAAAAAGTCCCTTCCCAGCTTTCTTGCAGGTCCCATTCAAGTACTGAAAGGCTACTATAAGGTCACCAGGGAGCCTTCTTTTCTCCAGGCTGAACAGCACCAACTCTCTTAACCTGTCCCCACAGGGAAGGTGCTCCAGCCCACTGATCATCTTTGTGGCTCTCCTCTGAAGGTCACAAGTACCAAATAAGGTTAAAGATCCAATATTTTTCTCTCCTATCATTCTGTAGATGCTTCCTAGTGAAGACTTTTCACAAACATCACCCTACCTGATTTCAGAACAGTGACTCAGATATCTAAGACACAAAATGGACATCCTTTCTCTACTCTTGCATTATATCCACTTTTACAGTATATGAATAGAATAGAATAGAATAGAATAGAATAGAATAGAATAGAATAGAATAGAATAGAATAGAATAGCATTAACCCAGTTGGAAGAGACCTTTGAGATTATCAAGTCCAACCAAATGAAATATTTAACAAAGTAATAAATAATGCTTTAACTTTAAAATTAATAAAAGAAATAACATTAAATTCTGTCTCTGATCCATCTTTGCTGCAGATTTGAAGACACACTGTGATGCCTTTCTTTTCCATGGTTCACTTTGTCACTGTAGCACATAGACAAGTCACTGCAGTCAGTGTGTGTGCACATTTGCTGAACCATGGAAACCCTCATTCATGGCTGTGACTTGCAGCCCTTCATTCATTCTTTTCACAGGAGCTGAATCTTCAACCTCTTAGGCTCCTAACTCAATCAATATTTTGGGGAATAGGCAGCTGTTAAATGCAGCAGATGCCTGAATAGAGGTGAAGCATTCTTCTTCTGGTTCCCTGACTTGAACTAGAACAGACTTCTTAAAAATATAGTTGTAGCCAAGACTTCAGTACTTTACCATTTAATTTCATTGACATGTCTACTCTGAAGAGAGCAATATATATTGACATTTTGCATCTTGTTACTTCTTTATTGATGGGAAGGCCAATTGGCAGACATTATTCCCCTAAGAAATGCTGAGCAAATACTATAAAACTTATTCAGGAAAATTTATTTGAACTAAAAAAAAAAAATTAAAACATGTCTGTATCTGTGGTCCTACTGGATTTACTTTCTGCAAATATGCTAGCAAACAATTTTAAAAGGAGGCATGTTCACTGAAGGCCCAGTTGAGCAGCTCATGCATATTCAAGAAAATATTTAAGCATATGCTTAATTTTGAACTTCAAATTGTATGGAGCCTCGGAGGGATTCAAGCATGTGCTTTGAATTCTGCTTGTGCTTACTTAACATGAAGAAATTTACCGTACTGTGTCTTGAGGTAAGATCATGTGCATTGATGGCTATCCAAGATCAGCTGATGCATGGTAACTTGCACATTCAGATCACTTGTGGTTTTGATACAATCTTTGCAATATTGTGAATATGTCTCTTGAGGCTTTTTAGGGCAACTGCTGCTTTAAAACTTGACATCAAGCTCTTAACATGCTTTACTTTAATCCATTACTAAAGTGTATGATTCTTCACCACAATGAGAGTTTTATGAGTAGAAGAGCAACTGAAGTTTAGATTATATCAAGCAATATTCCAAAGTAGAACAGCCCTTGAATCTAGTTCTTTTTTTTTGTTATTTATTTCCATCTAGCTCCATTGGTAGACAGTGAAGCCTAGGTGTCATAGCCAACTAGAGACTCATATTTCTTTCCTTGGCTAGAAACATTGACCAGAAGTTGTCTACAACTTAACCAAATTTATCTGTTTCCAATGATGGTCTGATGAACTCTTCTATTCCCCATTTTTTATTGTTCATACGATCTGTCCTACTATACTGTTCTATCTTGACTTTGATAGTTTGCTGCTATATGAGGATGTCACAGCTATTCTACAACTCTTTATAATTGCTAGACAACTCACCTTCAGCTGTTATAACAAACAATTGATAATGATCTTTTCTTAATTGCTCAATTTATAGTTCCACTCTCTCTCTTTTGAATTCCTTCTTATAATAATATGTTTTCTCTCAACAGACTTTACAGAAAGCTGAGAAAAAGAGAACATCTCTTCCTCACAGACTAGAGCTTTGATTAACTAGTGCTTTTCCACACACCTGTGTGGTGGTGTGATGCCTTAACCCACATGCACCAAAATAAAGCACAGCTAAACTCAGCTGGAGAACCAAATGGAAAGCTGTAATTTACAAACAATGATTAAATGCAATGAATATATACATAATATGCAGTATTTACAGTATCATACAAGAATTTACAGGAACTAACATGAACATGGATCCTCCCAAGGAGAATCCCCCCTTGGACTCTCCCCAAAACCCTTCTCCCCCTCCTCCCCATTCCCCTAGTAGTTAATTAGCTGAAAAAGGAGAAGGAGAGAGAAAAAAGGATATTAAGGGAAATTTTGTTAGATCAAAGAAATCATTAAGAAAGTTAGTTTTCTTATCTCATCAGTTTCAGTCCAAGGTCAGTTGCATGCAGGCTGGCCAAGAGCGAAAGTCAGAACAGACTGAAGCTGAAGTGAGTGAGAGCAAGAATGTGAGAGATGTTTGCTATGGTACATCTCACATCTGACCAATGAAATTTGTTTAGGATTAATCTTTGTTTTCCTTTTTACACCTAAACATTCAGCTAGAGAATTCTGTAGCTGTCCTTAAAGGCACAGCTTAACCTGTCACAACCTACATGAAGGGTATGGGCTGGGAGGAGTTTTTTGTTCATGTATGTTGCACTTCTTAAATGAATGAACGCAACATCCGTCTAGAAAAATGCTACACAAAATGGATCACTCAGGTCAGTTAGAATCTCCAAACGTTTCAGTAATAATGATGATAATTTTTTTTAAGTTGCTCATGTCCATCATCATTGTCATTGGTACTGGAAAAATTAAATCACAAGGCAACAAAATGGAAATGTTTCAAGATTTAATTTAAATTTCATAGAATCATATAATCATTGACATTGCAAAAGACCTTCAAGATCATTGAGTCCAATCATTAACCCGGCTCTACCAGATGCACCATTAAGCCATATCCCCAAGCACCCCCATCTGCATGACTCTTAAACACATCCATCAATGATGATTTAATCACCTCCCTGGGAAGCTTGTTCCAATGCCTGACAACCCTATCAGTGATTTTGTTTTTTCCTGATGCCCAGCCTAAACCTCTCCTGGTGCAGAGGCCATTCTGACTTGTTCTATCACTTGGAAGAAGTGACCAAGACTCACCTCATGACAACCTCCCTGTAGGTAGTTGTAGGGAGTGATAAGGACTCCCCCATCCTCTTTTTTTCTCAGCTTAAACAGCACAAGTTGCTTCAGACACTCATCAGCAGACTTGTTCTATAGGCTCTTTACCAGCTTACTATCTTTTCTCTGGACCTACTCCAGCACCTTGATGTCTTTCTTGTATCAAGGTATCCAAAACTGAACACTCAAGTTGTGGCCTCACCAATGCAGAGTGGAGAGGATTGATCACCTCCCTGGGTCCTGTTTGCCACACTATTTCTAATATAACCCAGGTATTCAAGGGGAGATTGGAGGTGTTCAAGGGGAGATTGGACGTGGCACTTGGTGCCATGGTCTAGTCATGGGGTCTGTGGTGACAGGTTGGACTCGATGATCTTTGAGGTCTCTTCCAACCTTAGTGATACTGTGATGCTGTGATGCTGTGATGCTGTTGGCATTCTTGGCCAGCTGGGCACACTGCTGGCTAATGTTCAGCTACTTGTCAATCAATACCCCCAGGTATGTTTCCAACAAACAGCTTTCCAGTCACACTTCCCCAAGCCTGTATCATTGCATGAGGTTGTTGTGGTCCAGATGCTGGACCCAACACTTGGTCTTGTTGAAGTTCATACAGTTGACCTCAGCCCATTGATCCAGCCTGTCCAAGTCCTTCTGTAGAGCCACTGTATGTTTCAATGTTCTGCAAAGAAGACAGAAAAAGATTCTCATGCAAAAGCCATTCTCCTTGCTTAAAAATATAAATTCCAGTAACAAACTCAAAGGAAACCTGAAGCTGCTCATCAAAGTGGTTTCTTTAGCTGCATGAACTAATGGCAAGTCCTTTAACAGTTTCATTTAGTGGTGTTTGCACTATTTTCTCCCATAGTCATTTGAAAATAGGAAATGTTAGATCATGTTGACAAGTTGTCGATTAAAGTTAAATGTTGCTAGCAAATGCCATTGAGTGCCCTAATTAAAACTACACAGCTCTTTCAAAAGTTAAAAATATCTGTCTTTAGAAGTGTATGTTTATATGCCCTAGTACAGAAAAAAAAGGGGGAAAAAAGGGTAAAACTGTATTTTAAAGACTCACTCTCATGCCATGTATACGCATGAATAGAATAGAATAGAATAGAATAGAATAGAATAGAATAGAATAGAATAGAATAGAAGTAGAGTAGAGTAGAGTAGAGTAGAGTAGAGTAGAGTAGAGTAGAGTAGAGTAGAGTAGAGTAGAGTAGAGTAGAATAGAATTAACCAGGTTGGAAAAGAGCTTTGAGATTATTGAGTCCAACCCATCATCCAACACTATCTCATCCTCTCCTCATAGGGCTTATTTATTCACTTTCCATAGAAAGTAAATAAAGATACTTGTAAATTATTAGGAGCACTTTGTAATAGATAAAGTATGTTTTACCATGAATTGCATTCCCTGGTACAGACAATATGGTTTACAAGTGATCCGTTTGCGCCCTGTGTTGCATGTATGTCTAAGCAAATGTGGAAAGTGAGTCACTGTCTTTGGCTTACTCAGGAAACAGTGTTCTGCATGAGTCCTTCAGTGATTCTAGCTAACATGATGTATAAGCATTTAAGGCAGAGAGATGATTTAGTGAAGAGAGAGAGTAATTTTCCTTTCCTTAAAACCTGAATTCAGTGGTAGTCTTTGTTCTGCACAAAGTGAGGAAAATTAATGTCTAAATCAATACAAACCTTTACTCTAATAGGACATATTAATCCCAGATCCTAGTTCTACAGAGTCTGAAATCTATGCATCATGGCAGCACTGGTATATTTCTCTCTGAAGACAAACTGTTTTTTTTTTCCTTACAAAAGATAAAGTTTTGAATTTGGGGAATTGGAGTCCATCAAGTACAGTTGCTAGTGGCCTTTCAGAGCAACTTCATGAGTTTTAGACACATTTTAAGGCTGTCCTACCTGTTACTTCATTCTGGAGTTATTTGAAATACATAGCTTGAAATTCTTATCCTGATTCTGTAATTGCCAAGTTAAAAATGCGTAGGGGATCTTCCAGGGGGAGATGCTCTGGAAAGGATTGTATATTAAATGACATTAGACACATATAGTGAAACATTTGTGAGGTTGATTGTACGTGTGATCATTACTTGACTCACAAATTAGAGTATAATTAACTTCAAAGTATTTGATTAGACTTTTGTTGTTATTTGTTTTCTTGTATGTTATCAGATTTTTTAAATACAGCACACTAGCAAGAGACATAAGAAAAAACATGGACTTCAGCAAGGCCTTTGACACTGTTCCCCACAGCAAACTCTTGGCCAAGCTGTCAGCCCATGCCTTGGACAGCAGCACTCTGTGCTGGGTTAGGAACTGGCTGGAGGGCCAAGCCCAGAGAGTGGTGGTGAATGGTGCCACATCCAGCTGGAGGCCAGTCACTGGTGGTGTCCCCCAGGGATCAGTTCTGAGTCCCATCGTATTCAATATCTTTATTGATGATCTGCATGAGGGGATTGAGTCAGTCATCAGTAAATTTGCAGATGTCACCAAGTTGGGAGCAGATGTTGATTGGTTAAAGGGTAGAAGGGCTCTGCAGAGGGACCTTGACAGGCTGGACAGATGGGCAGAGTCCAATGGGATGGCATTCAACAAGTCCAAGTGCCGAGTGCTGCACTTTGGCCACAATAATCCCATGCAGTGCTACAGGCTGGGGTCAGAGTGGCTGGAGAGCAGCTAAACAGAGAGGCATCAGGGGGTACTGATTGACAGCTGGCTGAACATGAGCCTGACCTGCATCAAGAATAGTGTGGCCAGCAGGAGCAGGGAAGTCATTCTGTCCTTGTACTCAGCACTGGTTAGGCCACATCTTGATTCCTGTGTCCAATTCTGGGCCCCTCAATTTAAGAAGGACATTGAGACTCTTGAACATGTCCAGAGAAGGGCAACGAGGCTGGGGAGAGGCCTGGAGCACAAGCCCTATGAGGAGAGGCTGATGGAGCTGGCATTGTTTAGCCTGGAGGAGGCTCAGGGGAGACCTTATTGCTCTCTACAACTACTTGAAGGGATGTTGTAGCCAGGTGGGGGTTGGTCTCTTCTCCCAGGCAACCAGCACCAGAACAAGAGGACACAGTCTCAAGCTGTGCCAGGGGAAGTTTAGGCGCAAGGTGAGGAGAAAGTTCTTCACAGAGAGAGTTGTTAGCCATTGGAATGTGCTGCCCAGGGAGGTGGTGGAGTCACCATCCCTGGAGGTGTTCAAGAGGGGATTGTACGTGGCACTTGATACCATGGTTTAGTAGTCATGAGGTGTTGGGTGATATGTTGGACTTGATCTTTGAGGTCTCTTCCAACCTTATTGATTCTATGATTCCATGATTCTATGAAACAGAGTAAGACTTGACTAATGCAGTATACTAAGGAAGTTCATAACGACCTTCTGTATTTGTGGTACATACAGCACCTAAACCAGCAAAACAAAACAAACAAAAAAACCCCACCAAAAACCCCAGAAAAAATCTCCTCTCAAACCAACCAAACAAAAACCTGAAAGAAACAAACAAAGAAGCAAAGAAACAGTAACAGCAAAAAAGCCCTGGGAGGTGAAGCTTCAGGGTCCTGCAGAACTGATAAATCTTCACAAGCAAATGTTTCTGCCTTTCACTGAAAAATACCACAGGCTCCAAGTTCATGCCTCTACCAGCAACAATTAACTTTACATTTGAAAGAAAACCAGATCATCAAAGCTTCAATAGAAAGATTTTTGACCTCTGCACTAAGGTACTTGCAAAACAAAATTGCCCCCAGACTCTGTAATTCGGCTCTTTTTGGGGACAGCATTTAGGCATATTTTCAACTTCATCTTTGGTATATTGAACAAGATTTGTGGAGTCTTATAAGGAAATTTTCCTCAGTAAGTTGTCCAATTTGGGGAGTTCTCTTTTGGGTAGCAGGCTGGAAGGGAAAAAGACTGCAGAAGCTGTACACGTTTGTTGCACATACTTGAAGAATAAATCCCAAACTTTTCTGTCAGTCTTACTCACAGCTTGGTTTCATGTTTCTATTTTGATAATTAGTTGTTGGCCTCAGTCAGTTATATGTATTGCCTTCTATTTATGCAATTGGTATAATTACATAATTAGTGTTAAAAGATGCAATCATCATTAGAGTGTTTTGGATTCCATGAAAGTTTATGGAAATCATGTAACATGTGCTCAGTGAGAGCTAAAATACTGCAAATGGTAGTGTCAACTATTTTTCTCTTAAAATCACATTGTGATTTTTCCACAGCATAGCTCACAACTCTGCTTCTATTGCAGGTTGCATTATGAGAGCAAGCTAAGTGCATTTCTTGTGAAATGATAGCCAGAAACTTCTAGAAACACAAAATGAGAAGACTTCTCCCTACTCCCTCTAAGCTAGAGGCGTATAGATCTGCATAAAAATTCTTACTCAAAAATATGCAGAAATATTAAAATTCAAATTTAAACTCAGCAAACATCTTTAGTTTTTCACTAAAGTGACAAGTTAGTACTTTATTAGCATCTGCCTCTTAATGGAACAGGATGGATAGATAGATTAGATATATGATAGATAGATAGATAGGTAGACAGACAGACAGGTAGATAGATGGGTAGAATTGTAGGACACTGAAAAGTAGGACAAAAAAATCATCATTTGCTTAATGGAAACCCTGCAACTATGAATTGGACCTTCAGGCAAAATTGTCCCTCTATTCTTAATCCACAAATTTTGAACACTGCTGGTTTCATGAAAAATAGAAAGCCACAGCTATTCTGTGCTACATCAGGAGAGCTAGAGAAATTAAGGCTATCACAACATCCTAAATTCCTAGGAATTGTGCCTGGTAACAGAGTTTCATAAGCTGCTCTGCTGAGGACATCATCTGAACCCTAGAAACAATCAGCTCAGCTGCACATATCTCTAAGAAGAATGCTTCTTTTCATGACAATTTCAATAACTAGCCTAAGAACCTTAGAGGGACAAAAAAAAGTATCTGTGATTCCACAGAAGGGTCAAGACTCTTATTTGCCATCTCACTAGTCAGCTTGTACAGATGTATAATAATGACAAGGGATAGAAAGAGTTAGGGTCATTCTTAATGGGCCATATTATATAAGGAAATGATAGAACTATGAAAAGCTGTGGTTACTCTGTGGAGTTTCCTTAGATTTTCTCTTTCTCATCATTACAATATTTGATTGCTTAATAGGACCAGTCAGATTTTCAGAGGTAGTACAGATTCAGACTTCTAAAGGGGAGCTGAACTCTGAAATTCTTTTCCAAATTCTGACAGCTGAATGTTAATATCTGGCTCACAAGTGCTGCATTTGATCTATTAGATGGCAGTTTCTATAACTCTATTCATAGTGAATGTAGCTTCCTCATAAGCAGCATCCAATGACATGTCCTGCATCACACTAATCCAGAGGAGAATTTCCATTCACATGAGAAAATTGCTACCTAGCATGCACAAACATTATAGTGTCCACATAACCTAATAATTCTCATCTATAAGGATATAGGGAAGTACGAACAACATTTGCTTAATAAGAATTACTATTTCTAGACTTGGAACTCTGAAGCAGAAAAAAGATCTGTAAAGCAGTGGGAGTTTGTCTCATTTACTATTTTAGGATGAAATGGCTAAGTAAGAATGTAAGTTCTTTTCCATTTATATTTTCATGTCCTGTGAAATATTTCCTTTTAGAATAGAATAGAATAGAATAGACCAGACCAGGTTGGAAAATACCTTGAAGATAGAATAGAATAGAATAAACCAGGTTGGAAGAGACCTTCAAGATCATCATGTCCAACCCATCAACCAATCCAACCCACCTAAACAACTAAGCCATGGCACCAAGCACCCCATCAAGTCTCCTCCTAAACAGCTCCAATGATGGTGACTCCACCACCTTCACAGGCAGCCTATCCCAATGGGCAATCACTGTCTGTATAGAACTTCCTAACATCCAACCTAAACCTCCCCAAGTGCAGCTTGAGACTGTGTCCTCTTGTTCTGGTACTGGCTGCCTGGGAGAAGAGACCAACAACTGCCTGTCTACAACCTCTCTTCAGGTAGTTGTAGAGAGCAGTAAGGTCACCACTGAGTCTCCTCCTCTCCAGGCTAAGCAACCCCAGCTCCCTCAGCCTTTCCTCATAGGGTTTGTGTTCCAAACCCCTCACCAACTTTGTTGCCGTTCTCTGGACACGTTCCAGCAAGTCAATATCCATCCTAAACTGAGGGTCCCAGAACTGGACACAGTACTTGAGGTGCGGCCTAACCAGATCATCAAGTCCAACCCAACACCATATAATCAACTAAATCATAGCATCAAATGCCTCATCCAGTCTCTTCTTAAACACCTCCAGTGATGGTGACTCCACCACCTCCCTGTGCAGTCAATTCCAATGGCATATCACTCATTCTGTGAAGAACTTGTTCCTAACATTCAGCCTAAACCTCCCCGGGTGCAACCAGTATCCCCAGGTCCCTCTCTGCCTGGCCGCTCTCCAGCCACTCTGACCCCAGCCTGTAGCACTGTATGGGGTTGTTGTGGCCAGTGTGTAGAGCCCAGCACTTGGATGTGTTAAATCTCATGCCCTTGGACTCTGCCCATCTGTCCAGCCTGGCAAGGTCCCTCTGCAGAGCTCTCCTACGCTTTAACAGATCAACACCTGCCCCCAGCTTGGTGTCATCTGGAAATTGACTGATGACTGACTCAATCCCCTCATCCAGATCATCAATAAAGATATTGAAGGAGACGGGGCCCAGCACTGATCCCTGGGGGACACCACTAGTGACTGGCTGTCAGCTGGATGTGGCACCATTCACCACCACTCTCTGGGCTTGGCCCTCCAGCCAGTTCCTAACATTCTATCACAGGTTGCAAGACATTTGAGATGCTGTGGGGAGAGAAAAAAAGAAATAATCTCCTTTAGATCCCCTTCATTTCTGAACATTCTGCAATCTTCACTTTTTTAAATAATTTTGTTAGTCCCATGGCTTGGGTGTTTGGAGATGTGCAGCTCTTTCAGTTCAGCAGTTCTGGACTGGAATTCATTTTACCACGGTGAAATTTTTTGTCATATTTTTGTGAGGTGGAGTTTCTGCAACATGCAACACACACACACACAAACACACACACACACATAAACACACACAACCCTGTAGATAAAAAGATAAAAATAAAATAAAAAAAAAAAGCAGCAGCATTTTCTATCCTTTTGTGTGTGCTTTACATTTCACAACACTTGGATTAATTTTAAAGTTACGTTGGGTTGCTGTGCAATGCTAGATAGAGTTGTCACTTCTGCAGTGAGGCTCAGCTGTGCTCCCTGCTGTTCTCTCAGTTCTGCTGAAAGACTAGAAAGAGTACTAAATCCTATGAAGAGAATAATGCGGGCACACTTGGCTTCATTTATGTCTTGGATAGTCCAATTGTTTCTATTTAGCTTTATTAGCTTATTTCAATATATTTGCTAAGTGCCGGTTCTACACATTGGCCAAAACAACCCCATGCAGTGCTACAGGCTGGGGTCAGAGTGGCTGGAGAACAGCCAGGCAGAAATGGACCTGGGGGTACTGGTTGACAGTAGGCTGAACATGAGCCAGCAGCGTGCCCAGGTGGCCAAGAAGGCCAATGGTATCCAGGCCTGGATCAGGAACAGTGTGGCCAGCAGGAGCAGGGAAGTCATTGTGCCCCTGTACTCAGCACTGGTTAAGCCACACCTTGAGTCCTGTGTCCAGTTCTGGGCCCCTCAATTTAAGAAGGACATTGAGACACTTGAACATGTCCAGAGAAGGTCAACGAGGCTGGGGAGAGGCCTCGAGCACAAGCCCTACAAGGAGAGGCTGAGGGACCTGGGGTTGCTTAGCCTGGAGAAGAGGAGGCTCAGGGGAGACCTTCTTGCTCTCTACAACTACCTGAAGGGAAGCTGTAGCCAGGAGGGGGTTGGTCTCTTCTCCCAGACAACCAGCACCAGAACAAGAGGACACAGTCTCAAGCTGTGCCCGGGGAGGTTTAGGCTGGATGTTAGGAAGAAGTTTTTCATAGAAAGAGTGATTGGCCATTGGAATGGGCTGTCCAGGGAGGTGGTGGAGTCACCATCCCTGGAAGTGTTTAAAATACGACTGGATGAGGCACTTGGTGCCATGGTTTAGTTGATTAGATGGTGTTGGGTAATAGGTTGGACTTGATGATCTCGAAGGTCTTTTCTAACCTGTTCTATTCTAGTATAGTCTAGTGTAGTCTAGTCTATGTAGTTGATAAAGGGAATACACTGTAGACATCTGTAATCATGTAAGCATGTGAACAGGCAGGGTTGCATTTTACACCTTAGATAACATTTTAAACTAACTCTGAGGATAGATTCTTTATGATCACCCTCCATTCTCACATAACAGGTGTATAACTCCTACTCATTTCTAAGTTAAGCTACAGAAAAAAAAGTAAAGGATAATTTTCAGTGGCACAGGTCATTGCATTAAAAATTCAGGTCTTTCTTCTTCATTTAGATCATAAGGAAGCATCCTGTTATTTCTTGAATTTGTTAATTTCAGCTTCTACTTGCTGCAGATTGCAGCCAACCTGGACATCCAGCCTGCTACTGGGATGCAGTTTCCTGTTTGCCCTCTAAGGTCCAGCAATGACATATCCATCCTTTAATCTTCCAGCACTGTGATACTCTCTCCCATCACTATCTGAGCAGAGATAAAGGGGACCATATCCCAGTTCTGTTGTGACTTTGGACTTTCCTTAGATATTGAAACCCAAAGTGCAGGAAATAGAATGTCGTTTATTGATGTCTGCTGTGATGCCAAGAAATCAAATGGCTGTAACTGCCTTGAAAAAAATTGGTGATATTCATCCTTATTTGTGTGTTTTAACTTCCAAGTGATTCATAAACATTAAAATTTTACTCAGACTCAACATAAGTATTATCTTCTTATTACTAGTTACATCTCCCTCTCAGCCTTTCCCTTATCACATGTATTTGAGGCCTGATCCTGCTCTGAGGTTCTCAATGAATGCACAGTGTGCATTTTGTGTCTGCCTGTCCTCAATTAATCATCACCAAGTTCTCGTGCCTAGGAAGCAGTCATTGCCTGAAAAGAACTTGCGGGTGCAGGTCTGTCATTCTTTTTTTCTCTGCTCAGCAATGCAAGGCTCTACAAACAAGGTTTTTAAAGGCACTGTGACATCTATCTCCCACTGATTTTGATGAGAGTAAAATGTCTAAATACCTTGAAAAATCTTGTTATAAATGACTTAGTGAAATCCAATTTTCCAAAGTGACTTAAGCAGACTTAGGAGCCTGAGAACTCAGACACTCAATTAGGTTACTACTGCATAACATGTTACCATTCATCAGCTTAGCTTGAACTTCAATCATTTCAAGCTAGGCTAAACAACATTATCATATATTTGCCACTGGCTAAGACTGAGTGCACAAATATTTAAAATTGTTCAGCTAATTCAGTGTATCTTGTTATATTATGGTAACATGACAATGTTCCTGGATGATTTTTGTATTTGAAAATCAATGGGGTTTAGAACTTTCATAGAATAATGAGTTTCTGTAGCATGGCCTTTTGTACTGTGATGGCTTTTTATCATGGATAGTTCCTGTCTTTGCTCCAGCCCTTTGGCACAAGGTGGCAGGGTATCCTCTTCAGTGTGTTATGGTATATGTTCATATGAGGCAACTGTGTTCACACCAAGAATTACAGCACCTGTAACTTGTCCCAAATCTATTATGTACTGTAACATTAAAATTAGTAATTAATTTGTGCAAGTACACCTCAGATATTTATTCTGTCCTGAATAACAAATTGCGATGGTAGGCTGAACATGAGCCTGCAGTGTGCCCAGGCAGCCAAGAGGGCCAATGGCATCCTGGCCTGCATCAGGAAGAGTGTGGCCAGCAGGAGCAGGGAGGTCATTCTGCCCCTGTATACTGCACTGGTTAGGCCACACCTCGAGTACTGTGTCCCTCGAGTTCTGGGCCCCTCAGTTTAGGAAGGATGTTGACTTGCTGGAACGAGTCCAGAGAAGAGCAACAAAGTTGGTGAGGGGTTTGGAACACAAGCCCTATGAGGAGAGACTGAGGGAGCTGGGGTTGCTCAGCCTGGAGAAGAGGAGACTCAGGGGTGACCTTATCACTCTCTACAACTACCTGAAGGGAGGTTGTAGACAGGCGGATGATGGTCTCTTCTCCCAGGCAGCCAGTACCAGAACAAGAGGACACAGTCTCAGGCTGCGCCAGGGGAGGTTCAGGTTGGATGTTAGGAAGAAGTTCTATACAGAAAGAGTGATTGCGCTATGGAATGGGCTGCCCGGGGAGGTGGTGGAGTCGCCGTCATTGAAGGTGTTCAGAAGGAGACTTGATGGGGTGCTTGGTGCCATGGGTTAGCTGTTTGGGTGGGTTGGATTGGTTGATGGGTTGGACACGATGATCTTGAAGGTCTCTTCCAACCTGGTTTGGTTTATTCTAATAAAGGTTTATTCTAATAAAGCCAGCTTTACAATAACTGCAGTGGTAGCCATGCAACATAACATTCATTGTGTGATAACTGCATCAATAAGATTAATTTCATTTTGTAGCAGGTACAGCAAAACTACTTCCCAAGCTAGCAAATCAAGCTACTGCAAGAAAATTAAAACAAAACAAAACAAAACAAAAAACAGCAACAAAAAAACCTCCGCACTAAAATTCGTGGAGTCTGTTCCTTCTACCTATGACTTGTAGCAGTGTCTGTGAAAGAGTGTCAGAGTAAGGTCAACATGTTGTAGCATCTCCCTGGGGATACTTTTCAAAGTAGTAGCAATCTGAGTTACAGTGACTTCTAGTTGCAGTATTTGTGGTGGTGTCTTTAATAGTCTCTATAGCATATTACTAGAGTCCACCTGGTCAGTTTTTTGATCCAGTGTCACCTTCTGCCTGCGTATCACCATGGGGCAATGGATTCATCAGCATTCTCTCTGGCAAAAAAATAAACCTGATTTTGTTTATTTTGACATGTCTAGAGATTATACTTCGTATTCTCCAGCATTTCAACAGTCTGGACATAACTGTCTTTCCTCAAGGTCACAGAGAAAGGCTACAGAAGAGAAAAGGTCTGAATCTGTTTTCCTGGTTTCTGTCTTCTGACATAGCCACAGAACGGGCCTTCTCTTGTATGTATCAATTTAAACTATTTGGAATTCAGATGAGTTTGCCTTGCTGCATTCCCAATTTGAATCAAGCTGGCTGACAGTGAATACTTCTTTACTGCTGCAGTATAGATAAGATAAAATATTACGACAGAAACATTATGGTGAAGACACATAAATGTTCCAGAACTCATAGACATCAAGAGCCCAGGTGTTCCTGCTTGGCTCATATATACATATGTTTTATGTGTATTATTTATTTTATCTTATTTCACAGTAAACACTTTATGGGGGCTTTATTTCCAGACTATTAAGTGGGTGCCTTGTCTTATTGATTACCAGTAACATCTTTCAGTTACACCGCAAAATCTTAAGTGAATTATTGTCTTATGTCCATTTGTCACAGGGAAACACAAGGATTATTGCATTCCTGTAATGTGTATTGACATTTATGCTTAAAGAAGAATATAGCTTTTATTTTGATTTGTTTTGTGGGTTTTTTGTATTTATTTTTAGTTCTGATGATTTTTAAACCTTTCCTGCTGCGAGTAAAGGTAATAAGTTTGTCCCCTTAGATACAGTTTACAGCTTCACTCCATTTCTGTTTCCTGGCATCTTTTGGTCTGATCTGTAAATTTAGCATCATTTTAGGGCTCCAACAGCTCCTTCTCCAGGACAAGATTTGGCTACTAAACTTCATTCAAATAACAGCTGGGGGTTTTTTATGACTGTTCTGACCCATTTGTGTCTAAATCTCCGTAAAGTTGTTCTTTATTGACAAGTTGAGGTGACCTGTACCTTCAGTAGTGCATACAACACGTTTGGAGGAAAAATGTTCACCTGTGTGAAGCAAATTTTCATAAATCAGAACCAGTATCTTCAATAGACTAGACTAGACTAGACTAGACTAGACTAGAATAGAATAGAATAGAATAGAATTAACCAGGTTGGAAAAGACCTTTGAGATCATGGAGTTCAACCTATCACCCAATATCATCCAATCAACTAAACCATGGCACCAAGCACCCCATCCAGTCTTATTTTAAACACCTCCAGGGATAGTGACTCCACCTCCTCCCTGGGCAGCCCATTCCAATGGCCAATCACTCTTTCCATGAAGAACTTCTTCCTAACATCCAGCCTAAACCACCACACACAGAAGGATTTGCCCTAAATTCCCTGATATTTTGTCTGATATTTCTAATAGCAACTCATACACTGAAGCAGCAGCAGTAAATTTAAGTTTATTTGAACGTATTTCCTTCCTTCACATGGTCAGAAGTGATGCTTTCAATAATCAGGCATACACATTTCTCCCTGGAATTATTTTTAAAAGTTCAAATCTCATTCCAGAGTGCTGTGGCATAATTTTGCGTAATTCCTGGCAGCATTCCAAACTCAAATTTGTTTCTGTGTAGAGGAAACCTTAGTAATACTAGAGATTATCAGCAAATATCAAACTCTTCATTGCAAATGCTTCGGATACATTGCTTATTAATGAGGTAGGCATGCTTACTCCGACAGTTTTTTAAACTGAATGTGCTTTTCCCTTCCATTTATCCATTGTTGCAGTTTGGCACATGTCTTTCTCTGAAGGCTTCAAGAGCTGAGATGACCTTACCAAAGATCAAGAGATATGTCTGGAAGAATTATAGCGTCTTGGAAGACAATTTATGCGATTACTCTGTAAAGGAGTGCTTGTCCTGTAGTGATTGATGACAACACTGGCAGAATATACTGATCATTGCAAGTATTTATATGGCAGGTCCTTTAAGGCAGTGGCAGATGTGAAGGAAAGATTAAATGTATATCATGAGGACAACAGTTTATGTATGGAATCAGAGCTTGTAGATCTTTTGCAGTATCTTTAATTACTTACCTCACATTTGTCTTGTTTCACAGACACAAACGTATCATGCCTCCGAAAAGACTTGTAGACCCCACACATTAAAAAGTTGGGAAGATGCCTTTCACATACTTCAAAAGCTGTTAAGTTTCAGTTTCACAATTGAGATTATATTATAAATAATTGCTTATAAAAATATCATTAAGTATGAAGCATATTCATAAATACATATTAAGAAATAATTTCTCTTTCACTGATCACCTATTTCTCAATGTTTGTAACACAAATTAGGATTTTCTATTGCATTGTGTACCAGGTCATGTTCATACATTAATGAGTAACCTTTAGTAAGTGATATCCTAGTACTTTAGTTATTTATAGTCATTAAAATAGTTGGGTATTAAGGTGGTAATTTAGATACAAGCAGACCTGGCATTATTCTCAGTTTCACCACACCACATAGCTCCATTAAAGGGAGTAATTCAGGAAAATTACTCTTAATTTACTTAGGTGCAAGTGAAAGCAAACTCTTAGTCTGCTGCTGTGTATAGGAACTGAAGACATATACTTGAACCCTTGCTAAATACATATTTATGTGTAGTAACAGTACATAAGGTGAGAGCAATATAGTATGAATAGAATTATCACAGCTTGACAGAATATATCTACTTCATGAGAAATTCATTGGAGTATTTTTAATGGATCTGATCTTCCTCCTTTTATGTTGCATCATTATGAAATTTTTTTACTTCCACTATAGTCAACTTTTCTATATTTTTTTGAGCAATAGAACTTGTTGCTCAGAGTGGTCTTGGAGTCTCCATCCTTGGAGATACTAAAAATGTCTCTGGACATAGTTCTGGGCAGCTGACTGTAGGTTGCTTTGTGTGAGTAGTGAGGTTGCGCCACACAACCTACAATGGTCCTGACTGATTTCAGCTGTTCCGTGGTTCTGTCTTTCTTTGAAACTAGCCTTTGAAACTTCTTTGTGTAACATGCACTGCTGCCAATCTGACAATAGGCTGTAAAGACTCCTAGAATTGTTAGGGTCGGAAGGGACCTCAAGGATCATCTAGTTCCAACCCCCCTGACAAGAGCAGGAACACCTCACACTAGATCAGGTTGATCAGAGACACATCCAGCCTGGCCTTAAAAATCTCCAGGGATGAGGCTTCCACCACCTTCCTGGGCAAACTCTTCCAGCGTCTCACCACCCTCATGGGGAAGAACTTCTTCCTAACATCCAATCTGAATCTATCCATTTCTAGTTTTTTTTCCAGTCCCCCTAGTCCTATCACTCCCTGACACCCTAAAAAGTCCCTCACCAGCTTTCTTGTAGGCCCCTTTCAGATACTGGAAGGCCACAGTTAGGTCTTCTGGGAGCCTTCTCTTCTCCAGACTGAACAGCCCCGACTCCCTCAGTCTGTCCTCACAGGAGAGGTGCTCCAGCCCTCTGCTCATCCTTGTGGCCCTTCTCTGGACACATTCCAGCATGTCCAGCATATCCAGCATGTAGTACCAAATGCAAAATAGCATGTGCTCATTAAGAGAATCTATTGTTTTGATGTACTAAGGTCACGCTTCTCAGGTTTTATCTTAGTATATTTACCTACAGTGGTAATCACCAGAACAGCTATAGCTATTATGGCTCACCAGGGGAAAAGTATTAAAGCTACTTATAGTATATATCTAAATTTATCAATTCTTTTCCTTCATGTTACATTTTATGGGAGTTAATTATTAGTTGCTTTTAATTATATTTCATGGCCTTTGTTCTGGAGACTATCCAAAGAGTAGATCATCATGGTATGCAATTTAGTGAAACAGTTTCCAGGCATGATGCCATCCTCAAGACCACATGAAATAAATGTTATAAAGATTGAGAAAATATTAGCATGCATGTTTAGATTATGAATAATGGGAGAGAAATTGTTGACATTATTCCATGGAGTGCTATTAATCTGATGAAAGCTTGGAGTTTGGTTTAGCTTTTACTGTAACTCGTAATCACTTCAAAATTGAGAGCTCAGGAACAGCAGCATATCATTTCTGTTGCTCCTTTTGATGACAGAAAGCACAATAGTTTCTTATCTTGCTGAATCTTTTTTAAGTTCACATGTAGGTGTAAAAAAAAGCTTGCATCACTGCTTTGGAAGCAGCTGTTAAGCAGGATTTGTCCTCAGAACAACATTACATCTCAGCTGAGTGATTCAAACAGTTGAGGTGAAATAAAACTGGCACAGGTTCTCACACAGGCCGGTGAGAGTGAGTGACTACTGGGAAAGCCAGATAAAACCTTGAGCTGCTAGACCATGCTGAAATCCTTGGTTAGCTGTTGTTACTTGTGCAAAGCTACCAAGACTATATCATAACATTTGGTGTTGGAGGTGCCTTGCAGATGCAATCAACTATGTACAAATGCAATTTCTATGTAGATACAGACATATATAACATAATAACAGGTTAATTTAAGCCTTTCTGGAACCATTTATAATTTTACAACAATGCTTTTATAAGTATTTTAAGATCATATTACTTGAAGAAGCAGCCATGCAAAGAACCAGAAAAAGTGACTCAGAGCCTGATCCTACAAAGATTTCCTGAATAAATAATTTTAGTTCCCTGAATTATTTGTGCAAATTTGCCCTGTAATAGAAAATGTTCCAATACTTTTGTTAAAATGTTGTTAAAATACAATTGAAGAATCATAGAATCAGTAAGGTTGGAAAAGACCTCAAAGGTCATCAAGTCCAACCTGTCACCCAAGACCTCATAACTAACTAAACCATGACACCAAGTGCCACATCCAATCCCCTCTTGAGCACCTCCAGTGGGGATGGTGACTCCACCACCTCCCTGGGCAGCCCATTCCAATGGCTAACAACTCTCTCTGTGAAGAACTTTCTCCTCACCTCGAGCCTAAACCTCCCCTGGTGCAGCTTGGGACTGTGTCCTCTTGTTCTGGTGCTGATTGCCTGGGAGAAGAGACCAACCAGTACCTGGCTGCAACCTCCCTTCAGGTAGTTGTAGAGAACAATAAGGTCTCCCCTGAGCTTCCTCTTCTCTAGGCTAACAGGCAAGACAAAAATATTTAAAAGCAATTAGCCATGTTTTCCAAAGTGCTGTTACATACTTATGAGCTACTTGAAGCCAGCTATGTATTCCACTACAGCAAAGTTCATCAGTTCAGGACCTGTCTGATAAACCAGATGGAATAGTCATATGGAACTCACACAGGAAGATGACTAGGGGGCAGGGGCAGGGGAGGGGTAGGGGAAACATGTAGGTACCGCTTAAGTAAATTTGTAATGTAAACAAATTGGAAATACCTTCAAAACTAATGGAAAAACTTTCCATGAAATTGTAGATGTAAGTACTTGCATATTTAAAAGTTCCCTAGGACAAAAGTATACCATAAGCATCCAAGCAGAAGCTTCACTGTCAGAAAAGCTAAAAGCTTATGTTCATGTTAAAGTACATTCAATGCAGTCTCTGGTAGGAGCAAAGTAC
This sequence comes from Melanerpes formicivorus, assembly GCF_026170545.1. Classification (NCBI taxonomy): domain Eukaryota; kingdom Metazoa; phylum Chordata; class Aves; order Piciformes; family Picidae; genus Melanerpes; species Melanerpes formicivorus. The sequence continues at coordinate 3,075,281 of NW_027142355.1, forward strand.
TTTTCTTTCTACAATACTCCAATGTACCATCTCATAATCAGTATGTAAAAAGTAAGACTGTCTGACATTGTTGTCTCATTGAAACACATTTTAATATGAACACCAAAGACCTACTTGCTAATGATTAAGGTCTCACTCCACCAAAGTCTATCACTTACACCTGATTCTCTTCTAAGAGAGACTTGTTAATCTGTGACTTACAAACTTTAACAGGCCTAGGTTCTAAGTTATTTCTTACTACATTTTAGCTAAGATTTTAAAATCTGAGAGACTGAGAGATCTGGGGCTCTTTAGCTTAGAGAAGAGGAGACTGAGAGGTGACCTCATCAATGTTTATAAATATGTAAAGGGTGAATACCAAGGGGATGGAGCCAGGCTCTTCTCAGTGGTGCCCAATGACAGCACAAGAGGCAGCGGGTGGAAGTTGAGGCATAAGAAGTTTCATGCCAATATGAGGAAATTTTTTTTCACTGTGAGGGTGACAGAGCACTGGACACTGGCTGCCCAGGGAGGCTGTGGATTCTCCCTCTCTGGATATATTCAAAACTAGCCTGGATGCGTTCCTGTGTGATCTTGCTCTGGCTGGGGGGTTGGACTAGATGATCTTTCGAGGTCCCTTCCAGCCCCTGAAATTCTGTGATTCTGCAATCTTGAGGCTTGGTTTAGCCAGCAATGTTCATTGCTGTTTGGTTTTTGTTCATCATGCTAGCTTTTTTTCCACAGATTTCCTATTGTGTTTATTACACAATTAATATTTTAAGAGTGAAAACTATTCCACCTCTCCCTTTAGAACTGCTGCATTTCCCCCCTCCCCCCCCCCACCCCCCATTTTCCCCTCAGTGCTTTATTTTATTAAACCATTAGAAGCCAAAATCTCAAATTTAAGAGCTGACTTTACTCTCAGGGATTTCACCTGTTACAAATTTATCTGGATTCAACAAAGTAGTTAAGCATGGCCTTAAACTGTTCCTACTCAACTAAATATATATGGGAGTGTATCTATTTGCTTTTCTCTTTTAAATCCAAACCAGGATTGTACACTAAGAAACCCAAGAGAAAAATGCCAAAGTGTTAGTTTCTATTTCTGTGATTCTGTCCTTTGCTTTTAAGTGATCTACACAGGGATATCTAAGGATTCTCTTTTTGATTGTCACATCTTGCCTTTTGCTTTATTTATCTCAGGACAAGATGGTTTCCCAGCAACTTTTATCTGCAATTGAAAAGTGATTCACTTTTTTTTTTTTTTTACTCAGTTAAATAGCAAATTGTAAAGATTTTTGAGTGTCTTTGTACCCAATAAATTTTAAAGTGAATATTATGTGGATTTAGATCCATACTATTAGAATAGAATAGAATAGAATAGAATAGAATAGAATAGAATAGAATAGAATAGAATAGAATAGAATGGAATACTCCAGATTGGAAGAGGCCTTCATGATCATTGCATCTAACCCATCATCCAACACCACCTAATCAACTGGACCACGCAACCAAGCACCTCATCAAGTCTCCTCCTAACCACCTCCAATGATGGTGACTCCACCGCCTCCCTGGGCAGTACATTCCAATGGGCAATCACTCTTTCCATGAAGAACTTCTTCCTAACATCCAGCCTAAACCTCCCCTGGTGCAGCTTGAGACTGTGTCCTCTTGTTCTGGTGATGGTTGCCTGGGAGAAGAGACCAGCCCCCACCTGGCTACAACCTCCCTTTCAGGTATTTGTAGACAGCCATGAGGTCTCTCCTGAGCCTCCTCTTCCCCAGGCTGAGCAACTCCAGCTCCGTCAGCCTCTACTCATAGGGCCTGTGCTCCAAACCCCTCTCCAGCTTTGTTGCTCTTCTCTGAACACATTCCAGCAAGTCAACATCTTTCCTAAACGGAGGGGCCCAGAACTGGACACAGGACTCAAGGTGTGGCCTGACCTGTACTGAGTACAGGGGCACAATGACCTCCCTGAGTAACATCTATCTAAACTGGAAACCAGATAATCAGAGTTTCTCTGTTGTCCTAAGGGTTCATGGTAGTTTAAAGTAATAGGGGTTTTTGCTTAATTATAATCATCCTTTCATAAACAGAATCTCATTTGTGTTAGTAGTCCAACGTTGATTTTAATTTGGAATGTTCATTGCAGATAAGTTGTGTTCTCTTGATTTAGGTAATTATACTCACTTAGTACATTAATGGCATAGACTGCTCAGGCTTTTTAAAACCTTCTAGCTCTCTGTAGAACAGTTATTAAAAGCAGAGGAGAGTGTGCAGTTCTCTTTGATCACTTTAATGAACCTCAGTGTTTTTATTGTCTGTTCACTTATATGCAAAATGTTGTGCAACTGTGTATTAGCTACTAATTAATTTTCTATTCAAGAAAAAACCCACAAACATAAAAGCCATCTATGTCATAATTAAGATTTTAAACAATATTGTTTCTAATATTTATGAAAGAGCAAGACAAAATTCTTTTGATTTAAAAATGCACCTGCTTTATTGCAGCCCTGTTGGTTGGTTTTGTTTGCAAGGATTTACACTTTGTCAAAAAGACAAATTAGAGCGTAGCCATTTTCACAACCTTTGCCAGCCAATGGGCAGGAACAGAAAAGGGAAAACACTGTGAGAACAACATGAAATTTTAATCTCCCCATTGGTCTCAGTTGTGACATTTACATTTCTTGCAGCAAAAGTAAGAGCATTCTAATAAACCTCCCTGGCAATGAATGGCCAGTGGCTACAAGGACCGCAGCTGTTGAATCATGTTGTACTTAGATGGATCATATCTAGATGATTCTTTCCCACTTTTATTCTGTAGATTCATGGGACATAACATTGCAATATGCTTGAGCTAAAATGCTTTCATTGTAATTTTCCTATCAGTGCTGGTCCATTATTTCTAGCAATGATTCAAGAGATAGTGTAGGGCAGGAGATTATATGTTCACTACTGTATTACCTAAACTTTCCATGATGCAGTTCTTTATGAGCAAAGTAGTAAAATAATAGGGCAAACACATATCTGGCACAAGAAGATACTCAGGAGGTAGGAGAGATAACTGAAGAGTAATCTTTCATCCAAGGAATAAAGACACATTATTAAAAAACATATACACAAGAGGAAAGAAGGTGAAGTTACCTCTTATGCAAGGAAATTATGCACAAAAGCACTCCACCTGATTGAAAATTGTAAGAAATAAGAAGGTCCTAGAGATGGGCTATGTAAATTGACAAAGATCATGGAGGAAACACAATCATCACCCAAGCCTTAGGGAGAATAAAAGCATGGAAGAGTACATCATTTTTAGGTGACACACAAAATGCTATTGGACTTCAATTATAAATAGATATGTATTTATATCTATTGTAAAAGAAAATCTGAGGTTTCTCTTTTAAAGCAAGTGTTTCCATTACTTTATAGTATACTTTTTATTATAGGAGAATGAGATATTTTTATATTCCATAAAGATTAGTAGAGGATGGGATTTTTTATAATCAATAATAATTAGTAGTGTATGGTAACTAAATATTTGGTTCCTTTGAAGAAGCTCATTGACAACTGGAACAAAAGATTGGGTGTAATGCTTAATTTTAGAAGTAGGAGAGACATGAGGATTTAGGATTAATTTTCCACTTCATAGCTCTTAATTTTTCACTACCCCATATTCTTAATGCCACTCAGCCCTTGAAAAGGGTCTTTGATTCAAATACTGGCAATAGCATTACCAGCTGAGCCCAGAAAGTGATGGTGAATATTGCCACGGCCAGCTGGCAGCCAGTCACTATTGGTGTCCCCCAGTGATCAGTGCTGGACCCTGTCCTGTTCAATATCTTTATTGATGATCTGGATGAGGGGATTGAGTCCATCATCAGTAAGTTTGCAGATGACACCAAGCTGGGGGCTGATGTTGTTCTGTTAGAGAGTAGGAGAGCTCTTCAGTGGGACCTTGCCAGGATGGACATATGGGCAGAGTCTAAGGGCATGAGATTTAACACATCTAAGTACCGGGCTGTGCACGTTGGCCACAACAACCTCATGAAGTGCTACGGGCTGGGATCAGAGTGGCTGGAGAGCAGCCAGGCAGAAAGGGACCTGGAGGCACTGTTCGATAGTAGGCTGAACATGAGCCAGCAGTGTGCCCAGGTGGCCAAGAGGGCCAATGACATCCTGGCCTGTATCAGGAATAGTGTGGTCATCAGGAGCGGGGAAGTCATTGTGCCCCTGTACTCCCACACCTTGAGTCCTGTGTCCAGTTCCTGGTGCAGCTTAAGACTGCGTCCCCTTGTTCTGCTGCTGATTGCCTGGGAGAAGAGACCAACCCCTTCCTGGCTACAACTACCCTTCAGGTAGTTGTAGAGGACAATGAGGTCACCCCTGAGCCTCCTCTTCTCCAGGCTAAACAATCCCAGCTCCCTCAGCCTCTCCTCATAGGGCTTGTGCTCAAGGCCTCTCACCAGCCTTGTTGCCCTTCTCTGGGCACGTTCAAGTGTCTTGATATCCTTCTTAAACTGAGGGGGCCAGAACTGGACACAGGACTCAAGGTGCAGCCTAACCAATGCAGAGTACAGGGGAACAATGACAACCCTGCTTCTGCTGGCCACACTATTCCTAATGCAGGCCAGGATGCCATTGGCCTTCTTGGCCACCTGGGCACACTTCTGGCTCATGTTTAGGCGGCTGTCAATCAGCACCCCCAGGTCACTCTCCGTGTGGCAGCTCTCCAGCCACTCTGACCCCAGCCTGTAGCTCTGCATGGGATTGCCGTGGCCAAAGTGCAGCACCCGGCACTTGGACTTGTTAAATGACATCCCATTGGACTCCGCCCATCTGTCCAGTCGGTCGAGGTCCCTCTGCAGAGCCCTTCTATCCTCTAACTGACTAACATCTCCCCCTAACTTAGTGTCATCTACAAATTTGCTGAGCAGTATCACAGTATCGCCAAGGTTGGAAGAGACCTCGAGGATCATTGAGTCCAAACTGAACAAGCAATGAAACAAACAACCTGAACAAACAAACCCATCAAACAATAGGTAACAAACAAGAGGAGCTGGAAGCCTTCTTGCACCAGGAAAGTTATGATGTAGTTGCCATCACAGAGACGTGGTGGGACAACTCACATGACTGGAGCGCTACAATTGACGGCTACAGCCTCTTCAGGAGAGACAGCAAGGAAGAAGGGGTGGAGGGGTGGCCCTGTACATCAGGGAGGCACTAGATGCCATTGAGATGGAGATTAGGGATGATCAGGTTGAGTGCTTGTGGGTGAGAATTAGAGGGAAGACCAGCAGGGCAGACATCCTGGTTGGAGTCTGTTATAGACCACCCAACCAGGAGGAAGATGTTGAGGAAGCATTCTATAGGCAGCTTAGGGCAAGGAAGTTGATGAGAGGTTTGGAATACAAGCCCTATGAGGAGAGACAGAGGGAGCTGGGGTTGCTTAGCCTGGAGATCAGGAGACTCTGGGGTGACCTTATTGCTCTCTACAACTACCTAAAGGGAAGTTGTAGACAGGCAGAGGTTGGTCTCTTCTCCCAGGCAGCCAGTACCAGAACAAGAGGACACAGTCCAGGCTGTGCCAGGGGAGGTTTAGGTTGGATGTTAGGAAGAAGTTCTATACAGACAGAGTGATTGCCCATTGGAATGTGCTGCCCGGGGAGGTGGTGGAGTCACCATCATTGGAGGTGTTCAGGAGGAGACTTGATGGGGTGCTTGGTGCCATGGTTTAGTTGTTTAGGTGGGATGGATTGGTTGATGGGTTGGACATGATGATCTTGAAGTTCTCTTCCAACTTGGTGGTGATGATGATGATGATGATGATGATGATGATGATGATGATTACTGTCTACAACAACCTGAAGGGAGATTGTAGACAGGTGGGGGCTGGTCTCTTCTCCCAGGCAACCAGCAACAGAACAAGAGGACACAGTCTCAAGCTGCACCAAGGGAGGTTTAGGCTGGAGGTTAGGAAGAAGTTCTTCATGGGAAGAGTGATTGCCCATTGGAATGGGCTTCCCAGGGAGGTGGTGGTGTCACCATCACTGGAAGTGTTTAGAAAGAGACTGGATGCAGCATTTGTTGCCATGGTTTAGTTGATTAAATGGTGTTGGGTGACAGGTTGGACTGGATGATCTCAAAGTTCTTTTCCAACCTGGTCTATTCTATTCAGTGCTATCTAATAACAACCTGCAATAGTGAGATCTCTCTATCAACCAGCACCAGAACAAGAGGACACAGTCTCAAGCTGCACTAGGGCAAGTTTAGGCTGGAGGTGAGGAGAAAGTTCTGCACTGTGAGAGTCATTCGTCATTGGATTGTGCTGCCCAGGGAGGTGATGGAGTCACTGTCCCTGGAGGAGTTCAAGTGGGGATTGGACGTGGCACTTGGTGCCATGGTCTAGGCATGAGGTCTGTGATGACGGGTGGGTCTCGATGACCTTTGAGGTCTCTTCCAGCCTTGGTCATGGTGTGATACTCTGATACTGTGATCCTCCGATACTGTGATCCTCCAGTGAAAGATGCTCTGTACAAATTAAATGAATATTTATCTTAAAATACTAAAGCTTCACGGAGCTAATGCTATTCAGAAGAGTATTAATTTCTACCTAGATTTCCCTTTAGATGTGGTGACCAAAATGTGCTGTACAGGGACTGCTTCTAGCTTCTGGCAGTCGGAACCAGTGCCGCCATTCTGGGATGTGAGGTAACCAACCAGCATCAGCTGAGTGGCTCTACCCCATCACCAAGTTATTTTTCAATACCATAGGTAATGTATATGAGCATTACAGAGATGCAATCGCTTTATATGTCGCTTAATGATATTTTTCCATTTCATGCTTGTCTACTGGTAAATTCAATACTTTCTTGAGCAAGTGACCTGAATAAGCTAAGGGCACAGATGCTAGCTAGATGTATTAATCTGAGAGGCAATTGATTTTGGTCTCTGCACTAACATTATTAGGAATAATGTTTCAACTTCAGCCGTATGAAAACCTCTAATGTAGGTCTCTCTGGCTTTAACCAAAAAACCTTTATTTTAGGTTGTTTTTTTTATTAACTTTTCATGTATGCAGCAACTTTGCTCAACTGAGGACATCATTCTGTTAATTGATGTCATGTCAGCAATTGTACCCAAAGGTTTTTGAAAGAAGGCATTAGATAAGTGTTGGAAGTGACATTTTGCTCTCATTATCCCTGTGAGACTGCTGACTTGCAGAACAGATCATCCACTGAAGCTCCTGCCTCATAACTTTGACTTAGGGCCAAACGATCACATAGTTATAGATTTCATGTTGGATCTTTTTGGTTCTTTCACTGACTCCCTTACATGAAAACAGAAACATTGCAGAGAAGTCTGCTCTTTTCATCAGTACAGCTTTCTGTTCCCATACAGAGCTCACTGTAATTAAGATTTCCTTTTTCTGAAGAAAAAGAAAACATGTCTTTTGTTATTTGCTCCTAGTCTCACAAATTTTGTGGCCCTTTCTTACAAATACTCATGCAATGAGGTTCTGTCCACTCAAGTGCTGCACAATGTGTAGTCTGTATCCCTTCCAAAGCTAGTACATAAATGCCAAAGGGGAGATGAGAAGTAAGAAGAGGCAGAGGATAGCAGCATCTGGGGGAGGAAGTGAATTTAATAGCACATGCTGGGCACAGCAGTAATTGTGCAGAATGCAACTCTTTTATCTTCTCTGGCATTTCCAGCTCTCCCTTGCTAGCTGCTCTCCTAAGTTTCCCCAAGATGCACCAGACAAGATGCAGTGCAATCTGGGGAATCCATAACCGGAGTGCATACTCAGTTTAGTGCAATCAGCTCTCAGGTGCCACCCCTGCTCTTAGTACACTGTTGACAAACAAAGTTGTTACTCTATCAGGTCGAGTATGCCAACATGGCATTAATCCTTTCTAACCTTCAGAAATTAGGAAAGGAGCAATTATACCCTTAAAAAGTCACTTTTGAATTAACTAATTAATCATTCATTGCCCATGGCACTAATAAGTCATTAGTTGTGTAGTGGCTCATTATAAAGTGCAGTATGTAGAAGCACTCATTTATGCAACCCCTTGCTGAATGTTGATTAGGTTATTTATAGATAATACGTGCTTGTTATGATCAATTATGACTTACATCACTGTGAATGTGGTGGGTTTTTTTTCATTTGAAGTATAACAAGGTAAAGATTCATTTAAAGGATCTTTACAATTAAAGTATTGGAAAAGAAGCTGTTGATACTGCACCTCTCTGAGTACTATATCCTCCAAAGAAATGGATTCTTTGTCTTGCTACATTAAAATCTGTTCCCATTTGCTTTTTAGTTTTGTGTTTCAATTGCTGTTCTGTCTGCTTGAGTTATTCATGCTGCCTGAAGAACTCCGTACTATAAAAACTAAAGTAAAATACATGTTGTAAACAGACTTTAATGCATGAAGGCAGTTAAGTAGCATTATTCCACTTTTATATGTTAATGTTCTAAAGGCTTCAAAAATAAAATATGAAGTCAAAGCTATTGGATGTATTAACCTGTGTTTTGAAAACACTGTCTGAATTTGAAAGAGGCATAATTACCCCAAAGAAAGAAGGAGAGAGGAGAAAAAAATAGATGGTAGCAGGGATAAACATCAACAATTGCCAGTTCAGAGTCAGTGAAGTAATTCTCTAGCTGTTCATTTTTTATTTTTCCCTCAGGAACAGAATTTGCAACCAAAATTTCTCTCCACGAACATAAGTAAAATGTAGAAGCACATCAACTTTTCTTTATGTTAAAAAGTATTCAGTAGATTTTATCCCATTACACATCATGAGAAATTCCCCACCTCTATTGGATTAGATAATCTCTAAGGACAGTACTTAGCAGCTCTAGACTAGCTGCTATGGCTTCAGCCAAAAACTCAGTCCTTTTATCAAGTTGCAGTGGAAACCTTCTTTGATATATCCCATACTCTTGTGACTGATGTGGGAAGGGGGAAGAAACCCCAACTGTTTTTGCAGAGAGCAATTTTGCAGATTAGGAAAATATCCAGGACCCAGATAGGAGGAAAAGAGACAGGTCCAGAAATGGTGTAGAACACTTCAGGACAGGGAAACAGGACATGGAGAAAACAAAGATGATGCTTAATACATCTGGGATTAATTCTTTCATATTCATTCAGTCTTCACTATGCTCCTATCAGAACTGTGGTAAACAAACCCATGCAGCACTACAGGCTGGGAACAGACTGGCTGGAGAGTGGCCAGGCAGAAAGGGACCTGGGAGCAGTGGTTGACAGATGGCTGAACACAAGCCAGCAGTGTGCCCAGGTGGCCAAGAAGACCAGTGGCATCCTGGCCTGCACTAGAAATAGTGTGTCCAGCAGGAGCAAGCAAGTCATTCTGCCCCTGTACTCAGCACTGGTTAGGCCACATCTTGAGTATTTTGTCCAGTTCTGGGCTCCTCAGTTTAAGAAGGATATTAAGATATTTGAACATTTCCAGAGAAGGGCAACATGGATGGTGAGAGGTCTGGAGCACAAGCCCTGTGAGGAGAGGCTGAGGGAGCTGGGGTTGTTTAGCCTGGAAAAGAGGAGGCTCAGGGGAGACCTTATTGCTCTCTGCAACTACCTGAAAAGAGGTTGTAGCCAGGTGGGGGCTGGTCTCTTCTCCCAGGCAACCTGTGACAGTCTCAAACTGCACCAGGGAAAGTTTAGGCTCAAGGTGAGGAGAAAGTTCTTCACAGAGAGAGTTGTCAGCCATTGGAATGTGCTGCTCAGGGAGGTGGTGGAGTCATCATCCCTGGAGGTGTTCAATAGGGGATTGGGCATGGCACTTGAAGCCATGGTTTAGTTAGTCAAGAGGTGTTAGGTAATAGCTTGGACTTGATGATCTCTGAGGTCTTTTCCAACCTTATTGATTCTATGATTCTATGACTTGAGAGATTTGAGCCACAAGAGAGCTGTATGGGACTTGCCAATATGAATCTGTCCAGTAAAGAAAAGGAGTTTATGGTACCCCTCTTGCAGAGGGAATAACATAAATAAGTCCAAGGAAAGAATTCCCAAGTACATCAGAAGGGTGTGTTAGCTTTGAATGTTTGCTGTCCTAGGAGAGGTTTGCCTCTATATAAGGGTTTGTTCTTAAATAAAACTGGTAGATGGCAAGGGTTCTTTGGCCCTTTTGTACCAAAGTGAGGCTACACCCAGGGATACCACCTCCAGAAATAAGGAACTGGATGTGTTTCTGATTTTAATTCACAAGTGTCACATCCCAACATGGAGATCACTCTTGATGGGTGAAACTTACTTGGGCAAGGGATAAGGAGTAACTAAAATGTAACAGGATAAAGACCAGGTAACAAACAGCTGGTGGTCATATTGTCTCTTCAAAGTAGTGAGGGAACAAACTGCCTTTTATAATATCAGCATCACTTTCCAGGAGGATTCGATGTGTCCTGTGACTCTGCTGATACTCATTCAATGCAGCTGTTGACAGCTTTCATTGCTGGTCACGTAATGTAAAAGGCCTTGGTTTCTGTGAGTCAATATCCTGCCATTTGTTCAGAGGCATCCAAGCCCTCCATGCCATAGAGGAACTGGTTGGAAATTCTGTCAGCAAGAGCTTGCTGTAGCCAGGGTCCAGTAAGGTATCAAATACATGCTTAAATCTACCCAACGAAACAGAGGGCCTTAAGCATGGTAGAAACAATTAATAGCTAAGTAATCCAGGTGAATTTAATTATGGCAACTAACCATATGTTTATGATACACAAGCACTAAAATAGTTGCTGTATCAGGACCTGAGATAGTTTCTGTGTCATCCCATAGAAGGGAGTAATATAAATAGTTGTAATAGTTACAATTAGATAATCATGTAGTAGCCTGCTTCAAACTCTCTCTTGCTTTTTGAAATGCTCCTCTGAGTATTTTTACATGAGCTAATATAAGAATGAAGACTTCAATGGTCTGTATATAAAATAACTAAGTCAAAAGTATCATTTAAAAATCAAAGGAAAACTATTTCTCCATGCAGTTAAATTAAACTCAATTGGAACCTATTCAGTCACCTTCTAACTATTTAAAAAGATGATTGTGCAATACTTTCACGATCAAAGTTAATGTAATATTTATGCAATCAAAGTTAATGTTAAGACATATAATGATTTTACAAGATGAGCTGTGAATATAAATGACAAATTAACATAATTATTAAAGATCATAATATTTGCATGGAGAAAAAAATATTTTTGAAGAAGTAGTGGTTTGTCTCATTATCTCTAAGAGAAGTCTATGTATTATTTATTTTATGATAATACTCCCATATGCCAACTTGTGATTTGACCTTTCTGAGTGATTTTTGGAAACAGGAGCAGCTAAAGAGGGGTGGCTTTACTTTTAATGGAATAATATTGAAGTACATGGACAATTCTGTCTTCAATGGCTCTTACTCATTTCTTGAGTACAATCCACCTTGGTTATTGACGTGAATGCAACAGGCTTCTTAATTGTCCTCTTGCCTTTTAAGCTGATATTCTATTGACACATTTTATGGAGTTGCCTTCTCAGCGTGAAAAGAAGGAGACAAAAAGCCTGAGGGAACTGCAGACAGCTTCCCCAGAGTTGACCAAGGTCCACAGTGGGGTTTCCTCACCCCATGCTCTGCATAGACTCTTGCTCAGTCCCTAAGACACCAACCATCAGAAGGCTCTGCTCTGCCCGTCAGGGCCTGACACAGATGTATCCTCTTACATTGCAAACAAAGAAGCAATGCCATTGTGCCCAGCTTGTCGAGCCTGTAGAAAGGGAGAAGTGTTTTTCACGTCATTCTCTTTTCCTGAATTCACATGCCAAGGAAATATCATCTGACTTTACTTGGTTTTGAAATACAAGCTGGGAAGAAGCCACAAAAATGAAATCACACAGAATCCTAAACTTTGCAAAGGTTTTGCATTGCATGTGAGGTTAAGAATAGCAGAAAAAGTAAATTTGGCCTTCCTTTGTAAGAAGCTTGCAAACTGTTTATCTGCTCTCAGTTAGTGACTGTAGAAGAACGTCTTTTTTTTTCCTCATTCATTGCTACTCATAGTAATGAATTATTCTCTAGTTCCTTCTAATCGTCTCTTGGATTCTTAAAAATCTGAAATACCTTCTACATGTACTTGAATTCTTTAGATCTGAGGTCTCTCAAAAAGATGTTTGAGGTCTTGTGGGCTTAGTCATTCGATACAAAGAGGATTTCTGTTCATGGTTTCATGTAACAGGCAGAGTTACTAGATGGGAATCCTTACAGTCAGGATTTATGTAGAACAGAGCCACCTCTAGGACTAGAATAAGTGACAGTTCTCAGAAGTAGTTGCCATTGAAATACACTCCCAATTTTATGTGGAGCTAATGAACCCTTAATAACTTCTTTTCAGTGAGGCTGGCCCCATAAATGTTAGCATATTTAAACATACGTGTTTGATAAGGGTAAGGGTGAAATGAGCTTTGTCAATTCTGTGGAGTTTATTGATGTGTTTTATACACATACATAACCATGGACATGGACACAACACAGATGATGTTTTCTCATCATTTGCACCAATAACACTACCAGTGAACCCTCTGCACATACATTTGTAATGGTGATTATATTGACACCATCTCTATTGTGCTCGGACGATAAAAAATAGTGAGAGGCTCTTCTATAACTGTACAATTTATTAATAACATAGTTATTTCAGGAGATTGTCTTTATCCTCATACAAATTATTTATTTTGTGCCTTCTTATAGTGTACCCTTTGAAATTAAATTGAAATTGTGGAATGCCTTAAAGCCTGACTATCATGTACCAGCTGTCTCAGTCAGCTGGCTCGTCAGTCAATACAGACTGCAAATCACCACTATATCTGACCCTGATTGGGAGGCTATTTTGGGAGTTGTGCCAGTGTAATGAACGAGTTGTACTGAGGAGATCATACCCTTTGTAAATGGTGAAATAGAGACTGCAGAAATAATCACAGCTACACAATGATGATTTCTGTTTTCAAAAAAAGTGATAGCCAAAAAAGCTTTTAAGAAAAATCGTATAACCAATCTGCATCCTGTTTTTGTCTCCAAACACTCTTGCTACTTTTCCTTTTCCCTCCCCCTCCCAATTTTGTTTTATTCCACCCTCTAAAAAAATTACAGCTATTCAAGCTGTCTTGAAGCTCTTGCTGGCCAGACACTGTCCTACAGCAGGCCCAATAGATGCTCTGGTTTTCAGTCTTGCCTGCTTGTTAGCTGAAAGAGGTTTATTTATCTATTTTTAGGGAAGTCATGTGTCACAGGCTGCCGCTCTGATTCACATTACTGTAATTTTCTAATATCAGATTGGAACCTTTGAGAGTAGTAGGTATTTTTTCTTCTTTTTGACTCTTAATACTAAGTGCACACTAAGATTCATTCATGTGCAGATCTCTCTTAAGATCTATTACCCTAGCCTAAGTGGTTTTTACTGAAGGAAATATATTGGGGAACTTCTTTTCAAATGAAAACATAAATCATATGGATGTTTTTTCTACACATACACACAGACCCACACACACCCTCCCCCATTAAACTGTTCAATTTATGCCTGGATTGCTAAAATACCCTTTTTCTATAGCCTTGAAACTAACAATGACTGTCACTGTGCCATACTGTATTCTTTTTGCTGGGCCACTTTATTGACCTCTATAAATATAAATCTCTGTGCTTTTAGGACTGTTCAGATACAGAGTCATCCAGACACATATATCCCCAACTGGTTCCCTCTCACTCTCAGCAGACTGTTCCAAGATGTGCTTTTCTGATTTCATCCATAACCTAAAAGCACATCCCATAAGTATGTGCCAACCTGCCTCACTGTTCTTCAGATCACAAATTCTGCCTTTCCTCTGCTCCAGTGTTTAATCAATCCCTGACAAAACTATTGTCATTCATACTGTCTACTGTTACCATGTTTTGCCTTTGCAGTCTCTGTCTGCCTGCACTTGCTGTCTCAAAGCTAAATCACTTGCTTCTGTTCTACTTGCACAATACCTAGTGCAGTGGACACAGGAACCCTGCTTGTGCTTTTTTGACATTTTATACTTGCAATAAACAAGAATGACAATTTAAAAGTACCCAGTACCTAGATAACTGTGCTAATCAGGGAAACAGAAGGAAGTATTGCTGAAACAACACTGTTATCTTCCCAAATGCTATGATAGGTCTTCCTTTTCTGGGTTTGTCTGAAGAAAATCTCATTTTATCTTGAAATAAGTGAAGTGTTTTCCTTGTGAAGTCTGTCTATAGACAGGATTTACTATAAAAATTAGTCTACTTAAATACTTTAATCTTCAGATTTTAATTCAAAATTTGGAATAGTGTTCTAGGGGAAATTAAGTATAACATAATACATGTACTTTGATCTCTCTCTGGGAGGTAAAAAGGAAGAAAGGGGTAAAACCAGCTTACACTGTGCAAATGTGTGTGTCTTCCCCATTTCAAGAATATCATGCACTGAATCTCTGCTCCACATCTCTCTCAGAAAGCTGTCTGGTCATGGCACTTACCCAAGCTGCTTTCCTCATTGCTGAACTTGAAATGCTCATTCACCTTGGCACAGTTTCAACTATGTCAGTTAAATCAGAAAGAGGGAAAGTCAGGCCAACAGCAAAAACACCTTTCCTGGAGAGATATGATGCTGACCCAGAAATAAAACCGAACAGCCAGAACATTACTGCCACATGCAATATGTTTTTAATAGAGGAAGAATGATCTAGTGGTATCTGTGCCTATTCAGCCATCGTTGTGTTTCCTGCTGTCATAGTGTGTGCTTACTAGAAAGATTTAAATGAGGAAAAGGAAAACTAATGTGCAGTATATGAAATGTTCTGCTTCTTACTCTGTAATACAGTATAGTGCAACATTTAATCATTGACAAGTGTTATTTATCTCTAATTGATAATCCACATTGAAAGTGCATTGCTTGCAGTAGAATTTTTACCAACTTATTTTAACTATGCACTTCCATACATGTGGGTATACTGCTTTCCTTTGCCGAAATGCAAATAATGAAGCACATTATAGTCAACACCTTTATATCAAAGGCTCAGAATAGAATCATAGAATCATACATTCAATAAGGTTGGAAAATACCTCAAAGATCATCAAGTTCAACCTGTCACCCAACACCTCATGGCTACTAAACCATGGCACAAGTGCCACGTCCAATCCCCTCTTGAAACACCTCCAGGGATGGTGACTCCACCACCTCCCTGGGCAGCCCATAGCCCATCCCAATGGCTAACTCATCTCGCTGTGAAGAACTTTCTCCTCACCTCCAGCCTAAACATCCCCTGGTGCAGTTTGAGACTGTGTCCTCTTGTTCTGGTGCTGATTGCCTGGGAGAACAGCCCAACCCCCTCTTGGCTACAGCCACCCTTCAGGTAGTTGTAGAGAGCAATAAGGTCTCCCCTGAGCCTCCTCTTCTCCAGGTTAAACAATCCCAGCTCCCTCAGCCTCTCCTCATAGGGCTTGTGCTCAAGGACATGAAGAGCATGCCTTTATATAAAGGATTTACTTAAACAAAATTCTTCAAGTTGGAAACAAATTTATTTGGGATGTTGTTTTTTTAACATGATCTTGTGCAAGATGCCAAAAGGCTTCACATCCTATGATTATGTGTATGAGATACATGGAAATTTTCCAAATCCTAAATCTTAACTTTGGTTAAGAAAGAGAGAAAATTACCCAGTAGGGAAAGAGTCAGGTTCTTCTTTTGGATCCAGATTGCATTAGATAGTTGTTGCAGTGTGATGGTTTAACCCAGTGACATCAACAAAAAGCCCACCTGAGCCCAGAGGGAGAAGCGAATGAAATTGTATTTTACAAGCAACAATGAAATGCAATGAATATATACAAAATATACAGTATTTACAATACTATACAAGAGTATACACGAAAAGAATTAACACAGAAATCTTCCTTAATGGAGGACTCCACCTTGGGTTCCCCCCAACCTCTCTCCCTCCCCTTTCTCTCTAGTTAATTAGAAGAAAAGGAGAAGAAAGAGAAAATGTTAAGGGAATTTTAGTTTGATCAAAGCTTTGTTAAGAAGCTAGTTTTTCTTATCTGAAGGTTCACTAGATAAAAGGCCTCTGTCCAAGGGCAGCAGGCATTGCAGCCAAGAGACAGAAGATGGAGTGAGAACAGAATGTAAGATCATAAAACTACATCCCACGCATCTACCAATGAAACTGGTAGGAACTGGCTGGAGTTAGGAAATGGCTGGAGGGCCAAGCCCAGAGAGTGGTGGTGAATGGTGCTACATCCAGCTGGCAGCCAGTCACCAGTGGCATCCCCCAGGGATTAGTACTGGGCCCCATCATCTTTAAATTCTTCATTGATGATCTGGATGAGGGGATTGAGACAGTCATCAGCAAATTTGCAGATGACACCAAGTTGGGAGCAGATGTTAGTCAGTTAGACGGTAGAAGGGCTCTGCAGAGGGACCTCGACCAACTGGACAGATGGGCAGAGTCCAATGGGATGGCATTTAACAAATCCAAGTGCTGGGTGCTGCACTTTGGCCACGGCAACCCCATGAAGAGCTACAGGCTGGGGTTGGAGTGGCTGGAGAGCTGCCAAACAGAGAGGGACCTGGGGGTGCTGATTGCTAGCCACCTAAACATGAGCCAGCGGTGTGCCCAGGTGGCCAGGAGGGCCAATGGCATCCTGGCCTGCATTAAGAATAGTGTGTCCAGCAGGAGCAGGGAGGTCATTGTGCACCTATACTCTGCATTGGTTGGGGAGAGGCCTTGAGCACAAGCCCTATGAGGAGAGGCTGAGGGAGCTGGGATTGTTTAGCCTGGAGAAGAGGAGGCTCAGGGGTGACCTCATTGCTCTCTACAACTACCTGAAGGGTAGTTGTAGCCAGGAAGGGGTTGGTCTCTTCTCTCTAGCAACCAGTACCAGAACAAGAGGACACAGTCTCAAGCTGCGCCAGGGGAAGTTTAGGCTCGAGGTGAGGAGAAAGTTCTTCACCAAGAGAGTAATTCGTCATTGGAATGGGCTGCCCATGGAGGTGGTGAAGTCACTGTCCCTGGAGGTGTTCAAGAGGGGACTGGACATGGCACTTGGTGTCATGGTCTAGTCATGAGGTGTTGGGTGACAGGTTGGACTCAATGATCTTTGAGGTCTCTTCCAACCTTGGTAATACTGTGAAATTAATTTAGAATTATCTTCCTTTTGTTTTCCTTTTTACACCCAAACACTCAGCTACAGAATTTTGCAGCTATCCTTTCTTAAAGGCACAGCCTAAACTGTCACAATAGTGTTTCAAAAGCATTCATTTTTGGTCTTACTTTATTTGCAGAGATACTAGCTCAGCCATCAATTCTACAGAACTGCCCATTACTCAGTGATTTCAAAACCCCCTATCTAATGTGCAAAGGTAGAAAAAAAACCCAAACAAGTCAAAGCTCAGCATGGTTTAATTGGCTATTTTGTTATTTGTATCCCCTAAAAGCCACTAGCTCAAATTTTTAAGCTAATCAAAAAGTGCATTTTCCCTTTTTTAAATTATTGACCTACACTAAACTTACATTAAGCCAATGGAAATTTGAGTGTTTGAGCATCCATGTTGTCAGCAGTTAACATAGAAAAGGATGAAACCATTAAGTTCATGCAGAAATCTGAGTGCACATCCATTATGTAAATGCATAATGGAATATTCTTGTCCATCTCAGTCAGTAGGCAGAAGTGGCAAATTCCAGGTGCTTCCTAAGGATGATTGTTATTCCTTCATTATTCAAAAAATGTGGGACACAGTTCATATATAGTTGAAAATGTTTGTGTGTTAACACCATGCCCTACTCACTACAGACAGTTTTCATTTAAATGTACCCAGCAGAAAAGAAGATTCTTTCATTTTCTCTTAAAGCTACATCTTTAGTAGGACAGTGTAACACATTAACACATTCTAATTGCTACGTGCATAAACTGATAAACAAATTGCTTTGGGATTTTAGTATCATCAGTTGAAATTAAATGTGTACCTGTTCTGTATATTCATGCAGTTTAACTGGGATATGTCTGCTTCATTCATTCTGTGTGGTTATGTATCGTTAAAGATCTCAGAATTTGTCAAATACATTCATTAAACATGACACTCACAAGGACAAAGGAGGCTTTTTCTTGTACTAGCTCTCCACTGGGAACACCATATTTCATGGTGAATTTTTCTTGAGGAAGTGATAGCAGTGTTGAGCTATTTTAAAATATATTTATCACTTTTCCACAGTGTTTATAATGATTGGAGACTAATGCAAATGACACTCCCTGTAAAACTGAAGTTTTAATGAGAGGAAATTAACTGATTCAGTGTTCTTAGTAATATGGAATGGAATGGAATGGAATGGAATGGAATGGAATGGAATGGAATGGAATAGAATAGAATAGAATAGAATAGAATAGAATAGAATAGAATAGAATAGAATAGAATAGAATAGAATAGAATAGAATAGAATAGAATAGAATAGAATAGAATAGAATAGAATAGCAGACCAGGTTGGAAAAGACCTTTGAGCTCATCAATCCAACCTATCACTCAACACCATCTAATCAACTAAACCATGGCACCAAGCGCTTCATCCAGCCTCTTCTTAAACACCTCCAGTGATGGTGACTCCACCACCTCCCAGATTCAAGAAGCCTTCACTTAAAAAGAGTGTATATAAACATAGTCCTAATTTTCCTACACAATATTTCTAAACTGTCTAACAATACTCTCTGTAGGATTTAGTATTTCACCTTCTTTGAAAACAAAAAAAAGGACATGTTTATACAGGCTATGGCTACAATATTTAGATCTCAAAGGTCTTTTCCAACCTGGTCCTATTCTATTCTATTCTATTCTATTCTATTCTATTCTATTCTATTCTATTCTATTCTGCTTTGTCTGTGTCAAAGTACATATGCCTACCATACATTGTGGATAGCTGTGAATACCAATAAATATTCTCTGCAGGTATGCATTATTTATGCCAAGTCCAATTCACGAGTATATATAAATATTTTCACTTGCCTTTTTCCTTTTGTAGCACATTATTCACTGCAGGACATTATATGTGGACAAAATGCATCAGTGTACTGAAAGCTGGTTGCATAATCATTGAGAAGTTTGTCAGTTCAGAAGTCACACCATGATGGGAAGTACATACTCAGATGCCTTCACGATGTTTTGAGTTGGTTCTGTGTAACATAAGAGTGTGTGTAGCATGCAGCCTTTGAAAGACTGATTTTGTATGGGTGGTTGTCGTGTTGTTTAATGCCACTTTAGTTACCTGAGAGAATGAAGATAAATGAGACAAATAAGCATGAATGAGAAAGAGAAAATTCCACAGCTTCTAACAGATGGCATACTGTCCTCAGAACCTGGATTTAACTATCAGGCTGGGTTTGTGCACAAACCTGCATCTGTTTAACATCCTCAAAATCTTAACACTGTCTTGTGAGCGTACTGATATTCCCTGGTAATCAATATAGCATTGAGCAAAAACAACCTTGCAAGGGCACCTAACTAACAGTAGCAGTTAACGAGTGTTCAGGAATGTGAATCCTATAATAGCTGGTAATGTGGTGTATCTGGAGGCCAACAATGATGTTTAACAAAACAGACTAACATTTTATGGCTTTTCCTATAGTACAGGCATCTCTTAATTGTGCAGGAAAAGCCCTAATTATTAATAACTAATTATAAGGATTAATCAAGTAATATAGTAATTAATTTCATTCTATTTCCCATGGTAATATCTCCAGCTCATTTATATTTGATTTACATGAAATATAAATGAACCTTAAGGGATGAATTAATTAAATAACATGAGAAACTAAAAAAAAATCAGAAACAATGAAACAATCACTTTATAATTACCATTAAGAAGTGACTTTATATCATTTTTTTTCTGCTTCATGTCATGATGTTAGGTTTTCACACATTTGGGGCTAGGATACCAAGGTGGCAGTTACATAAATCCAAAATTTTAATCCTCACTCTCCTGTGATCTCACTTCTGAAGTATTTTAAGTCCTACCAAAAAGTTCTGCAAAACTTTTAGTTTCAGTGTAGAGCAGGCCATAAAATTACTGAACCTCTTGGTCCCTAATTCCTGTGAATATTTTCAACACTGGAAGGTCCTCCTGGCTCTTCCACCTGCGTGGTGTCATCAGGGTTGACAGCCATGCTGTCTTCACCTTCCCAGCCCTTCTCATAGCTAGAAGTAATTGGGATTTCTTGTCTCAAGTCTTTGCTTACCCTAGGCAGGAAGAAGACCCAAAGCTAGAGCCCCCACATCTAAGTTAGTCTCTACCCACTGAGCTAAAGGGCAACAGAAACTGGCACACTCTTATTTTTTTCTTTTAAAATTATATACTTCTTAGTAATAATTCAAACAGATACTTTTTTGGTAGAGTTTTAGTCACAATCTAACCCAGAAGTTAGATTGTGACTACAATTGTAAGTGAAATAGCAACTAGTCTTTGTTTCTGCTGGGGCTAATGTACCGTACAGTTTGCTAACTAAAGCCATTGAAACAAGCCATGTGTAGGGCCATGAACAGAGACACCCCTGCCTGTGAGCTTTGCTACCAGATACCTCAGTGCCAGAGATGGAGAAATGTTCTTAAGGTACGTGCTTTGCACTCAATTGTCAAAATTACATTTGACATTTAAGCTACAGTGAAAATCTTAACAATAAAACTCTAATCTTGAACTTAATCCATTTTCCTATGTCCCTGTAAATTCTTTAGATTTACAACAGCTAATAAAGCAAGCAACTGATGTGCCAGTGTATTAAAGTCTTTTTTTTGTTCTCTTTAAAGCCCATTAAACTGTTAAAAATCTCCCTGTGTCAAAAGGAATTGCCAGTCACAATTAATACTGCTTCTTTTCTCTTTTAAACCATTATGCCAGCTCCCCCTGGATTTAGGTGTTTGCAATAGAGATACACAATGGAAATTGCTCTATTTAACTAATTCCTTTGTAGTGCTTTATACAATTAATTTCTCACTAGAATAAGACAAGACTCCTGGTGGTTGCCACCTCAAGAATGAAGCAGTTCCATAATCCAAACTGATTCCAACCTTAGTTATTCTGTGATACTGTGATAATATGTCTTCCTGCTCTTGAAGAAGCATCCATAGCTAAAGTTCTTAGGGCATTCTTGGAATTAAGATTTCTGAAAGTTCACAGAATCACACAGAATCACAGAATCACCAAGACTGGAAGATACCTCAAAGGTCGTCAAGTCCAACCTCTCACCCAAGACCTCATGACTAAACCATGGCACCAAGTGCCATGTCCAATGCCCTTTTGAACACCTCCAGGGATGATGACTCCACCCCCTCCCTGGGCAGTACATTCCAATGGCTAACAACTCTCTCTGTGAAGAACTTTCTCCTCACCTCAAGCCTAAACTACCCCTGGTGCAGCTTGAGACTGTGTCCCCTTGTTCTGGTGCTGGTTGCCTGGGAGAAGAGACCAACCCCCTCCTGGCTACAACCATCCTACAGGTAGTTGTAGAGAAAAATAAGGTCTCCCCTGAGCCTCATCTTCTCCAGGCTAAACAATCCCAGCTCCTTCAGCCTGTCCTAATAGGGCTTGTGCTCGAGGCCTCTCCCCAGCCTCGTTGACCTTCTCTGAACATGTTCAAGAGTCTCAATGTCCTTCTTAAAGTGAGGGGCCCAGAACTGGACACAGGACTCAAGGTGTGGCCTAACCAGTGCAGAGTACAGGGGCACAATGACTTCCCTGCTCCTGCTGGCCACACTATTCCTAATGCAGGCCAGGTTGCCATTGGCCTTCTTGGCCACCTGGGCATGCTGCTGGCTCATGTTCAGCTGTCTGTCAATCAGCACCCCCAAACTTCTTTGTTCTACAACTCATATAAATCTTGTTAGGTGACTTAAAATGCTTCTGAAAATAAGAAGTGAATCTACAGCCCCATCTGAATTCAGCTTATGTATAGTACAAGTAATCTGTTGGAAAATTGACATATTTTAAGGGGAATGTAATTAGAATTTTGGTGTTTGTTTTTTTTCTGTCCACCTTAGAGAGGAAACAAGTAAGCATTGAGAGAAACCATTAATAACCAGTGACTAGAATTTTTAAAGTTTGTGTGTGAATGTTTACACCTGAGGGGGAAAAAAAAATGTTCCGAGTTAATGATGCTTCTGACTTGGAAGTGTGCAGGCACAGTTGAATAAGCATATGGCACCATATTCTAGAACAAAACATACTGTAGATGTCATCTTACAGGGCTGTGACTTTGCATATAATAATAAAAAATGCAGACATAATCATTCTTGGACCCTGAGATTTAAAACCATGGCACAGCTCACATCTACACAACTTTATTTTCTTCCCCCTTATGCAGAAATGGAGTGGTAGGAGGGGTGTGTGGGACGTGCCATGCCTGGTCTTGGACTCCTTGCACTCGCAGACCCAGAGCTGAGCCTAGAGCCTTGCTAACAGTTGGACGATATACCTTGGGTGGCTTTACCAGAACTAACTCAGGACTTTTATTACTCACTAGTATAAATGTCACTCTAAGGCACACTGTCCTCAAACTCTGCAACAGTGAATTGCCTTTTCATTTTGTGTCTTGTTGCAAATACTTAAAACCTGTTCTTCTGAATCCAAACAGATACAGCACCATTTTCTTCTTGGATCATACCAATATCTCACAGATGAAGATGGAAGCACATGGATGTTCATATTCCTTCATTTTACAGTCAAATCATCATCATCAAAAAATTCTCATAACCATGAAGTGCTCAAACCTTGCCAGACTGAGGTGCTGACTTTGATCATAAATTTCCCAGTCATCCTTTGTAATATGGTGTGGGGTCTTTTTTCTCCAGAGCAGATAAATGTAGCTTATTTGCTTTGAAGACATATTTGGATGGCATAAGAAAAAATGAAGAAGAAAAAGCATATAAAATTCAACTTACTTTGTGGTGTGTTCTTATTAATTTTTCACTAGTAATCGAAGTTCAGATGTTGTTGGGATATTAATATCACTTTATGCAAATTTAAAACAAGACAGTGAGCCACTTGGATACTCACAAGTCCATGGGACCGGATGGGATCCATCCTATGGTGCTGAGAGAGCTGGCAGATGAGCTGGCCAAGCCACTCTCCATCATTTTCCACCAGTCTTGGCTCATCAGAGAGGTCCCAGATGACTGGAAACTTGCTAATGGCCTCATCCACAAGAAGGGTCAGATGGAGGAACCTGGAAACTCCAGGCCTGTCAGCCTGACCTCAGTGCCAGGGAAGATGATGGAGCAGATTATCTTGGTGGCAATAACTGCACACCTGAAGGATGGCCAAGGGCTCGGGTCCAGCCAACATGAATTTAGAAAGGACAGATCCTGCCTCTCCAACCTGATCTCCTTCTATGATCAGGTGACCACCTGGTGGATGTGGGGAAGGCTATGAATGTAATCTACCTGGACTTCAGCAAGGCCTTTGGCACCGTCCCCCACAGCAAACTGCTGTCTAAGCTGTCAGCTTGTGGCTTGGACCACAGCACTCTGTGCTGGGTTAGAAACTGGCTGGAGGGCCGAGCACAGAGAGTGGTAGTCAATGGTGCCACATCCAGCTGGCAGCCAGTCACCAGTGGCGTCCCCCAGGGATCAGTGCTGGGCCCCATCTCCTTCAATATCTTTATTAGTGATCTGGATGAAGGGATAGAGTCAGTCATCAGCAAATTTGCAGATGACACCAAGTTGGGAGCAGTTGTTGATCAGTTAGAGGGCAGAAGGGCTCTGCAGAGGGATCTTAACCAACTGGATAGATGGGCAGAGTCCAACATGATGGCATTCAACAAATCCAAGGGCCAGGTGCTGCATTTTGGCTGCAACAACCCCATGCAGAGCTACAGGCTGGGGACAGTGTAGCTGGAGAGCAGCCAGACAGAAAGGGACGTGGGGGTGCTGATTGACAGCTGGCTGAACATGAGCCAGCAGCATGCCCAGGTGGCCAAGAAGGCCAACGGCATCCTGGCCTGCATTAGGAATAGTGTGGCCAGCAGAAGATGGGAAGTTATTGTGCCCCTGTACTCAGCACTGGTTAGGCCACACCTTGAGTCCTGTGTCCAGTTCTGGGCCCCTCAGTTTAAGAAGAATGACATTGACTCTTGAACGTGTTCAGAGAAGGGCAATGAGACTGGGGAGAGGCCTTGAGCACAAGCCCTATGAGGAGAGCTGAGGGAGCTGGGGTTGCTTAGCCTGAAGAAGATGAGGCTCAGGGGAGACCTTATTGCTCTCTGCAACTACCTGGCATGGCACTTGGTACCGTGCTTTATTCATGAGGTCTTGGGTGACAGGTTGGACTTGATGATCTTTGAGGTCTCTTCCAACCTTGGTGATTCTGTGATCTCCCAGAAATTAATTTCTGCTTATACTATTGGCAATCTGTTATGTGTTGGTTAATTATGTCATTTGTGTGTTACTGGTTTAAGTTTAACCGTATAGCTCTCTTGGAATCAGGGAATGTATAAGAGGACTGCATAAGTAGCAGGCAAACCATCACTTAATGTAGATAATTCTTACTATTTTTTATTAAATGAAGTATTCATATGTATGACATGTTTAATGTGCAATTTGTAAGCAGAAATGAAAGAACAATGTTGAAAAGAACATATTCAGCAAATTCTACTAGTCTTTTGCAAGAAGTTTTAAACAATTGCCCATGGCATTATTGCCTAAAATTCTTTCATCTCGGCATTAATCTTGGCATTCTTTAATCTTGGCGTCTTTGTACTCTGTTGTCTTTATTTGTAACATGTTTACCTCAGAAATCAGATTTAATATGAAACAAAGAAGGAATAAAATTCAGAATATAAGAACCATGTTAATTTCATTGATGTATACGTCTTAAATCATTACCCTTATTAAGGTTAACATCTTGAATTAGTATATTAATATTCATTCTACGTACACAAGTTGAGAGATGTGACCACATCTAGAATATTTTGGTTCTAAATTATTACTTGTATTGGTGCTACTCCATTATTCAGCTTATTTTCTTCTTATTATTTTATATTTATACATTGTAGTTGCTTGTAATTTAGTTTTGAAGATGTGGTTCATCACACACAAAAATCTCCCTTTCATATGCCATTGCTTCCTTCAAGTAGCGTAATTGCTATACAACACAAGTATTTATAATCTCAAGATTAATTTGAAAAACTTGATACTCCCCAAAAAGAGTGCTCAGAAGTACACTCTTAATTGAGAAGCAATGTCAATGGAAATGAAAGTTGTCTTAGGTTAATGGTCTCCAGCTGCCACATTAATGCTCAGGCAAAGCCAAGACATTTATTTCCAAAGTTGGAAACATTGATCTTATGACAGTGCTCTATTATGATGACTTCATTCCTATTATGTCAAGAAACTGATGAGGAGTTAACCATTTTATCAGACGAACTGCAGTGCAATAGAATGACAGATGTTCAGTATACTAGTATTCATTCCCTTCATCCTTAATTTGCCTTATTTATCCAATCAGGTACTAGATTAAATTTTAAAGTAAGTCACACTATTTGCAAATAGAACTCTTCACCATGATGGTAAATGAATGAAAAATGATTGCGGAAGAAGAGATGACAATATCAGTCGTCTTTCTCTTATTATAAAGACATTCAACCTCATTGCTGCAATATAAAAGGAATATTTTAAGGCTTAGGATATATTTTATGTGTAATCCATAACTTACATGTCTAACTTCCACAACTGCACCAAATGTATCACTTTTCTACACATCAATGGAGCAGTCAAACTATCAATTCAATGATACAATGAGAAAAAGGTTGCCCTTAGATTAGTATTTGGTTTAAACCACTAACTTCCATAACATATTATACAGTCACAGAATTACAGAATCACCAAGGTTGGAAGAGACCCCAAGGATCATCGAGTCCAACCTGTTACCCAAGACCTCACGACTAAACCATGGTACCATGTGACACGTCCAATCCCCTCTTGAACACCTCCAGGGATGGTGACTCCACCACCTCCCTGGGCAGCACATTCCAATGGCGAACGACTCTCTCAGTGAAGAGCTTTCTCCTCACCTCGAGCCTAAACTTCCCCTGGCACAGCTTGAAACTGTGTCCCCTTGTTCTAGTGCTGGTTGCCTGAGAGACGAGACCAACCCCCACATGGCTACAACCATCCTTCAGGTAGTTGTAGACAGCAATAAGGTCTCCGCTGAGCCTCCTCTTCTCCAGGCTAAGCAACACCAGCTCCCTCAGCCTCTCCTCATAGGGCTTGTGCTCAAGGCCTCTCCCCAGACTTGTTGCCCCTCTCTGAACACATTCAAGAGTCTCAATGTCCTTCTTAAATTGAGAGGCCCAAAACTGGACACAGGACTCAAGGTGTCGCCTAACCAGTGCTGTACACAGGGGCACAATGACTTCCCTGCTGCTGGCCACACTATTCCTAATGCAGGCCAGGTTGCCATTGGCCTTCTTGGCCACTTGGGCACGCTGCTGGCTCATGTTCAGCCAGCTGTCAATCAGCACCCCAGGTCCCTTTCTGTTTGGCAGATCTCCAGCCACTCCAACCCCAGCCTTTATCTCTGCATGGGGTCAACAAATAGGTTAATGTTTTAATGTGTTCTAGCACTTACCAGCTTGATTTTACAAACTAGAAATTGAGATTGTTCAGAAAGGCAAAAGATACATTGACAAATTCACTTTTCATCTTGAATGCAGTCTCTTTCATTCTGTGAAAGGATTGTTATTTTTCAGTAAGTAGATAGGAGGTTTCAACCAAGCCTGATTTTTGAGCTTTTCAATAGTACTTAGATTTAATCTTCATTACTTTCTTGGAAGCCATAGCACACAGGGGCCATAAAAGTAGGACCTGCTTGTTTACAGTCACACTGTTGCCAAGGCAGAAAGATTGGCTCCACAAGAGTCCAAATAAAAGAGAAAGCTAGTAAAACTGTTGTGCATCTTACTCAGGGGAAGTATGTTCCTACCTGTAGACTACTGAGAATGCCTAGACACTTGACTTCTTAGAAGAAGCACCTGAAATAGAAACACTTAAAGTTTGGTTTTCACACGTTTTAATTTTAATTTTTTTTCTTCACAAGGCCACTTCACTTTAGCTCTGCAATGAAATTATGAATTGGCAGCATTCCCAATAGCCCACACCAAGTTTTGAACTCAAAGATGATGTTGTTCAGAAAACTTTGTAAAGTAAGTATAGCTGCTGCAATTTTTTTGCCCTTTTAATCCTCAGAGGTAAGAGGTAATCTAATACACTGAAATTTTAAAATCACATTACATTGTCAGAAGCATGTTTCTATTTCCTCAAGGCATTCTTTCTGAGATGTTAAATTCACTGTGAAGTTTAACATTTAGCCACTTGTTCTACATGACAAATGGAGATTGAAGTCACTGTCAGGTCCTCAGAAACAGCATATTTAGAAAAGTACAGTTTTAGTTCCTTTTTTAAGTAGACTAAAGAAAGTAACCAGCTTTCTTTTCCTGGGCCAGGGAAAGCCATGGATTTTATGAAGTTGAAGGAGAGTGTTTTCCTCATTTGTACAAGCAGATCTTAAATCGATATTTGTTTTTCCAGACTCATTCAGTTACAATTTCTGTAAGGCAAGTTTCACTTTAAAAATGCAATGGTTATGTCTTCTAATGAGGAAACAAATTATTGATATTAAACAAGCAAAAAACAAACACCAAAGCATGCAAAATGGTTGGATTCAATGATTTCAAAGGTCTTTTCCAAACCAAAATAATTCTATGCAAGTAAAAAAATAAGTAAATAAAATCAGGATAAACTCTTCTCAAAAAATTAGATAAAGTGTTTTAAATATCTTGGTTATTTAGAAGACAAATGAATATGAAATTAAGTTCATAATGCGTGAAAATAAATAACACACCCCCCCCCAAAATAACATCATTTATATACAAACAAACTTTCTGTGGTATTCCAATGGGTTGTTTTTAGTATCATTTTAAAGAAGTCAAAAATAAACAGTTTTTAACCCTTCTGCCATAGACCTCAAGCAGAGTTCAGCTGCTAAATTCTATAGGTCTTGAATTTAAAGAATAATCACAGGGCAACGATTCCTTGTTGGAAATAAAAGTCTTTGGCAACTAAAATATCAAAAAGGAAAGAAACTGCAAACTGGAGGCTTTAATTTCCTTACAAATTCAGGGATCCATGTCCAAAGCCAAGGCAAGCTCTCCATATTCTCCCAATAGCAATCACAGAAGTAGTCTCTAGAAGCACCAGGCCATCTGAGAGGGGTTGCCCAAATGTTCCCTCTGTTGACTCATTCACCCGCTGCAGATAGCCGTGGTACAGCTGTCACCTGCAATCACAGAATGACAGTATCACAGTATCACAGTATCACTTAGGTTGGAAAGGACCTCGAGGATCATGGAGTCCACCCTATCAACACAGACCCCATGACTAGACCATGGCACCAAGTGCCACGTCCAGTACCCCCTTGAACACCTCCAGGGTCGATGACTCAACCACCTCCCCAGGCAACCCGTTCCAATGACGAATTACTCGCTCAGTGAAGAACCTCCTCCTCACCTCGAGTCTAAACCTCCCCTGGCGCAGCTTGAGACTGTGTCCCCTTGTTCTGGTGCTGGTTGCCTGGGAGAAGAGGCCAACACCTTCCTGGCTACAACCACCTTTCAGGTAGTTGTAGAGGGCAATGAGGTCCCCCCTGAGCCTCCTCTTCTCCAGGCTAAACAATCCCAGCTCCCTCAGCCTCTCCTCATAGGGCTTGTGTTCAAGGCCTCTCACCAGCCTTGTTGCCCTTCTCTGGACACGCTCAAGTGTTTCGATGTCCTTCTTAAACTGAGGGGCCCAGAACTGGACACAGTACTCAAGGTGCGGCCTAACCAAAGCAGAGTACAGGGGCACTATGACCTCCCTGCTCCTGCTGGCCACACTATTCCTAATGCAGGCCAGGATGCTATTGGCCCTCCTGGCCACCTGGGCACACTGTTGGCTCATATTCAGGTGGCTGTTGATCAGCACACCCAGGTCCCTCTCTGTTTGGGAGCTCTCCAGCCACTACAACCCCAGCCTATAGCTCTGCAT
Organism: Melanerpes formicivorus; assembly: GCF_026170545.1. NCBI lineage: Eukaryota > Metazoa > Chordata > Aves > Piciformes > Picidae > Melanerpes > Melanerpes formicivorus. The sequence continues at coordinate 3,104,370 of NW_027142355.1, forward strand.
GGGATTGCCGTAGCCAAAGTGCAGCACCCGGCACTTGGACTTGTTGAATGCAATCACACAGAATCACCAAGGTTGGAAGAGACCTCAAAGATCATCAAGTCCAACCTGTCAACACAGACGTCATGACTAAACCATGGCACAAGTGCCATGTCCAGTCCCCTCTTGAACACCTCCAGGGAGGGTGACTCCACCATCTCCCTGGGCATCACATTCCAACAGCTAACAACTCTGTCAGTGAAGAACTTTCTCCTCACCTCACGCCTAAACTTCCCCTGGCACAGCTTGAGACTGTGTCCCCTTGTTCTGGTGCTGGTTGCCTAGGAGAAGAGACCAACTCCCTCCTGGCTACAACCACCATTCAGGTAGTTGTAGAGAGCAGTAAGGTCTCCCCTGATCCTCCTCTTCTCCAGGCTAAACAATCCCTGCTCCCTTAGCCTCTTCTCGTAGGGCTTGTGCTCGAGGCCTCTCCCCAGCCTCATTGCCCTTCTCTGGACAGTGGTTTACTCCACCTGGTCCTGCAGCTGGTGCTATAATGTGTTACTTGCCTCACTTAACGTCTTGTCTCTCTAAACATCCATAGTGCAATATAGTATCTATAGTAGCTGCAGTATTACAATTACTCAACTTAGGATCCTTTCTTTACAACCTGTGACTGTTTGAAGCTATGCCTTTAAGAAAGGGACGCCATGGCCGAATGTTTTATAAACAAAGGACAGGTCTAAACTAATTTCATTGGTGGATCAGCAGAGTACTGCCTTAAGTTTTGATTCTCAGAGAGACTTGTCTCAGTCTTGCACTTTTTCCCCCTCCTTTCGCAGCTTACAGCTTTTGGGCTTTCTGCCAGACTGACCTTGGACAGATAAGACCTCTACTAACATATTCTGCTTTAATTAACAATTGCTGTTTTTCTCTCTCTCTAACCCTCTTTGGGGAAAAAGGGGAGAAAAGGGGGGTACAGGGGGGGAACCCTCCTCAGCAGAGGAGGGAATTTCATTCCTGTATTACTTTGTTGTATATCTCTGTGTATATATTGTAAATACTGTAAATTGTGTATATATTCCCCTGCATTTCCTAATCTGCTTTGTAAATATAGCACATTCTCTTGCTCATCCGGCTGTGCTTAGCTGTGATTTTCTTTCAATTTTCTTCCCTTCCCTTACGGAGGGGGAGAAGGCTGGGGCCTTCCCCTCAACCCCTCAACACAACCACTGGAGGGAAAAAAACATTTGCAGATTGCAGTGCACCTTCCCAGATGTTGATGTCTGCATTATGAATCAGGCCACCTTGACTCTAATGGATGTCCACAAAGTACAACCAAAAAATACATGGACATCTGCAACTGCTCAAATTAATTCTACTCCGTCTAGCAATAGATATCCTATACAGAGCATTCTCCACTTTTTGTCACATTTCGTATTACTTCAGTAAGGTAAAGATTACCCAAGCTTGCTCTGAGAGTCATTAAATTTTTAAATAATGTATATTAAGTACAGTCTTTATTTCTCAAGGTTAAAGCAGAGGGCATTTAAATATTCTCTGTCTCTATTTGACATATTAATCTAGAGTTTACCTGTAATTTGATCACTGGAAAGGAAAAAAAAAGAAAGACAAAATATTGTTGGTATTGAGAGGATTCTGAAAATGGGCAACGGGCTGTGTAATCCATACCTAAAGGAAACAAGCAACCCACCACTTCTAGAATAAAAGGGAAAATTAAGGTGCAAAACCTCCTCTATGCATTAGGTTTAAATTAAATTTTCATGGCACATGATTAGACTTGAATATCTGATCTTATTCAGTTAGGAAAATGAGGATGTGATTGATGGAAGATGAACATTTTAATATACACGCCCCCCCCAATCTTAGCAAGATACTTTTCTGGGTTCTCAGAATTACCTTCTGCCCAAAAGAATATTCATAAATCACTTAATGTTGATATAAAAATGGCTGGTTTCCACAGAAAATCTTGTTTATCAGGCCCTGGAATGACCCTTAGAATCTCTGATTACATAAAACTTGTCACAGCTTAATCAATCTTAAGAATTTAGGGCCTCTTCATTTTGAAAGAACCTTAAAATGCAGAATAGAATAGAATAGAATAGAATAGAATAGAATAGAATAGAATAGAATAGAATAGAATAGAATAGAATAGAATAGAATAGAATAGACCAGGTTTGAAGAGACCTTGGAGATCATCGAGTCCAGCCTATCATCCAACATTATCTAATCAACTAAACCATGGCAAAAAGTGCCCGATCCAGTCTCCTCCTAAATACCTCCAGTGATGGTGACTCCACCACCTTCCTGGGCAGCACATTCCAATGGCCAATCACTCTTTCTGTGAAAGACTTCTTCCTAACATCCAGCCTAAACCTCCCCTGGTGCAGATTGAGACTGTGTCCTCTTGTTCTGGTGCTGGTTGCCTGGGAGAAGAGACCAGCCCCCACCTGGCTACAACCTCCCTTCAGGTAGTTGTAGAGAGCAGTGAGGTCTCCCATGACCCTCCTCTTCTCCAGGCTAGGCAACCTGAGCTCCCTCAGCCTCTCCTCATAGGACTTGTGCTCCAAACCCCTCCTCAGCTTTGTTGCCCTCCTCTGGACATGTTTCATCAACTCAACATCTAAACTGAGGGTCCCAGAACTGGACACAGGACTCAAGGTCTGGCCTAACCAGTGCAGTGTACAGGGGCAGAATGACCTCCCTGCTCCTGCTGGACACACTATTCCTGATCCAGACCAGGATGTCATTGGCCTTCTTGGCCACCTGGGCACACTTCTGGTTCATGTTCAGCCTACTATCAGCCAGTCCCCCCAGGTCCCTTTCTGCCTGGCCGCTCTACAGCCACTCTGACCCCAAATGATGCAGATAGTTGAAATTATTACCCATTTACATATTTTGAAGTACCACTATCAGGTAAAACTTCAAGGAGTTTATATGAAATTGCTGAAAATCATAACTGCAGCATAATAGGTGAATCATACTACAAAGAAAAATCATAAATACCCAAAGGAAATAACTCTTATTATTGTGAATGTTTTAGATGAATTTAGGGTTTTCTTTTCTTTAATGAAAAAAAAAGTCCTTAATTTTTAATCACCTGTTCCTTTTCCAGAATTTTTCCTAATTCCATGTGTGTTAATATCTTCCTAAATAGTTTCTCAATGAAGACCTGGTGTACATTGACCATCAGAGCTGATGTCATCCAGTTACTTCTCTCCAGCACTCTCTTTCTGTTTCAGTTGCTTGTCTTTCATGGTGGCTGCAAGATTGCACAGAGCAGTTTTAAATTGGCAGCAGGCTGTTAACTGAAGATTATAGAAAATTAGTGTAAATTACAGGGATTTGTACAATGGACACTACAAAGCCCTTTGCAAACTATCTATGGAGTACTAAGAAAATAAACTGAATTCCGCAGTTCTACCACAAAGTGCACTATTGAGATCAAGGGAAATTGTATCCTAGAAGCACAACCAAACATCACAGACAAAACACCATTTTCACTATTGTCAAAGTAGTTTTCAGAGGGAGTGTATTAAAAAAAAAATAAAAGGAAGGAAAAAAAAGAAAGGGAGAAACAAGAGGTAATAGAAAAAGCATAGAAAGTAGATAACAAAATCAGGTAGGGAAAATGCATCCTACCAACAAGGACCTTTTTACTTCTCCGGAGTAATTGTATCTGGATTTACTTAAATCATATATAACATTTATTTAGCTTTGACCTCTCTCCTGATTAATTATACTCTCAGTAATTTCTCTTCAAAGGGTCATGATCTAGTAGAGATTGCCCTCTATTTGCAGTACAGCTCAAGCCACCATCAATATCAGGTGTCAGAAAAATTAGATTTCTACATTCCAAAAAGACTTTTCAACTGCTTCTCCAGCATTATAATGATCTGCCCAAGCTGTTGAGAGGCCATCTTCACTTGGAATGGCCATCCCAACTTTGATATCCAAACTCAGCAGATGTTCAGCCACTATGTTCATGTTCATGGAGTGGCATACTCTATCAAATAATTTTCACAATGCTGCAGAAATTTAATCCAGTTTGTGTAGTTCACTTCCACATAGAAAGAAAAGGCCAAGAGTGCATAGTCCATGTCATTCTCACTGCTATATAGATAGCCAGTCACTAGTGGTGATCCCCAGGGATCAGTGTTGGGCCCCATCCTCTGCAATATCTGGATGAGGGTATTGAATCCATCATCAGTAAGTTTGCAGATGACACCAAGCTGGGAGCAGGTGTTGATCTGTTAGAAGGTGAGAGAGAGCTCTATAGAGGGACCTTGACAGGTTGGACAGATGGGCAGAGTCCAAGGGCATGAGATTTAACAAATGCCAGGTTCTACATATTGGCCACAAAAACCCCATGCAGTGCTACAAGCTGGGGTCAGAGTGGCTAGAGAGTGGCCAGGCAGAAAGGGACCTGGGGGGTGCTGGTTGAGAGTAGGCTGAACATGAGCCCGCAGTGTGCACAGGTGCCCAAGAAGGCCAATGGCATCCTTACCTGCATCAGGAACAGTGTTGCCAGAAGGAGCAGGGAATTCATTCTGCCCCTGTACACTGCACTGGTTAGGCCATACCTTGAGTCCTGTGTCCAGTTCTGGGCCCCTCAGTTTAGCAAAGATGTTGACTTGCTGGAATGTGTCCAGAGGAGGGCAACAAAGCTGGGGAGGGGTTTGGAGCACAAGCCTTATGAGGACAGGCTGAGGGAGCTGGTGTTGCGTAGCCTGGAGAAGATGAGGCTCAGGGGAGACCATATTGCTGTCTACAACTACCTGAAGGGTAGGTTGGTCTCTTCTCCCAGACAACCAGCACCAGAACAAGAGGACACAGTCTCAAGCTGCACCAGGGGAGGTTTAGGCAGGGAAGAAGTTCTTCATAGAAAGAATAATTGGCCATTGGAATAGGCTGCCCAGGGTGGTGGTGGAGTCACCATCACTGGAGGTATTTAGGAAGAGACTGGATGGGGTGCTTGGTGCCATGGTTTAATTGATTAGATGGTGTTGGATGATAGGTTGGACTCGATGATCTTGAAGGTCTCTTCCAACCTGGTCTATTCTATTCTATTCTATTCTATTCTATTCTATTCTATTCTATTCTATTCTATTCTATTCTATTCTATTCTATTCTATTCTACTCTACTCATATTTATTCAATATCACTATGTCATAGCAAAAATAATTTTTCAGATATATTCAATTTATTTTTACTGTGTCTATTTTGTATTGTTATACTTGCAGAGAGAGAGGTTCAAACCTGCTGTGAAGCACCACACACATTATTAGAACCTTCAAAATTTGTTTAAACAGTTCTTATACACAAAAATTTCAGGCATTGTTTATAAATAAATAAATAATTTCTCAAAGTTTTCCTCTCTGACATATCACAACTTATGCTGGATCCTATTAGGGAGTAGATTTATTTTCCTTCCATAGAAATTTTTGTATGCATTTTCCTGTGTCATAACCGAGATGCAATGATTTTATAAGTGGGTAACTGTGACACAAAGTAACTCAACACTTCTCAGTTAAGAGTTTCCTGTATGAAGCTGCATAGTGCTTAGTGCAATGTGGACCCCTGAATGTGGTTCTTTGGTGTTACTGATCACAATGATGATATTTAGCAGAGCCTCGGAGGGAATCTGCAAAAGAACCAGTGACAGAACCATTCTTTTATGAGCCTTGTTCCAGTGCTTAATCATAAATCTATTATTCCTATTTTATTTTTCTAACAGATTATGCACAACAACAACTGATGCATTTCTATGTGCCTGACTGATTTATACAGTAAATTATGCATTCATTTTGCAAATGAAGCCTCAGCAAGTGTGGATGAAGACCAATGCATTAAAGGGCAGTCTGGGGAAAGAGCAATTTGTCCTGGTATTTTCCATAGCAGAAGAGGATTTTGTTACCCCACTTTTCAGTTTACCACTCTCACAAAGATTTATAGCTTATTTATTTGGCATTTAATTTCAAATGGAAAAAAAAATCCATTTTCAAAAGAAAAAAAAACAAAACAAAACAAAACACCAAAACCCAAAACAAAAAAAAACCCACCCACCCCAAAACCTCTTCTATCTGCATTCAGAAGTAAGAATAATTCTTTTACAACATTAAGAGTATTTGCAAATAATTCAACATGTTAATACTTTATAGTAACTGAGAAACAGAAAGTAAAAGTGTGGGCCCTGAAATTGCATTCTGCAATTAGGTCATAAATAATCTTTAATTGTTCTCTCTAAAATCTATCAGATTTTTTCATGATTGCAACCTCCTAATTATAAACTGTAACAATATTCTCTTTCTTTGAAAATAGTTTCATTTTACAGACTAAACCTTTTCCTGATGTAATGTATCTGAAGGGAGCCTACAAGAAAGCTAGTGAGGAACTTTTTAGGGTGTTGGGTAGTGATAGGACTGAGGGGAATGGACCCAAGCTAGTGGAGGGGGATTTAGATTAGACGTTTGGATGAAGTTCTTCACTATGAGGGTGGTGAGACACTGGAACTGGTTGTCCAGGGAGGTAAAACCTCCATCCTTGGAGGTTTTCAGGCCAGGCTGGATGTGGCTCTGGGCAGCGTGGTCTAGTGGAAAGTATCCCTGCAATGGCAGGGGGGTTGGAACTAGGTGATCCTTTAAGTCCCTTCCAACACTGACAATTCTGTGATTCCCTGATTCTGTGATACTAATGATGTGCATCACATTTTCAGGCATAGGCCTGTAGAATTCATTTTAAAGAACCAGTTAATTCTTTTGAAATTAATTCTAGGCGTAGCAGGTACAAAACATTGGCAGTTTGCTCTGTAAAAGTGATTTTAATTCTCTTATTAGCATTTCAAAAATAAGTCAATCTTTGATATCTTCTCCTCTCTCAGAATCACAGAATGCATCAGGTTAGAATGGATGGAAAAAAGTAGTGAGGGAAGGACAGGAGCAGTTTTCACAAGATCAAGACAAAGCATTCACTGTGCAACAAGAAATCAAATTCTTGTCTCTTTAGATAAAAACAGAACGTAGCTGGAGGGGAAATTTATAACACTTTTCCTTTTTAACTAATGTATCAGATTTCTTTGCCACACTCACATTAAGTTTCTATCGCAGTGTTTTGGCATTAAAAACAGTAATGTCATAGCAGTTTCTCCTGAGCAGCAACAGACAGCAAGAGGCATTTGGTATGGGTGAAGAGAGGCACATTACACCAAAATGCTGTGTGATATTTTCTGAAAAAAATGACTGCAAATATTGCCATTTGAAAGCAGGCAAACCCTGACCTGCTCTCTGAGCTCAAAGCCAGCGACAGGGAATATGCACTGTTACTTCAGTGTCCAGATGTTTTCAGTTTTAATCAGATTTTAGTGATTGGATACAATCTCTTTAGCAAAAGTCTGGAGATTTAAAATTTGAAACTGAGCTGCTTAAAGCCTCAGCCCAGTTACTTTCCAGAAGAATGACTGGAGACTTACTTTTTCAGACGTTGCCTTTGTTTGCTGCTTATCAGAAAATGATTTTTTTTAGCTTCATGTTTTATAGATATTTGTGATTCATAGAAGTATGAAGAACTCGATTGTACAGACCATTGATACACTGCAATGAATCTTAGCAGCAAATTATGTAAAAGTACTTTTTACATACATGTTCCTTACATTTATTTTTTGAGCTTCGTGAAAGAATTACCTATTCTTTACTTTAGCTGATCTTGAGGACAGAAATGAAGAACACAACCTCTGACATACAATAACAATTATCAGGAAAAATTATAAAGAATAATATTTCTCCCTCTCATTTAGCCTGTACATCCACAGAAGCCTGTATAAAAGTACCCTGTGGTACATCTTGAAGCTGGCTTGGACAGCAGCACTCTGTGTTGGGTTAGGAGCTGGCTGGAGGCCGTGCCCAGAGAGTGGTGGTGAATGGTGCCACATCCAGCTGGCAGCCAGTCACTAGTGCTGTGCCCCAGGGATCACTAATGGGCCTCATCCTGTTCAATATCCTTATTGATGATCTGGATGAGGGGATTGAGTCCATCATCAGTAAATTTACAGATGACACCAATCTGGGGACAAGTGTTGATCAGTTAGAGGGTAGAAGGGCTCTCCAGAGGGACCTTGACAGGCTGGACAGACAGGCAGAGTCCAACATGATGGCATTCAACAAGTCCAAGTGCTGGGTGCTGCGCTTTGGCCACAACAATCCCATGCAGTGCTACAGGCTGGGGTCGGAGTGGCTGGAGAGCTGCCAAACAGGAAGGGACCTGGGAGTGCTGATTGAGCCAGCTGAACATGAGCCAGCAGTGTGCCCAGGTGGCCAAGAAGAACAATGGCATCCTGGCCTGCATTAGGAATAGTGTGGCCAGCAGGAGCAGGGAAGTCATTGTGCCCCTGTACTCAGCGCTGGTTAGGCCACACCTTGAGTCCTGTGTCCAGTTCTGGGCCCCTCAATCTAAGAAGGACATTGAGACTCTTGAACATGTCCAGAGAAGGGCAACAAGGCTGGTGAGAGACCTTGAGCACAAGCCCTATGAGAAGAGGCTGAGGGAGCTGGGATTGTTTAGCCTGGAGAAGATGAGGCTCAGGGGAGACCTTATTGCTCTCTGCAACTACCTGAAGGGAGGTTGTAGCCAGGAGGGGGTTGGTCTCTTCTCCCAGGCAACCAGCACCAGAACAAGAGGACACAGTCACAAGCTGCACCAGGGGAGGTTTAGGCGCAAGGTGAGGAGAAAGTTCTTCACAGAGAGAGTTGTTAGCCATTGGAATGGGCTGCCCAGGGAGGTGGTGGAGTCACCATCCCTGGAGGTGTCAAGAGGGGATTGGACGTGGCACTTGAAGCCATGGTTTAATAATCATGAGGTCTTGGGTAACAGGTTGGACTTGATGGTCTTTCAGGTCTTTTGCAACCTGATTGATTCTATGACTCTATGATTCTAAAATTGAATCAAAAAGGACAACGGATTTGGATGGTGAGGTTTCACCAAGGACAGTTCTTGTTTAATAAAAAACCAAGGTCTGCTATTATTTTTTCTTGAGTTTACACCATTGTTTGGAACTTTTATGAAAGGCACTATCCTCAAGTTTGAGAAAGACTGGAATGGCAAGGGATCCAAACAAATTCTTGAAATAAAGTAAATACAAAATAAAATAATATAAATAAAATTAAAATAAAAATCTGGTACTTTACTTAGAAAGATGTCCCTTGCTATGGGATGAGAGAGGTGGTGTGCTTATTTATGGCAATTTTAAATCTGCATGGTTCTATGCTGATTTTTAATTTCTCAGTTGTCATACCACAGAATCACAGTTTCACCAAGGTTGGAAGAGACCTCAAAGATCATCGAGTCCAACATGTCCAGTAATAAATTGTGCTGTAGCACAGGCTCTTTAATTCTATAGAGTAATTAATGTCGCATCTTATTAGCACCAAAATAGAATCTCTGAACAGGAAAGCAGAAATCTAGTAAATTGGACACATGTCATTTGACTCAACACAAGAGTAGAACTCAGAATCCTGTATCTGGATTCTCTTGATTTTGAGCAGCCTATTTTCAAAGGACAGCACTGTTTCTGTTTTCCTTCTGGTTTTATGGTTTGCTTAATTGATTAGCATGAAAATTAACTACAAAGAAAATTGAGTTTTGATTAGGGGTTTAGACTTTGTTTAGTGAAATACAAATTTGTACAGTATCTCTTCTTTACATGCTCTGTATGACAGTGCACCTCCACATGATTTTGTATACTGTGTGCAGTTCCATACTTCAGGAGATGAGCACATAAAAATAGACATTGTTTTCCTAATGAATATAGTAGGTATGGAAATACCTTTCACTTTTGCTACTTATGTCATGAGGGCTGCTAGAAAGGCTGTCACAGGATGAGTTTCAACAGCAGAATTCTTTTTCTAGTGCTGGATTCTGAAACGTTTTGGTACCACTGGAGCACTTAAGAAATCCTAACTGCATTCTTCCTGTGTGATGAACCAGCACACACAGCTTGTCATGACTGTGGTACCTGGTACAACGCTCTGTCATTTGCAATAATTAATTTTTCACTTAAAATCAGTTACACTGTGGCTACATCACTGCTGCTGTCACTGTTACCATCTACTTCCTTCCCCTTTCTAATTTATCATAATGACAGCCAAGAATACCTTATGTATTTGGACCCTTTATGATAAGGACAATTTAACATGCTACTTGTCATTACTCTTTTTCCAGTACTTCAACTGCTGAAACAAATGGCTTGCCCAGATTTGCTTTGTAAAAGCTAAAAGCAAATTTAAAAACATAGATACATTAGAGATAGATTATATATTATTATTTATTATATTATATATTATATTATTATATTATATATTATTATATACTATTATTATATTATATTATATTATATAGATTATATATTATATATAGAAGATACATTTTGAACTTTTCTCCCAGTAAAGCATAACAAAACCCAAGCTGCAGAGTGTTATTAGGCTTTTGAAGGGCAGTTCTTGTCCTGTCCTTGCACAAATAATAGCCTTTCGTGACAGCAAAACCACAGCAACCAGTCTGTTAAGCAAGAGCTTAATAATATGTATTGTGCTGTGATTTCTAACCTGTCATGATCCAGATTAGTTTTAAGAACATATCAAAGTAAATTACAATAGCAGTCCTGGGAATGTTCTGAGGGATTGTTTTCTTTTTTTGCATGCCACTAAAAATGTTTTAATTGGCTTCAGAAATCTGTTGGCCTGAGGTATTTCAAGGGAGACCTCATTGCTCTCTACAACTACCTGAAGGGAGGTTGTAGCCAGGTGGGGATTGGTCTCTTCTCCCAGGCAACCAGCACCAGAACAAGAGGACACAGTCTCACGCTGTGCCAGGGGAAGTTTAGGCTGAGTGTTAGGAAGAAGTTCTTCATAGAGTGATTGCCTATTGGAATGTGTTGCCCAGGGAGGTGGTGGAGTTGCCATCAGTGGAGGTGTTTAGGAGGAGACTTGATGGGATGCTTGGTTGCATGGTTTAGTTGATTAGATGGTGTTGCATGATGGGTTGGATGTGATGATCTTGAAGCTCTCTTCCAACCTGGTCTGGTCTATTCTATTCTATTCTATTCTATTCTATTCTATTCTATTCTATTCTATTCTATTCTACTCTACTCTACTCTACTCTACTCTACTGTATCTATTCAACTCTAAATTACCTTCTCCATATTTAAGCACAGTATGCTATATAGTGAATAGCTGCAACACTTTTAGAGCTTACTAGGTGAAAGCTTTGTATTGCAGAACCACATATCCAATGTCTGTGCACCGTAAAGAGTTGCATTTATTTTGAGTGATTGAAGAACAGCAAATACATATTTTGTATTGAAATACTGAGCAGTTTGTGGCAAACTGCAAAACATAAACTGGAACCTTTAAAGCAACCTCCAGTCTGACTCACACTTTCTACTCCAGTCAAACTGTAGAATAATTTAAACAGAAAATTAGTGCACTACATTCAGCTGATTTTCCATTACATCTCTCTGCTGTCACCAGGAGCTATAGCTGGTAGGTAACTTCCCAGACTGTGCCTTCTGTAGTGTCCCAAGTTAACAGCTTTGAAGAGATGCCCAGATATAAGATTTTCACTTGTGCTGCACATATGTGGTAAAAGTAGCATTGGGATTTCCCTGGCGTATAAATAAAACTGCAAGTTGGCTAAGGTTGGCAGAATTCCAGTAAATTTTGCCTCCCTAGTCTCAGAGTGCTGGGATGTGCTGGGATGTTAATTCAACTAGTACTAAGAAAGAACTGTTTGGACTTTCAGCCTACCCAAAAAGCTTAATTTACATAAAAATTCATAACAGCAGGCAAAGTATTGGTTACAAATAATATGCAAATGCACTAAATATCTAAGGTTGGTTTTGCATTTTCTTAGGCTGGATATTTGTCTTCTAGCAGTCTGTTGCTAATGACTGCTTATTTTTAGAGAAAAAAAAAAAAAGAAAAAAGGGAGAGACAGCTCTGGAAAACATGAAAACAAAGTTCTTCCAAGACATGCTTGCTTTCTCCAGAAATAAGAAAATATGAGCTGCTCTCACTTTCCACCAGCCAAAAGCTGGCTCCCTTTTTAACACAATGCTGTGCATACTGGTGCACTTTGGATCTGTATGTGCGGTGGGCAGGGCTCACATCCTCCTTCCTCCTTCCCAAGCTGCGCCAGGGGAAGTTTAGGCTGGAGGTGAGGAACAAGTTCTTCACTGACAGTCGTTAGCCATTAGAATGTGCTGCCCAGGGAAGTGGTGCAGTCACCATCCCTGGAGGTGTTCAAGAGGGGATTGGACATGGCAATTGGTGCTGTGGTTTAATCATGAGGTGTTGGGTGACATGTTGGACTTGATGATCTTTGAGGTCTCTTCCAACATTGGTGATTCTGTGATTCTGTGAAAGAGAAGGTGGTGGAAAACTCATTCTAAGCAGGGACACAGCTCAGCTGAGCTAAGATCTTAGACCTTGTGTACAGAGGAAGCATCCCATTCAACTCCAGAGTCATCCACTTAAGGACCTATTTTGCTATGCATTTCTGGAAGGCAGGTTCCAAGGGAGAATTGAATGGAGGCAACTAATAACACTAGAAACAAGTTGATTATGAATCCATCCTCCTAGGAATAGATGTAGATGAATAGAAGACTGCCAGGCTCAGGGCCCACCTGGTCCAGGGTATGACCAGCTGAGACATCCATGCTGAGATTTGTGGCTGATTGAGGGTGACACAGCAGTCTGAAGCTTCTTGAGCCACACCCTGAGCTTGAGGGTTTTATGTATAGTGTGTTTGTAGCTGGAAAATTAATGTTAAAAGAAGTCAGTCTCTCAAAACAGGTAGAGAAGTCTCCTGCATTGAGGGATAAGATATAAGGAAGACACTCTGTGATGATAAACACTATAATTTTCCACCTAAATTGAACATAGCTTGAATATTTGAAGTCTGAGGGATGAGTGAAGGGAAGCTGGGGTATCACATAACACAGCTGATATGCTCAAAAGGTCCTCACAAAGACTGAATGGTTCCATGAGACAATTTTCGGCACTTCCGAGACCTTCAGATTCCTTTAAAAGTCATTAAAATATTCTGAAGTAGTCTGTATTTAGAGGAATAGAGGCTGTTTCAAAGGGACTAATTATCAAATATGCTGTTTTCCCTGAAGCCTGTTTCAGTTCATGATGCTCTTCAGGGACCAGGAGAACCTACATGTGAGGTTTAAATATAACTGCAGCCACGTTCTTCAGGTTCTTCTTTGGGGAGTAGATATAACTCCTTTAGAGAGTCAGGTCTCTTAGGACCAAACAGAACATTTGAAGGGAAACAAGTATTGCTTCTGTCCTCTAAGTGTATCACAATCCTTTTCTATTTTTAGGCTTTTTCTAGACAGAAGGTCTAATAAGGAAAAAGTATTTAATCAGAAAAAATTTGTGGAAAGGCTTTATAAGTGTAATATTCTTTGCCAGATTTTTATTTGATAACTGAGACTGAATTTCAGGAAAATTAAAAGATGACTTTTGACACCTATCCACACTGCCTCATTGGGAACTGAGTTTAGGCAGTTTGGGAATCAGGGTTAGAAGGCAAGCAGTGACTCACACACATCCTTTCAAAACTATGAAGAAATCTGAAGATACAGGAAAAGAAGAGAGCATGGACAACTACTTCACTATTTTCTCTGACCTGTTTTAAGTCCTTCATGAATTATCAATTTCTAGACCAAAGCAGAATTTTTCTGTGCAAGATGTGTTGGTCTAAAATATCCTAATAGGGGAAGTAGGAGTGTGATTTCCATCCCTGTGAAGGAGACAAAGAAGAAATAACATAACTTTTGTAACTTTTAGCAAGCAATTCCGATCCAGCTCTTTGCTTTGCCTCAAAATCTCCATCATGTTCAAGATTATACAAGGTAATTAAGAAATTACTATAACATCCCCTCCCCCTCCCGTGCACTGAAGCCTTGTTATTTGGGTATTGAGAACACAGCTTTATAATTAAATGCTATTTGCACATTATCTATGCAGTGCTCATCCTGCTAAGGCTAGCACCTCAAGATTTTCTAGCAAAATGTTTAAATGAATAATACAAAAGCTCAAATTAATTCTGAAAAGGCAACATAATATATATTTTTTCCCTTTTTCCCCTCTGCTCTTGAAGCAGGTACATATTATTTTGTGTTTTTTTTAGCCTTGTGTCCAGTTCTGGATCCCTCAGTTTAGGAAAGATGTTGAGTTGCTGGAACGTGTCCAGAGAAGGGCAACAAAGCTGAAGAGTGCTTTGGAGCACAAGCCCTATGAGGAGAGGCTGAGGGAGCTGGGGTTGTTTAGCCTGGAGAAGAGAAGGCTCAAAGGAGACCTTATTGCTGTCTACAACTACCTGAAGGGAGGTTGTAGACAGGTAGGGGTTGGTCTCTTCTCCCAGGCAACCAGCACCAGAACAAGAGGACACAGTCTCAAGATGCACCAGGGGAGGTTTAGGCTGGATGTTAGGAAGAAATTCTTCATACAGTGATTGGCCATTGGAATGTGCTGCCCAGGGAGGTGGTGGAGTCACCATCGCTGGAGGTGTTTCAGAGACTGGATGGGATATGTGGTGCCATGGTTCAGCTGATTAGATAGTGGTGGATGATAGGTTGGATTCGATGATCTCAAAGGTCTTTTTCAACCTGGTTCATTCTATTCTATTCTATTTGTAATGGGTTGGGGCAAACCCCCTCCCCACCACGTGCAGAAATGACGACTCAGACAGATTGCAAAAGTGATGGAAAGTTTAAATAGAGAACAGTGAGTGCGTGCAGAGAATTAGAAACACAGTGACAAGAAGAACCCCAAAACAGACCCAGAGAGGTCCCATCCCCACCTGAGGGTGCACCCAAAACCCCCAGGGCTCCTCCTCCCCCCCCCCCCCCGCTAGGCTAGTCTCAGCTGGCCAGATCTGAGACTGCCCATCCCCCTGTGGCCTTGGGCCTAACCAGGCCCATGGCCGGGAGATCTCTCCCCCAGTTACCAGGTGGCGGAGAGGAAGGAAAAGAGGAAGTGCCAGACCCCGCCGTGAAACTTATAGTGGTGCAAGGGATCATGGTAGGAAATAACCTAATTTCCTGTGTCCACCCACTGGGCTGGACTTCTGGACACAGGAAACACCCCTGTAGCAGAGGGCACCCAGCCCAAACTACGACACTATTCTATTCTATTCTATTCTATTCTATTCTATTCTATTCTATTCTATTCTATTCTATTCTATTCTATTGCATTCTGTTCTGTTGCATTCTACTCTATTCTATTGCATTCTACTCTACTCTACTCTTCTGAGTAGACTTTTGACACCTTTTGATTGAAGAACTCTAAATTAAGATAGAAATGCAAAATGCATTTCAGGATACAAAGTAAATTTTTTTTCTCATATTAGCAATGTAAACAAATGAGCTGGCTCTTTTGAGATCTTAATATAAGCTGAATATAGGGTGTACAGGTCATAAGAACATTATGATAAAACTTTCCTACAAAAAGTCTTCTTACTGTAAGGCTATGAAGTGTTTTAGTCTTATTTTGAAGGCCTTGAAATTTATTGTAATTTGGACTTTTTACTCTCCCTGACTGCTCTATCTGTTGGCAGGACACTGTGCTCACTTCAGCTGCAATGTTTCATGCTGATAGTTCAGTTCAAAAGAAGAAAAATCCTTACCAAAATATTTCATTTTATGAAACCATTCAATAAAAATTAAAATACTTACTCACAGCTACTAGGAAACTTTTCTATAGAAGAAAAATTTTGCTGTATTTAGGACACAGAATACAATCCTACTCTTCCTGTGCTGCATGTAAATTATAAGAAGTATCACTGCCAGTGAAGCTACATCAGTCTCTGTTATGAGTTGTTTCAGTATTAGACTTATTATGATGAACAGTTACACATTAAAGTTAATGATGACATTTCATTTGACATTTGGTGGTTTATAGTTTCTCATTCAGTCTTTTCCAGACAGACAGTAAGAATAGATGTGGTAAAGGGTAAAGAAGACTCTAGAAATGGTGATACTTGAAAAGGTCATTGTGATTTCTCTGTGTACTGAAGAACATTTGTTTAAATTAAATGCACTTGTTATCAAATGTCCCTTGTATACTGGCAGATACATAATTTTTTATGTACTATTTAGGTTATCCTTTTCAGTCAGGTGAACTTTTGAGCAAAATATTTTTCCTTCTTAGACCAAGAAGCAGTAGACATCTTTCTGCTTATATCTTCTGTCTTCACATAGTCAATCACTTTCAACACTAAGTCTCATTAACACCTTAAAACTTGGGTAAAAAAACATTATTTCCTTCTTTCCCTCTCTCTTTTTCAAGTTGTTTTCAAAGGCATCAAGCAAGGGAATTTTTGCTTGAACTTCCATATAGATAATGTTTAAATCTTAGTGCATTCTGAGCCTAGGCAACATCTTATGTCTTGAGTACATGTAAGCTGCTCTGGATACAAATCAATAGTCCACATCTTCTTTCTTCTTATATATCCAAAGGTATGATTGGCATACAAGAAAATGCCTGGCACATGCCAGAAGCTCTCCTGGATATGTGACTGCACAAAGTTAATTAATAGTATTTCTATGTCCCTGCTTTTTTTTTTTTTTTTTGTCTAATAACAGGGAAAGAATGAAAAATAAAATAGCATTGTAGAGTACCAAAACAACCTACCCAGTCAAAGTGTGATAAGAGATAGGAAAGTTCCCTGCATGAATTAATTTCAAGGAACAGATGTAGCCTGCAGGACACAAAATGTATAAACATGAATTAAGTACAATGTAATCACTGAAGTAAGTTCAAGATGACATCTACTGATAATTTTAAGGGATGAATCTGTGTCTCCTCTTCAGATGAACCCCACCCTGCAGCCAGTAATTGAAGTTAGGAGAATGAGCAAGACTGACTCTCTGTTTACATAAACTCCATTCATATTTGCCATATAGTGTCTGTTATTCAGTTATAGGTACTCAGACACGTCTTCCAAGTGAAAACCAAGCTCCATTTTGCCCAACCAGGTTTTCTGGTTGTGGGGTTTTTTTTGTTGGTTTGGTTGGTTTTGGTGTTTTAAGGGTTTTTTGTAGCTTTCCTGTTGATCTCTTAATTTTTTCTGTAAAAACTGCTAATCAAAATTCAGTGATCAGTTACCAAATGTTTACATATGGGTTTCTATTGCCTTAGGGTCCTTTCAACTATCTGTAAAAGTGCAATGTTAAATTATTTCTTACTAGTTTCACCAGCAGTGGGAAATCTCTTAATCTGTTTAAGAGAAAATAACACCATTGGTTTTCATTTTGTGAAAAGGTCTTATTTCAGGCAGAAAGTCTGAAGTGGAAAGGGTTATTCTGTACAATATTTCCTTATTTTGAAGCTGAAGGGCCTTGTAAATGATTGTACTGGATAAAGTGATGAAACAATTCTTACGAAGTGAAATGTAAACCTCATCAGTGGTTATAGAGTAGCAAGAGCAAAAAGCTCTGTTCTTGTCTGTGACAGTGCTGAAGATGGCTTTCCTTAGATTTTTAAAGGTTGAATGTTCCACTGAGGCTAATTTTCTGCTGAAGAAAAAATCATGAGTTGAGTTTGATCATCCCACAGGTGGGATATTCACAGAACTGTTAATATTGGTGTACAGACCCAATAATAGTTTAGCTCTTCTACCAGGTTGCTACAGCTGTTTTCTCCCAGTCTGCAAGCAAGCGTGATGAGAATTTATCTTTCCTTTGTGCTATTTCTCCTACAAGAAGAGAATTGTGTGTCATAGAGACTGCACAAGGCCTTTTGGCTTTCCTTGCTATGTTGCTTTCACTTGATCTGGTAGTTTCTTGGGGTATATAGGTGAAGCTGTGGGGGACATTTTCTTTAGGATGTTTCACTAGGGAAAAAATAAATAAATAAATTACAGTGCAGACTACCTATAGCCTTGTGTCTCGGTCCAGAGAGGGAAAGAGACTCAGTTCTTTTGAATATTCCCATGTTATGAAATTGGAGGCACAAACGAGGCCAAATCATCAACAGCAAGGCTATTTATTAACAGAATAACAAAAGGGGGAAGAGAGAGAGAGGGAAGAAATAGAAACAGGGAGAAGAGGGAGAAAGCAGGAAAGGGATTATATTGCCAGTGATCAGAGGTGGAGAGAGGGTTTTCAGAATCCAAGATCTGTTATGTTGCCCCATGATGTTTCCAGCGTGTGGTGTCATCTTCTTTCTTCTGTCCTGCCAGTATCACTCAAGTCTTTTTATACAGTTTTTTAGTCTTAGGTATATGTTTTTTAGTCTTAGGTATATGTTACTCAAGGAACTAATTCAGAGGGTTCCTTGGGATAAAGTCCTTAAAAACAAAGGGGTCCAGGAGAGCTGGACCTACTTCAATGAAGAATTGTTGAAGGCTCAGGGACAGGCTGTGCCAATGTGCCAGAAGATGAGCCGCCGGGGCAGACGGCCAGCCTGGATGGTTCATGAACTTTTAATGGAACTGAGGGAAAAAAAGAGGGTGTATCACCTTTGGAAGCGAGGGGAGGCAACCCACAGAATGTTTAAGGATGTTGCTAGGTCTTGTAGGAAGAGAATTAGGGAGGCAAAAGCACACTTGGAACTTAAACTGGCCTCTACTGTGAAGGACAACAAAAAGTCCTTCTATAAATACATTAATAGTAAGAGGAAGGGGAAGGAAAACCTCCACTCCTTGGTGGATACGGAGGGGAACATTGTAACCAAGGATAAGGAAAAGGCAGAGATACTTAACACCTTCTTTGCCTCAATTTTTACTAGAAGGGCAGAACGTCTTCCTGACAGCTGGTCTGCAGAGCTAGCAGAAGGAGCCAGGGAGCTGCACAGTTTCCCTATGTTCCATGAGGCGGTAGTTGGAACTCTCCTTAGCAGCTTGGATCCCCACAAGTCCATGGGACCAGATGGGATTCATCCTAGGGTGCTGAGAGAGCTGGCAGATGAGCTGGCCAAGCCACTCTCCATAATTTTCCAGCAGTCCTGGCTCACTGGCGAGGTCCCAGAGGACTGGAAGCTGGCCAACGTGGTGCCCATCCATAAGAAGGGCCGGTTGGATGAGCCAGGGAATTACAGGCCTGTCAGCCTGACCTCAGTGCCAGGCAAGATCATGGAACAGGTCATCCTGAGTTCAATAACACAACACTTACAGGATGGCCAAGGGATCAGGCCTAGCCAGCATGGATTTAGGAAGGGCAGGTCCTGCCTGACCAACCTGATCTCCTTCTATGATCAGGTGACCCGCCTGGTGGATGTGGGGAGGCCTGTTGATGTAGTCTACCTGGACCTCAGCAAGGCCTTTGACACCGTCCCCCATAGCAAACTGCTGGCCAAGCTGTCAGCCCATGGCTTGGACGGGAGCACACTGCGATGGGTTAGGAACTGGCTGGAGGGCCGAGCCCAGAGAGTGGTGGTGAATGGTGCCACATCCAGCTGGCAACCAGTCACTAG
Source organism: Melanerpes formicivorus (assembly GCF_026170545.1). NCBI lineage: Eukaryota > Metazoa > Chordata > Aves > Piciformes > Picidae > Melanerpes > Melanerpes formicivorus. The sequence goes on from NW_027142355.1 coordinate 3,123,842, forward strand.
TGGTGTGCCCCAAGGATCAGTGCTGGGCCCTGTGCTCTTTAACATCTTTATTGATGATCTGGATGAGGGCATTGAGTCCATCATCAGTAAATTTGCTGACGACACCAAGCTGGGGGCAAGAGTTGATCTGCTGGAGGGTAGAGAGGCTCTGCAGAGAGACCTGGACAGGCTGGACAGATGGGCAGAATCCAACAGCATGAGATTTAACACATCCAAATGCCGGGTTCTGCACATTGGCCACAACAACCCCATGCAGTGCTACAGGCTGGGGTCAGAGTGGCTAGAGAGCAGCCAGGCAGAGAGGGATCTGGGGGTGCTGGTTGATGGTAGGCTTAACATGAGCCTGCAGTGTGCCCAGGCAGCCAAGAGGGCCAATGGCATCCTGGCCTGCATCAAGAACAGTGTGGCCAGCAGGAGCAGGGAGGTCATTCTGCCCCTGTACACTGCACTGGTTAGGCCACACCTCGAGTACTGTGTCCAGTTCTGGGCCCCTCAGTTTAGGAAGGATGTTGACTTGCTGGAACGAGTCCAGAGAAGAGCAACAAAGTTGGTGAGGGGTTTGGAACACAAGCCCTATGAGGAGAGGCTGAGGGAGCTGGGGCTGCTTAGCCTGGAGAAGAGGAGACTTAGGGGTGACCTTATCACTCTCTACAACTACCTGAAGGGAGGTTGTAGACAGGCTGATGATGGTCTCTTCTCCCAGGCACCCAGTACCAGAACAAGAGGACACAGTCTCAAGCTGCGCCAGGGGAGGTTCAGGTTGGATGTTAGGAAGAAGTTCTATACAGAAAGAGTGATTGCGCTATGGAACGGGTTGCCCGGGGAGGTGGTGGAGTCGCCGTCATTGAAGGTGTTCAGAAGGAGACTTGACGGGGTGCTTGGTGCCATGGGTTATCTGTTTGGGTGGGTTGGATTGGTTGATGGGTTGGACACGATGATCTTGAAGGTCTCTTCCAACCTGGTTTGGTTTATTCTAATAAAGGTTTATTCTATTCTAATAAAGGTCCAGGTATTGTTCCCCAGGAAATCTTCCAGTGTATTCCTTGTGTTTGGACAGGGGTCTGGAGGAAGCTGTGGGCTTCTGCCTCCTCTTTTTCCATTTAAATGCCCACACACCCAATACACATCAGGGGCCAGGTGGTGAAACCATTGTCTCACCATCCTCCCTTTCCGGGGTACCTGATGGGTGAAGATGATCTTGTGTTATGCATATTCCTGAAGGTATACATAGCAGTGGCCTCAGCCCATTGTTGTCAGGCCAGCTGCAGTCCAGTGAGCAATGTTTCTCCTTTATTGGGGCACATCTCAGTTCATGATACAATCACAAGGTGATTTGCATCCAGGATTTGTAGACAGGATTCCTACACTTTGTAAGCTCTTCAGTCTTTGGTATCAGACTGATTTAATTACTTGACACTCACCTCTTCAAAATTCTATCTCAAATATCTTCCAGATTTTGCTACATTTAGAAACACTATGGCTAATTCTTCCTGTTGTTTATCACATGACACCCTGGGCTGTGACAAGCGATTCCCTTACTTTAAAATGTTCATGTCTATAATTCCAGCCGGCTTTATAACATATATTCCCAGATGAACAGCTGTCTTCCAGCTTTCTTCTGAAAAGTCAATTTTAAGCTTTCAGTTTTGTTTGCTTCTGCTTTATTTGGTAGTTTACTTGGTAGCATTTCACTACACAACAACCCCATGCAGTGCTACAGGCTGGGGTCAGAGTGGCTGGAGATTGGCTAGGCAGAAAGGGACCTGGAGGTAGTGGTTGATAGTAGGCTAAACGTGATCCAGGAGTGTGCCAAGGTGCCCAAGAAGGCCAATGGTATCCTGGTCTGGATCAGGAATGGTGGGGCCAGCAGGAGCAGGGAGGTCATTGTGCCCCTGTACTCAGGACTGGTTAAGCCACACCTTGAGTCCTGTGTCCAGTTCTGGGGCCCTCAGTTTAGGAAAGATGTTGAGTTGCTGAAACATGTCCAGAGAAGGGCAACAAAGCTGGAGAGGGCTTTGGAGCACAAGCCCTATGAGGAGAGGCTGAGGGAGCTGGGGTTGCTTAGCCTGGAGAAGAGAAGGCTCAGGGAAGACCTTATTGCTCTCTACAACTACCTGAAGGGAGGTTGTAGTCAGGTGGGGGCTGGTCTCTTCTGCCAGGCAGCCAGCACCAGAACAAGAGGACACAGTCTCAAGCTGCACCAGGGGAGGTTTAGGCTGGAATTTGGAAGTTCTTCATAGAAAGAGTGATTGGCCATTGGAATGTGCTGCCCAGGCAGGTGGTGGAGTCACCATCACTGGAGGTGTTTAGGAAGAGACTGGATGGGACTCTTGGTGCCATGGTTTAGTTGATTAGATAGTGTTGGATGATAGGTTGGACTTGATGATCTCAAAGGTCTCTTCCAACTTGGTTAATTCTATTCTATTCTATTCTATTCTATTCTATTCTATTCTATTCTATTCTATTCTATTCTATTCTATTCTATTCTATTCTATTCTGTTGTGTTCTGTTCTATTCTGAAATTTTATAATGCCCCACATATTTTTTCTTTTTTGTTTAATTAGGAACATTGGCCTAGGCAGGAGCTCCAAAAGCCTTTTGGTCTACTTAATTTACTTTATAGTATTAGTTGTGGTCAGTGGCAGTCTTTCGTATTACATTATGCATTACAATATACCTCTGAAGTCATAATAATCTTTACTCAGAATTCTTCATATTCACTCTTGTGGTTCTTTATCTCAGCAGAGAGAGAAGTGACTACTGAACTTTTAGATATTTGTGCTAGAGATCTGTTTAAATGGATGTTAAAAGAGCATAAGCATTAGATAAGGATCACAGTAGATTTCATGCTTGTAAATTAGGATGTGCAGACAACTGTGGAAAATTACGTTCATTGATGGTGTGAGTGGATATCAGAAATTAAGGCATTCTAGGGTTCCACGGAGCTGCTGATACTGCCTATGCTTTAATGACATTTGTTCTCTACGGATTTGATTGCTGTTATCTGTTATTGGAAGAATTATAATATGAAAATGATTTTTTTGCCACTATCAATAAAGACTGTATCAGGAGGCATTGGAGCAGTCTGTAGCAGTCTTGATATTAAGCCCTGAGAATCCACTTCTTATTTTAATGCAATGCAGAAAGTAAGTCCAATAAAAACAATGATCAGATGGACATTAAAAAAAAATCTAAATTTTACTGCAAGTTCCTGGTTGTGGTAGTTTCAGGCTATGCCTTTAAAAATTTTTCACAGCTCTTGAACAGAAAGTAGTAAAATGTAAATAAGTCACTATTGGGCATAAAAAGGAAAAATAATGATAATTCTAAGCAAAACCATTGGAAAGGTAATGGACTTAAGTTAGTAATGTAAATGATTTCCTCTTCTTGCCTTTTTGCTCTTGCTTCTGCTTGACCTTGGCTGAATTGTTTTGGCTAAGTCTAACGTCTCTCTGCTCCTTTCTCTTGTCCCTTTTATGTACAGGGGGGTGAGGGGCAGGGGCAGGGAGAAGCTATTAGCTTCCCCTGGTCTTTGACCAGGGGGATCCTTGTGCTGTTCATTAATTGTAAATATTGTAAATCCTCTATATTTTGTACATATTCATTGCATTCCATTGCAGATTGTAGCTTTGCCTGTAAATACACCTTTCATTTGGTTCCAACTGAGCTGGTCTGGCAAATTTAATGTTGGGGAGATGTAGAGAGAATGCTATTTAAGAGGCAAAAATTACCCACTGTTCTGGCTTGAAAGAAGACTGTCACAAAACAATTGCATCTTATCCTTTCCAACAGAATTAGATAACACTGTAGAATTAGATAAAACTGTACATTGCCCATACATGACATAACTGCTTCACTGCTGTAATTATATAATATCATTTCAGTGTTTGAAACAGTGACTCCATCAAGTGGCAAGTTAGAGTGCATATAAATGCATATTTTGAAAGATAGTAATCTTAAAAATTCCCTGAGCAGCTTGAAACTGTGATGAAAGCTTAACTGTTCTGCTTTTGTAGCCTGATCCCAAAGATTGAGTCTCCAAGCAAGTGTATGCCGCTGGATGGGGTGGTTGTCAACGTAGGTAAAGACACTTCCAATAAGAAAAACATGGACTTGATGCCTGCAACTTTGCAGTTATTTCACTTTGAGGCCTTTAAGGCAAATATAGGCTGTGGGAAAGTATAGAAAATATCTCATCTTTTCTTTCAGAATTGCACTTTTGAAATTGTTCTCAGGAAAAAAACCCACAAAAGCACCACACAAAACCCCAACTGCTTTTACCTTTAGGAGAGACTCCTTTCCTGGTAATTGACCTATTGTTGCTATTTTGGTTTTTCAGGGTGGATTTTCAGCAAAATACTTAGGAGACAAAGTTGCCCTTTAACCTCCTGAAATTCATTTAGGTTGAGAACAATTCAAGAGAACAGTCTAGGCATAAAATATTTAAAGCCTAAATGTCTGTAGATGTTAAAAAAGAAAAAGATCTAGCATAAGTGCGAAAGAAAGATTTTTGCTGTTTCTGGGCAGAATGGTCTGCAGGATAAACCCTTTTGGAATGAAAAAGATTTCTTGTGCCAAAGGTGATGCTATCCTGTGTGCTCCTGCAAATAGGCAGGGGTCCTCATATGGAACTTCTGTCACTGTCTCTGTTGGTAATGGTGACTTCAGGTACTTTTGCATAACATGTGAAAGTACACATCCAATCAGCTGGCACATTTGAGTTCTAGACCTTCATCCTGAGGGACCTTACGCTCATGGCTGCCCACTGTCAGAACAAATATTCTGCTGCTGTCTTCCATGGCTGGGCCCTCTCAGGAGGGCTTAGAGCTCAGTATTTTGTGGTTCCTAGTTTCCAGCCTACTGTAGGAAAAGTAGAGTTGTCAGTTCAACAAGTTTATGGCTCTGAGTCCTAGTTAAGCTGTATTTAAGTGGGAAAGTTTAGTATGTTCTGTTACTTAACGTCCCAGTGTTCATTGTGTTGCTTCTTATGGGCAATAGAAAAGACTCCAACATTTCAAAATTATCTGGGCAAATGAGTCTTAGGTAGCCCAGTTCTGGTCTTCATGGAAAGCCTGCTGGCAAAACAATTGCCCATAGAACATTTGCCTGTGATAACAGATGTATTTAGCTTTATCCTGCTTCTGCCATTGAGAGGTCAGGCAGGTATGTCCAACACACAGCCAGGACCTCCAGGGCTATCTGATCTGGTGCTGCTCTACCTGCCTTCCCTCACCAGTCATTCAGCACCAGTGCAGGAATGCAGGTAGGCGAGTAAGGGCTGTTACAGGACAAAGAGGGATCATTTGGAAGGGAATACATCCTTGCATTAGGATGGAGAAAGAAGTCTATGGGCCCCAAAAGGTCCCATGCAGGGATGTGAGAGAAGGTTTCCTAAAGGGCAGAACTGGTAGAAGAATGAAAGAGATCACTAGCAAAACAGCTACCCTTGAACTCTAAGAAAATTTCCATATCCTCCTCAGCCCTTAATTTCCTCCAAGCAAATGCAGTCTTCCTTTCTGTCCCCTACCTGATTTATAGACCTACATAAGAGCTTTCCAGTATCTGTATAGTCTTTCTGTGTCCTCTATCTCCCCAGGCCAGGCCTTACACACACACCCTTTCCCACTGTTGGAAAACCATATTGACACCTCCAGATCACCCTAGCACTTCTCCTTTGCCCAGCAAGGCCACTCTTAAAAGGTACCTAAAACTGCTTACAAGGATAAGATTCATCGAATGCCAGGTTGGAATGGACGTCAAGGATCATCTAGTCCAACCCCTGAAGCTAAGAATATACTTTAAATGGGGTAGCCCAGCACCCTGTCAAGCTGGGATTTGAAACTGTCTAATGCAGGGGATTCCACCGCCTCCCTTGGGAGTTTATTCCAGTGCTTAATAGTTTCAACAGTGAATTATTTTTTTCTGGTATCCAGTCCAAATCTCCCCAGTAGCAACTTGTCCCCATTACCCCTAGTCTTTACTGTGTGACTCTCTGTAAAAAGGGAGTCTCCCTCCTCATGGTAGCTGTCCTTTATGTACTTGCACATGGTTATGAGGTCTCACCTAAGCCTTCTCTTCTTGAGGCTGTACAAATCCAGTTCTCTCAGCTTTTTTAAGAACATCTGCTCTTTTGGATAGCAGCAGTTTGCCCTACATGGGCAACAGTTTTGCCCTACGTGGGCAACACTGAGCTGCCCCAGCTCACATATGTCTTAGTTAACCACCCAGTCCTTCCTTGTCATAGGAGAAGGCTGTCCCTTGAGATCTTCCCCTGCACAGCTGCCTGCTGGCAGCTTTCAGTCCTGTAGTACATTGTCCTGGCATCAGGAAAGTGCAACAGCACCAACCATCTCCTGCAGCCATATGATGCTGCAGGCCAGAGAAATTGCTTGTCAGGCAACATCTGGTCCACGTACTTGTTCATTGTTGAATGAGCAGCAATCACACATCATTTGCTCTTAGGCTGACATTTTATATTTCATGTTAGTTTAACCCTCATGTAAAAGACAGAATCACACAAAATACTGTCAGGTTGTTTCATTTTCCAAGAGATTTCTGCCTTTTTAAACATAGTTTGTTTAGTGCTCAGGGGCATTTTGCAATGACTGCATGAGTGCCTGTGCTCCTCTCCTCCTTGACCCACTCTGACTCTTGGGTAAAAGGTGAAGATCTTTTTCTGATTAATGGTATTTATAATGAGAGTTTTAAAGCAGTATTTAGAAACGTCAATGTAAAATCTAGGCATATTCGCCTTTGGCTTAGAGGTCAAATGACGCAATCCTAGGTCTCTGATAAATCCCAAGATTTCTATCTTTGCATCCAGATTACATTTTCAGGGCTGAATATACTGCATAAGTAACAGAAAACCAGTCCTTTTCAGAAAATAGGAACTGTTGATAGGGAGAGGGCAGATAAAGCTTAGGAGCCAAACAAGCACTTTCCTGTGTGGAAATCGTACTTGGTACTGAAAAGGGCTGGGGGGTACCTCAAGCAGAAAAATTTTGACCAGCCTCGTGGCAAACTTCCAAATATGACCAAGTGGAAAAAAACTTCTATTTGCATAGGCCAAGCAGAGGCCACAGTTTACTGGATGAATTCTTCCTACACTATTTGTTGTGAATAACTTTATCCACATCAGAGTTCCTTTGCCCTGACAAGACTTGTCCATACCTCACCCCAGCAAAGTCACGAGTGAACTCCATCTGGTAGCCTCTACAAATGACTCTGTGTGAGCAATGGAGACCACCATGGTGCCAAGAACAAGATTAGGCACCAGGAAGATTTTCTCTTCATGGAGTTGGATGGACTCTGCTATACAAGCACATGGCCGTCAGGCAGGGAAGGGAGAAGTAGGAGCCACAGAGGAAAGCAAGCAAGGGAAAGGAAAGCTCAGAGGTTGATACAGTAGCTTGTTTTAAGGGAGGAGTGAAGGAGCAGAGGTGTAGAAAATAGCCAACAGAGGAATGAGAAGCAGAAGGCCTGCATGAGTGGGAAGAAAAATAAAAAAGAGGAGTGAACCTAACTGCAGGGACCAGAGCAGGAGTTCAAGGGGAGTTCCAGTGGAGGATAGCAGCACCCGCAGCTACACTCTACAGCCCTCTTATCACTCACCCCCTTCTATGTATTCTGTGGCTGAGGGGTTTTTGGTTTTTTTACAGTGAGTACTAAAGTGAATTTTATTCCCTTTTTCCTAAAATAGGGAGTTTAGAAAGGGTGGAAAATGCTACATCCAAGACCAAAACTATACATTCCTTCTTACATGAAATGGGAAAGGAATTTCCACTAATGACCTCCAGCTTTGGTGTGTTCTAGGAATCAGGTTTCTTTCTGAGTTGTCATGAAGATAGAATTTCTGAGGTTTGCTTCGATGTGAAAGTTGATGGGCTGGCACAGTAGCTTTTCTCTTCCTGTCTTTATGAGATGACCTCCAATGTGCCAGACGAACTGGTGACTTGCTCAGCTTGCTGGGATGGCTAAGACAGGGAGCTCTTGCTGGCTGTTTCATCCCTGTATCCCTTTGATCAACATAGATTCCTTTTAACCTCCTAGTTCTATTCCTGAACGGATTCATACCACTGTTCAGTGCAAATGTAGTGAGTAAGTCAGTCCCCTTATTCAGGGGACTTCTAGTTTGCACTCCTACTGTGTTTTTCACTTAGTACATTTTTTGCTGGTGCCCTTTTCCCCCTGCCTTAAATGGCTTTCCTGTTAGATCACACTCTTCTCAGAACCATTACAAAACATTATAAATCACATAGCATGAAAAGTCCTCATTGTACTACATCTTCTCAAGCTCACAAAATTCAGATTGTTTTTAGCATTTTAGAGAAACTGTGTACCATCTGTGGCAAGGGCAACAGACTGCTTTGTCTGAACCTGCTTCCTTGTTATTTATTCACAGTTTTATGCAACACTTCCCCAGTGTTCCATACACTGGGAAAACAATCATGATACTCACAAGGTAGGAAATGCCAAGATTAACTTTACTGTGGCAATTTTAATCTCTCCTCTATTGCCCTGCAAGTATGTATTTATGAAGTTTATTAAAAAGCTTTGCTAATGCACAGATTAACTAGGTTGCTCAGGGAGTCCTCGAGCCCTCTCATTGTGAATGAATAGCTAAACTTAATCCTCTGAAAACCAAGTAGTACAAAAGTCAACACTTGTGTCATGAATCTATAACATCACCTCTTTACACAGTGCTTGATGCGTATTCAAGTCTTTGCCCTCACTGATGGTGAAGAGCTGAGACTTCAGGGTAAGTCTAGTACATTACTAACATGGATTTGGGTTTAGATCAAATATAACACACAAAGCTATCTACAGTCTGCCTGTATTTAAACCTACTCACGCAAAGCTTCTAACCCTCGGGAAACCCCTGCCTCATCTCTACTCTTGCCCTGATGATTTTTTCCCAGAAAATGTAGAAAGAAGGTGAAGGACATCACTGCTGAGCCTACCACATGCATCTTGACGCTTTCTGTGACCTGGAGATGTCACACCTGCTTATTCAGAACCAAACAGAAAAATACCAAATGCCATTTGACGCCAAAAATGCTCGTTTCAGTACTATTTGGCAGGAATTTTAACAGAAAGTCAAGCTTGAGCCTTACTATAGCAGGAGTAAAAATCCTGCATGAAAACCAAGTGATGCAAAACTCAAACATTCTAACATGAAAGTAGGCTTGAAGGAAATCTGAAAACATAATGTCTTAGTATTGAATTTAAAAACAAACAAACAAACAAAAAAACAACACACAAAAAAAGAAGAGAAAGAATAATTTTTTTTTTAACCTGATCATATATTGTAAACTTCCAACAAAAAGATGTAAATTCCCTTTCATAGTTTCATAGTTTCATTCAGGGTTGGAAGGGACCACAAGGATCATCTAGTTCCAACCACCCTGCCATGGGCAGGGACACCCCACACTAGATCAGGCTGGACAGAGCCTCATCCAGCCTGCTCTTAAACACCCCCAGGGATGGGGCCTCGACCACCTTCCTGGACAACCCATTCCAGGGTTTCACCACTCTCATGGTGAAGAACCTCCTCCTCACATCTAGCCTGAATCTCCCCACCTCCAGCTTCATTCCATTCCCCCTAGTCCTAGCACTACCTGACATCCTGAGAAGTCCTTCCCCAGCCTTCCTGTAGGCCCCCTTCAGATACTGGAAGGCCACAATTAGGTCACCTCAGAGCCTTCTCTTCTGCAGACTGAACAGCCCCAACTCCTTCAGTCTGTCCTCATAGGAGAGGTGCTCCAGCCCTCTGATCATCCTTGTGGCCCTTCTCTGGACACGTTCCAGCACCTCCACATCCCTCTTGTAATAGGGGCTCCAGAACTGGACACAGTACTCCAGGTGGGGTCTCACCAGGGCTGAGTAGAGGAGGAGGATCACCTCCCTCGACCTGCTAGCCACACTTCTCCTGATGCAGCCCAGGATCTGATTGGCTTTGCGGGCTGCAAGTGCACACTGAGAGCTCATGTTGAGCTTTTTGTCCACCAGCACCCCCAAGTCTCTCTCCTCAGGGCTACTTTCTAGCCAGTCACTGCCCAGCCTGGATTTGTGCCTGGGATTGCCTCAACCCAGATGCAGGACCCTGCACTTGCTGTTATTGAACTTCATGAGGTTGGCTTGTGCCCACCTCTCCAGCCTGTCAAGGTCCCTCTGGATGGCCTCCCTTCCCTCCAGCATGTCTGCTGCACCACACAGCTTGGTGTCATCAGCAAACTTGTTGAGGGTGCACTCAATGCCACTGTCCATGTCACCCACAAAGATGTTGAGCAAGACAGGTCCCAGGACTGATCCCTGAGGGACTCCGCTTGTCACTGGCCTCCACTGGGACATGGACCCATTGACAGCCACTCTTTGGGTGCGGCCATCAAGCCAGTTCCTTATCCATCTAGTGGTCCACCCATCAAACCCATGTGTCACCAGTTTGGAGACCAGGATGTGGTGTGGGACAGTGTCGAAGGCTTTGCTCAGGTCCAGGTAAATGACATCAGTTGCTCGCCCCTCATCTATTAATTTTGTCACCTGCTCATAGAAGGCAACCAGGTTGGTCAGGCAGGATTTGCCCTTGGCAAAGCCATGCTGACTGTTCCCAATCACCTCTTCACTATTCTTTTGAGCGAGTAGTGACTCCAGGAGGATCTGCTCCATGATCTTTCCGGGCACAGAGGTGAGACTGACTGGCCTGTAGTTCCCTGGTTCCTCCTTCTTACCCTTTTTGAAGATGGGGGCAATGTTTCCCCTTTTCCAGTCTGTGGGGACTTCACCAGACTGCCATGACTTTTGAAATATAATAGAGAGGGGTTCAGCAACCTCCTCTGCCAGTTCTCTCAGTACCCGTGGGTGTATCCCATTGGGTCCCATGGACTTGAACACTTTCAGGTTCTTCAGGTGATCACGAACCTGATCTTCACTTACCATGGGCAGTTCTTCCTCCCCGTCCCTGGCGTTGTCTTCCATAACTTCAGGAGTGTGGCTAGAGGCCCTTGCAGTGAAGACTGAGGTAAAGAAGTTATTAAGTACCTCAGCCTTTTCCTCATCACTTGTGACCATGTCACCATTTTCCTTTCTGAGGGGGCCCACACCTTCCCTAGTCTTCTTCTTCCCATTAATATACCTGTAGAAGTTCTTAGTGTTCCCTTTAATCTCCCTGGCTAGATTCAATTCAAACTCTGCTTTGGCTTTCCTAACCAGGACTCCTGCTGCTCGGGCAGCTTCCTTATATTCCCCCTGTTCTACCTGTCCTTCTCTCCACTTCCTGTAGAGTTTCCTTTTAAGTAATAGTGTGTCCAGTAGCTCCTTGCCCATCCAGGCAGGCCTCCTAGTATTCTTACCTGCTTTTCTCTTTGTTGGTATACAGAGCTCCTGGACACAGAGGAGGTGGTCCTTGAATACTGACCAGCTGTCCTGGGTCCCTCTTCCCTCCAGGGCTTTGTCCCACGACACTTTGGCTAGCAGATCCCTGAAGCGATCAAAATCTGCACACCTAAAGTCTAGGGTCATGAGCTTGGAATACTTCCTCCTGATTGCCCTGAGGATATTAAATTCAACTGCTTCATGGTCACTGCAGCCAAGGCCGTCTCTGAGCCTCACATTGCTTACCAGCCCTTCCCTGTTGGTGAGAACAAGGTCCAGCATAGCGCCATTTCTTGTTGGTTCCTCTACCATTTGGAGGGGTTGAAGCAGACACGGATCATAACTATGAGAGGTGTTCAAGAGGGGATTGGACATGGCACTTGGTGCCATGGTTTAGTCATGAGGTCTGTGGTGACAGGTTGGACTTGATGATCTTTGAGGTCTCTTCCAACCTTGGTGATTCTGTGAGTGTGTGCTTATGGCTTTGCAAAGGTTTGCCAGACTCACCACATTCGGAGTGTAATAGTTCTTGTAGGCTAAACACACTCCAGGGTTTATCAGTTCCAGGAAAACTGTCTTGCACTGCTTTCTCAGTGTGCATTCTTCTTCTCCTCAGCCTGGCATGTTTTTCTATTCAGACCTATACATACTTGTACTTCTCATTCACTCTCCATGAAAAAGTGGAATTGTAATAGAAATTGTGCATGTTTTACAGAATCTTTTTCTCTCAGATACACCTGTAGATGTAAGTATGAATGTATAGAAACGCAGAAAGAAAACAAGAGTGTGTGTGTGTGGGAAGTGTGCTTATACGCACAGTATGTTTTATTTAAGTTTGAATAAACATTTCAAAGTGGCTAACATATTTTGTATGGCTTCAGAATTATCTGGTTTGATATTCTATCCACTTCTCAGCCTCACACCAGTGAATAATCAACAAGGGATTAAGCTGAAATCCAAACAATACCTCCCGCATGTGCTGAGGGAAGTCAATGCCTTCTCGTTCTGCAAGATGTGGATGTGCCCTGGGTATGAACTCCACATATTCAAAGCCTATTGATTTTTTTTTCCCCATGGCAGGCTCTGTGCAACTCCCACTAATGCCAGTGGACACCTTTTCACTGGCTCCAGCAGAGTTTTTGAGCAGATTTTTAATCTCTTTGATTTTAGTATCAACTTGAAGAAATGAGGAACTGTAAACCTTTACATTTGGCCAGCACTTTGATAAGAAGTGTTGTGTACCCATGGAGTTAATTTACTATTTGCAGGATTACTTCAATTCAGAGCTAAAGTAAATTTTATTTCCTGACACATAAACACAGTTTGATTGCAAAATGGTAGAAAAAATGTATTCAGCAGAGTGCAAATGTAACCTAGGATTTGCAAGAAAATGGAAGGAGAATGGAGGGAGTGAAGGAGAAGGGAGGGAGGAAGGGAAGGAGGGAGGGAGAAAGGAGGGAGGGAAGGAGAAAGGAGGGGGGAAGGAGAAAGGAGGGGGGAAGGAGAAAGGAGGGGGGAAGGAGAAAGGAGGGGGGAAGGAGAAAGGAGGGAGGGAAGAAGAAAGGAGGGAGGGAAGAAGTAAGGAGGAAAGGAAGAGAAGAATGAATATTTAATAGTTTGTTATGAGTCCATTTAGAAACCTGGAAACATTTTTAGCTTTGTAAGTTTTTCATGTTTTATAAAAAAATCTGTTATGTTAACTTAATTTGAAGACTGTGGAAACACTGAACATATATATATCCATTTATATCTATCCATATCTATTCAGTTGAAGCTTTAACACGTTTTTTTTTTAAGCCAAAGTTGTTTAAGATTTAGAGAATCTGGGGGAAAAAAAAAAAAAAAGAAAAGAAAAGTAAAAGATTCATCTTAATGGAAAATATCACAAGACATTTAATCATGTGGCATTACACGCAAGGCTCAAATCCTCTCTCCAATTGATATCACTGACATGCAGGGCAACAAAAGTTAAACAATTGCCTTTTAATGATTTATTCTCAAGTTCATATTCAGAGCTTCAGCCATGTGGCTGTCATTAATGTTAATAGAGGTTACACAGCTAAAGCCAATTTAATCAAGTTGAGAACATATTCCAGAGTGAGAAATCTGTCATGATAGAACATGCATTTTTGTGTAACTAATGAGATTGTGGGTTACAAGAGAAAGACACTGTGCCTTCATGTGAGCAAAAAAGAAAAAGGAAGAATACACAACAGATGCTAGGAAGATTGGTATAGAAAAGAATGAATTTTCAACACTAACAACACCTACTCTGCACCTCACCCACAGAAACGCACTTGGTGGGAATCACAGAATGGTCTGGATTGGAAATGGGGCTCTGAAGCTGATGTGTCAGACAAAGCTTGGTATAATTGAGTTTTGAGCCTGATGTGCCCAAGAGGAAAAAAAAAGCAAGCTATTCCATTTGTTTGAAATGGAGAGAGAAACAGAATTTTTTCCAAAAGAAAGGATTTAATCTTTCAGGCTTTGCTTTGTTTTGATTTGAATTTTTTACTGTACAATAGCACCTTGCTGAGGATGCCTAATATGCAGGAAGAGTTGACTTGGCTTTTGGGAAGCAGTGCAAGATAGTGTGTTTGTCCCTTCTCAAGCTGCTTTAGGTTGAAGGGAGACAAAGTTTCCATTACAACCCAACAGGTCAATGTAAACCCAAACTGCAGCAGCTGTAACTGAAAGGAAGCTGGCCTACACCAGGCAGATCTGGAGGCATTGAAAGAGATGTCTGGGTTCTGAAAAGTTCCCCAGATGATCTTCCTCAACACCTTCTCAGAGATGGTGGGGACAGAACTAAAGGACATGAAACACAGTGTTTGAAGGACTGCTTTTTGGGTTTCCTGCCCAAATTCCTTTCTTCCCCGTCTCCTCAGAGATTAAGCAAGGACAGGAGGCAGAGAACAAAGTGTAGCAGAGTTCTCCTAGACAAGGTTTTTTCTGGTAATTTGTAAAGCATCCATAAGGTCTGGTTGCCCAGACATTGTTCCCAGCTATAAGACTGCCTGTGTTTGCTGTGATGTTCATCTCATACACAAGTGGACTCTTCTTTAAGCTTGGGTGCTAAGTCTGTACCACTGGGCTGCAGCCTTGGGAGTTAGGTTCATCCTGACTTTCCATCCCTCCAACATCTGGGCTGGTTCTCTAAACTACAATAATGGATTTCATGTGTTATGTCGAAAATGTGCAAAGGTTTGGGCAAAGTCATGGATTAATTATGGAATGATTACAAGCTGTATGGTCCTTAAACATTTTCCTTCACATGGTAATTAAACATAATTTAGGAAAACTATCAGAAAGGATCTGTGATGCATATATCTGAGATTCCTCATGCTAGTTCAGGCGATGAAGTGATGCATCGCATGTAGCATAGTATTCATACAACTAACAGATGTGCAAAGACACATGAAATAAGAACAATGCCATTTTTATTGAGTCCCACAACAGGACTATGGCAACATGCCCTCCAATTGATGATTGGACATGGTGGAGTGTTCTGCCCAGAACTGGACACAGTACTGAAGGTGTGGCCTAACCAGTGCTGAGTACAGCGGCACAATGACTTCCCTGCTCCTGCTGGCCACACTATTCCTGATCCAGACCAGGATGCCATTGGCCTTCTTGGCCACCTGGGCACACTGATGGCTCATGTTCAGCTGGCTATCAATCAGCACCCCTAGGTCCCTTTCTGCCTGACTGCTCTCCAGCCACTCCGACCCCAGCCTGTAGCTCTGCATGGGGTTGTTGTGACTAAAGTGCAGCACCCAGCACTTGGACTTGCTGAATGCCGTCATGTTGGACTCTGCCCATCTGTCCAGCCTGTCAAAATCCCTCTGGAGAGCCCTTCTACCTTCTAACAGATCAACACCTGCTCCAAACTTGGTATCATCTGCACATTTACTGATGAATAGAATAGAATAATAGAATAATAAACCGGGTTGGAAGAGACCTTCAAGATCATCATGTCCAACCCATCAACCAATCCAACCCACCTAAACAACTAAACCATGGCACCAAGAACCCCATCAAATCTCTTCCTGAACAGCTCCAATGATGGTAAAGCAACCCCCTCAACCAGATCATCAATAAAGATATTGAACAGGACGGGGCCCAGCACTGATCCCTGGGGCACACAACTAGTGACTGGCCGCCAGCTGGATGTGGCACCATTCACCACCACTCTCTGGACTCGGCCCTCCAGCCAGTTCCTAACCCAGCACAGAGTGCTGCTGTCCAAGTCAGGGGCTGTCAGCTTGGCCAGGAGTTTGCTGTGGGGAACAGTGTCAAGGCCTTGCTGAAGTCCAGATAGACTCCATCCACAGCCTTTCCCAGCAAACGGATGTGTCAAAAGGGGATATAATAATAATAATAATAATAATAATAATAATAATAATAATAATAATAATAATAAACAACCAGGTTGGGCCCCAAAAGCATGAGTTCATGCAGGGGCTGTGAGGCTTGACAGGCCTTTGAGCACCAGCTGCACGGATGAGCTGGTAAAATGAGTGCCTGTGTTTGGGAGCAGTCTCTCCCACCAAAACCAAAACGATAGTCTCACAATAAGAAAGGTAGCTTGTGAAAATAAAATTCCGTTTATGGCACTGCGATTGAGGAAACTTTGCTGTTAGAATGGGGAACATTTAAATATTATCTGAGTGCTTTCCACTCAAGAAGAGCTTCAGATGTGACACAGGTCATGGGTCCTGCAAAATTCTAGCAAGATATTGGAAGACAGTCGTAAGGAGTGCCACTTGGTAGAGCAAAAGTAAAAGAAAAGGGAAAAAAAAAGGAGGGGTGGTAGGTGGGCAAAACCCAAACAACAGGACTAGCACATTCTGTATTTGTATCTCCCTAACAGCTAGCAAGATCTTTCTGGAAGCTTATTGCTAGGCTTCAGACCTGAGAGCAGTTCTGAATTGTATGGCAAGATGGGTCTATCCAAAGTACATCATCATCTTTTACCT
Organism: Melanerpes formicivorus; assembly: GCF_026170545.1. Lineage (NCBI taxonomy): Eukaryota > Metazoa > Chordata > Aves > Piciformes > Picidae > Melanerpes > Melanerpes formicivorus. The sequence continues at coordinate 3,140,191 of NW_027142355.1, forward strand.
TTTTTTGAACAGGGATGCATGTGATTATGTGAATAAGTTCTGAGAGCCTGGAGACAATAAAAGAATAGTGTTAAAAATTAAGGGGGGAAAAGGCCACAGACAGAGCTGGCAACTTTTCTCTAAAGTACAGGTTCCCATGAAAGCCTACAACAGAAGGTTTGCCAGGGAGCTCATCCAGCACTCAGGCAAAAGGTTAAGTGACCAGAAGTTTTGATGTTAAGCAGAAAAGTTGGTGGTTGCTTGTTGTAAAACTGCATATTCAATATCAGAGTCACTGATGGAAGGAATGATTTGCAATTATGATACTGGTTGCTCTGGGGAAATGAACTGTCACTAATCAGAGAATCCAGTAGCAGAGGTGAGACAGCCAGCTCCTAGTGAACATTCAGATAACTGTTCAACAGGGATCCTCACAGTCCAGAAGTCAAAAATAATATGTTGTGTTGTTGAGAAAGGTTTAGAATTCCTAACACCTGCTAAAATGGGGAAAGAACATGTGCCTCTTCATCATGAACTGAATTCCTACTGATGGTGCTAGCTCTACGTGGTGCAGGAAAGGACAGGCAGAGGAGTGGAGAACATGTGGCTGTTCATCACTCAGCAAAGACCAGCTGACAGCACAGAAAAAGAACTGTTGGCAGGTTTCCCTCAGGTCATGGAGATGGCACAGCAGAAGTTATTGACAGATCTCCATTGCAAACTACTTAAACTATGTGGAGGAAAGAGGGTATCAAAATGTAGTCTTATTTTTCCCTGCATCACATTATGTTTGTAACAAGTGCTTCCTACCAAAGGGGGAAAAAAAATATTTGCTGTAGCAAGGTCCTGGATCCTTCTGGATAAACTTTAAAGAATTTATTTTAAGGCTCAGCTTGCAATAACTACCTCCAAATCTGTCTGTGTATGGATGTGGTTTCTAGAATGTTAAGGCTACAAACTCTAAAATATTTCATAGCAAAAGAACATAAGATGCATGATAGCATGTTTGTGAGCCAGTAATTTAACTAATCCAATTTAATGAACCCAGTAATCTAACTGTAACATTGAACAATTAACACTGTAGTGCCAGTGTTCCTTTTACTTAAAGAAAAAGGAAAATGCAATGTAATGTTCCATTAACCTATCTTAAATATAATAAACTATTAAATTAACTGAAAAATGAGTGAATTTTCTTGTAAAGTCAATGTGAGCTTCTTAGAGCATCAATCATCCTGTAATTCATAAATCCCTTTACTATATCCTACAGCTGGCTGAAAGTATTCACATGTATTTTAAGTGAAACTAAGCATTAACCTTCTAGGTTCACTGTGGAAGATTATATATTATAAATAGACTATAGAAGATTAAAATTCAAGCTCATTTGATAGCTCTAATCTTTAAAAAAAAAAAAAAAAAAAGGGAAAAAAAGAAAGCAAAGACTTAACAGCTTTTCAGAGTAATTAAAAAAAAAATAATAGTTCTGACAGGGTGACAGAATTTCCCTGAGTATTCTTCTTTGTTTCCTTGTTTTCTTTCCACTGCCATTCAACAGTCTTACAGTAATTTCTTTTCCCCCACAAGTTATATCCAGACGTGTAAAAAAGCCCTCTTTATGTATAGCAGTAATAAATGGTTGCAACCTCAAACACTGAAAAATGGTTGACTCTACTTGAAGCATTATCCTGATGTGAGAGTCACTGAGCAAGTATCATAGTATGGTATCAGTCAGGGTTGGAAGGGACCACAAGGATCATCTAGTTCCAACTCCCCTGCCATGGGCAGGGATGCCCCACACTAGATCAGGCTGGCCAGAGCCTCAGCCAGCCTGGGCTTAAACACCTCCAGGGACGGGGCCTCAACCACCTCCCTGGACAACCCATTCCAGGGTTTCACCACTCTCATGGGGAAGAACTTCCTCCTCACATCTAGCCTGAATCTCCCCACCTCCAGCTTCATTCAATTCCCCCTAGTCCTATCACTACCTGAGATCCTGAGAAGTCCTTCCCCAGCCTTCCTGTAGGCCCCCTTCAGATACTGGAAGGCCACAATTAGGTCTCCTTAGTAGAACAAGGACTCGCCATCAGTTTCCTCCCTAAGAAAAGCCTTCCAAAAGCTGTGTTTTAAAGATAGATAGCATTTTAAGTCAATCAGACATCTTTCACCCTTCACACTGCTGACTGAGGCCAAAAGTGGCAGATGCAGCTATCAGATGTACAATCCTTGCACTGATGAGGAAACAAGCTGTGTTCTAACTCTACAGCTTTCACCTATGTGTTTACATAAAACATTGTGGCAGGCATGACATAACAGGAAAAATCTTCTCCCTGCTGTGTGTATTCTCATCCACACTTCACACCAGTTTACATTTCAGCAGCTAATGGTGTAATTTTTTTCATGATTGTAGCTTAACACAGAAGCATCCACAGCATCTCATCAGTGTTCCTTTAATGTACACTGGTGCTTGCTTTGGTGTCCACTGCATGCAAATGTCTGAGTCATATCCCTACAATCCCACCACAAAAAGAATCCATACTCCTCTCTTCTAGCAGTTCTACACTGAGCATCTTCTCAGTTTGTCCATCCATGTCAGAGGTACTTAACACCTTCTTTGCCTCATGTTTTAATAGCAGGACAGAATGTCTTCCAGACAGCTGGTCTGCAGAGCTGGTAGATGGAGCCAGGGAGCAGCATAGTTCCCTTTCTGTTCAAGGAGGAGGGAGGTAGAGATCTCCTCAGCCATTTGGATCCTCACAAGTCCATGGGACCAGATGGGATCCATCCTAGGGTGCTGAGAGAGCTGGTAGATGAGCTGGCCATGCCGCTCTCCATCATTTTTCAGCAGTCCTGGCTCACTGGAGATGTCCCACAGGACTGGAAGCTGGCCAACATGGTGCCCATCCACAAGAAGGGCCAGTTGGATGAGCCAGGGAATTATAGGCCTGTCAGCCTGACCTCAGTGCCAGGCAAGATCATGGAACAGGTCATCTTGAGTGCAATCACACAGCACTTACAGGATGGCCAAGGGATCAGGCCCAGCCAGCATGGATTTAGGAAGGGCAGGTCCTGCCTGACCAACCTGATCTCCTTCTATGATGAGGTGACCTGCCTGGTGGATGTGGGGAGGCCTGTGGATGTAGTCTACCTGGACCTCAGCAAGGCCTTTGACACTGTTCCCCACAGCAAACTCCTGGCCAAGCTATCAGCCCTTGGCTTGGACAGGAGTACACTGTGTTGGGTTAGGAACTGGCTGGAGGGCCGAGCCCAGAGAGTGGTGGTGAATGGTGCCACATCCAGCTGGCAGCCAGTCACTAGTGGTGTGCCCCAGGGATCAGTGCTGGGCCCCATGCTCTTTAACATCTTTATTGATGATCTTGATGAGGGCATTGAGTCCATCATCAATAAATTTGTGGACGACACCAAGCTGGGGGCAGGAGTTGAACTGTTAGAGGGTGGAAGGGCTTTGCAGAGGGACCTCGACAGGCTGGACAGATGGGCAGAGTCCAACAGCATGAGATTTAACACATCCAAGTGCCGGGTTCTGCACATTGGCCACAACAACCCCATGCAGTGCTACAGGCTGGGGTCAGAGTGGCTGGAGAGCAGCCAGGCAGAAAGGGACTTGGGGGCACTGGTCGATGGTAGGCTGAACATGAGCCTGCAATGTGCCCAGGCAGCCAAGAAGGCCAGTGGCATTCTGGCCTGGATCAGGAACAGTGTGGCCAGCAGGAGCAGGGAGTCATTTTCCCGCTGTACACTGCACTGATTAGGCCACACCTTGAGTACTGTGTCCAGTTCTGGGCCTCTCAGTTTAGGAAGGATGTTGACTTGCTGGAGCATGTCCAGAGAAGGGCAACAAAGTTGGTGAGGGGCTTGGAACACAAGCCCTACAAGGAGAGACTGAGGGAGCTGGGGTTGCTTAGCCTGGAGAGGAGGAGACTCAGAGGTGACCTTCTTGCTCTCTGCAACTACCTTAAGGGAGGTTGTAGACAGGCAGAGGTTGGTCTCTTCTCCGAGGCAACCAGCACCAGAACAAGAGGACACAGTCTCAATCTGCACCAGGGGAAGTTTAGGCTCGAGGTGAGGAGAAAGTTCTTCACTGAGACAGTCATTCATCATTGGAATGGGCTGCCCAGGGAGGTGGTGGAGTCACTGTCCCTGGAGGTGTTCAAGAGGGGATTGGATGTGGCACTTGGTGCCATGGTCTAGTCATGAGGTCTGTGGTGCCAGGTTGGACTTGATGATCTTTGAGGTCTTTTCCAACCTTGGTGATACTGTAATACTGTGAAGAAGTTCTACACAGAGAGTGATTGCCCATTGGAATGCGCTGCCTGGGGAGGTGGTGGAGTCACCATCACTGGAGGTGTTCAGGAGGAGACTTAATAGGGTGCTTGGTTGCATGGTTTAGTTGATTAGATGGTGTTGGATGATAGGTTGGACGTGATGATCTGGAAGGTCTCTTCCAACCTGGTTTATTCTATTCTATTCTATTCTATTCTATTCTATTCTATTCTATTCTATTCTATTCTATTCTATTCTATTCTATTCTATTCTATTCTATTCTAAATGCTTTGCTAGTGGATGTACTTACAGATATCTAGCTTCTGTTTTAGAAACATAGAATGGTAGGGGTTGGAAGGGACCTCTGAAGATCATCAAGTCCAGCCCCTGTGTCAAAGTGGGGTCACCTAGGGCAGGTCACACAGGAACACATCCAGAGAGGTCTTGAAAGTCTCTGGAGAAGGAGACTCCCCAACCTGTCTGGGCAGCCTGTCCTAGTGCTCCATCACCCTTACAGTAAAGAAGCTTTTCCTCATGTTGAGTTGAAACTTCCTGTGTTCCAGTTTATATCTGTTGCCCCTCATCCTTTTATGGGACAACACTGAAAGGAGACTAGGAAGATTTAGGTCTCATGTAGAGCTTGCAAGGAAAAGTGAACTGTACCTGTGTTAAGTGAAATGGAAACATTTTTCAGCACTATTCTGGCAGAAACTCAGGGAAACACTTTGTAAACCAGCCTCCTAGAGCATCTGGAAAACTAAGCAGTTTTCTACCTGCTCACCTGCTTTGGCCCACAGCCCGAAATCATCTGGCAAATGACCTGTCCACAAGTTCCCCCACAAGCTACCTGTGACTGACCCCAGAAGGGCTTCTTAGAAGCCATCTGGGTGGATTATTCCACCTCTAGGGCTTCGTTGCCATTTTTAGTAAACACTGCCAAGTTTAGGTCTGTGTGGTGGTTTGTGCAGTTATCCAAACCCACAGATTTTAGGTCATGCCATTACAGCTGGAACTCTGCTGCAACTGGGGGTTTGTTGCATCAAAGTAATTTGCAGTGCGGAGCATCCACAGGCTGTGGAAGCAGATAATATGCATAAGAAACAGGAATGCACTTAGTGGAGTATTCCTCACCTCAGGATGGAGAAAGGCACACATGCAGATGTGTGTTTTGTTGGGGTTTTTTAATTGCCAAGAAATAAATCTTCAGGAGTATGACTTGTATCTTAGACCATAATCACTCACTCTTCTCCCCTTCTTTTAATGTTAGCATAAAGAAAAGTGTGCAATAATACAGCAGGTGTTAAACATCATAACATTCTGTACTAGGAAAACCTTTGGCTGGTAACTAAATAGGGAATTGATGGAAAAGGTCTAACAGCTCTCCTGAACACCCAGATCTGGATAACGATAAAGACTGTTAGTTCTTTCCTCTGTTTTAGTTTAGGTAAATGCATGGCTGAGATCTGACCCAATTATTCCATTTCATTTCTGGAGATAACAAGTCTAGATATGGACAGATGCTGAAAGACACTGAAGCATACATTTTTAATATTCAGATTCTTCTCTGCCAACTAATTTGCTTCATACAATGCAGAGATCAGTAATTATTAGACCTCAACGAGAAGCTCTCTACTTTGCTTTGAAATTCCTTTTATGCCTCTTGTTGTATTCAAGCCAGTAGTGGTCTTTCTAAGCCTGAAAGGCTGGACTTGCAGATTGTTTTGGAGAATTCATTAACATCCTCAATGGTACTGATTTTCAATTTACTGGTGTGAATAGGGACATTGCCACTGACCTAAGATCTGCAAAGAATCTCAATGTTCGAGTTGTATCTAGCCATCCCATACTTTCCACACCTGCGTGATGCAGGAACAAGACTGACAGTATCTTAATATAAAACCAGAAACTCTCCCTATTTCTAGCACTCCATTTTCCTTTACTTTCCCTCTGATTGCAGCACACACCACAGTCCAAGTCTTTCCAAAATACACAAGGAATTAATCCTACTTCCTTATTGATATGTTCCCCCACATTTACATTACTACAGAACAATCCAAATAAACAGGTGTTTATGCCATAGAACTGTATTGTGAAAAGCTCCAAGTACATACAGATTTCTTTCACAAAAGGATACATTATCTCAAGGTCCCTTTCAAAAGACCTGCTGGCTTCACATTCTTACCTCTAGCTGTTATTAGACTTGATCTGCCATTTTAATTTGTAGGGGCTAGATGATACACTTTGGAGGCTTCAGAAGTTTACAAGTGACCTTTCATGTAATACATGTAAGTCTGTGTAGGGAGTAAATTAGAAGGGCCAGAGCCAAACCAGAAATTACTCTGGCTTCAGCTGTTAAAGACAACAAAAATGCTTCTACAAATACATTAGCAACAAAGGGAAGACCAAGAAGAATCTCTGTCCTTTACAGGATGCAGGGGGAACACACTGTTTAAACATGAGGAAAAAGCTGAGGTAGTCAATACCTTCTTTGCCTCAATCTTTGCTAGTAGGATCAGTTGTTTGCTGGATATCCAGCCTCCTGATCTGGAAGGCAGTGATGAGGAGGAGAATGAAGCCTAAATAATTTGAGAGGAGATGGTTAGCAACCTGCTAACCACTTAGACACACACAAGTCTGAGACAACTGGCAGAAGTGCTCACCCAGTCACTTTTCATCATCTGCTAACAGTCCTGGCTAAATAAGGATGCCTTGGTTGCCTGGAGAACAGTCAATATGACACCCCTCTACAAAAAGGGCTGGAAGGAGATCTGAAGAACTGCAGACGTGTCAGTCTGACCTTGGTGCCAGGGAAGCTCATAGAGCAAATCAGCTTGAGTGCTGCTACACAGCACATGCAGGAAAACGAGGTGATCAGGCCCAGTCAAGTATGGGTTCACAATGCAGGATGGGATCCTGCTTGCTGAACAGGATCTCCTCTTATGACAAGGTTGCATGGTTTAGTTGATTAGGTGGTGTTGGATGATAGGTTGGACACAATAATCTTGAAGGTCTCTTCCAACCCGGTCTATTCTATTCTATTCTATTCTATTCTATTCTATTCTATTCTATTCTATTCTATTCTATTCTATTCTATTCTATCCTATCCTATCCTATCCTATGGTGACCCATTTACTGGATCAGGGGAAGAGTGTAGATGTTACTTATTTGCACTTCAGTAAAGCATTTGACACTGTCTCCCACAGCATCCTCTTGGAGAAACTGGTGGCTCACAGCTTGAGTGTGTGGGTGCTTCACTGGGTGAAAAACTGCCTGGATGTCTGGGCCCAAGGAGTGGTGGTAAATGGAGTTAAATCCTGTTGGTGGCTAGTCACAAGCAGTGTGCCCCAGGACCCACTTTTGGAACCATTTTTCAAAAAATATATTTCTCAGAGATTTGGATGAGAGGATTGAGTGCACTCTTAGTAGATTTTCAGATAACACTAAGTTGAGAGGGAGTGCTGACACGCTTGAGGGCAGGAAGGCTCTACAGAGAGAACTGGACAGGTTGGATCAGTGGTCCAAGGTAAATTGTATGAAGTTTAACAAGGCCAAGTGCTGGGTCCTGCACTTGGGTGACAACAACCCCATGCAAGACTACAGGTGTGGTGGGTTGAAATTTCCACCCTCCCAACATTGACTTTGCCAGACCAGCTGAAAGCAAATGAAAGTTGTATTTATAAGCAGAACTATAGTCTACAATGGAATGCAATAAATACGTACAAAATTTACATTATTTACAAGATTTACAGGTATTTACAATTAATAAACAGCACAAGGATCTCCCTGGTCAAAGACCAGGGGAAGGTACTAGCTTCTTCTTTTCTGCCCCCGTGTACAAAAGAAGGGAAAAAAGAAGCAGAGGAATGTTAATACCAAAACAATGCAGCCAAGGTCAAGCAGAAGCAAGTTAGTAACTCTCCAGAGCAAAGAAGTGAGAAGACAAGAAGAAAATTGTTTTGGTACAACCAATGTTACAGTAGATCTCTCTCCAAAGGGATTGTTTAGAATTATCTTTATTTTCCTTTTTACACCCAATAGTGATTCATTAACATATTACTACTTTTCTGTTCAAGGCCTGTGAAAAATTTTAAAGGCATAGCCTAAAACTACCACAAGAGGTTTGGGGGAAAGTGGCTGGAAAACTGTGCAGTGGAGAAAGACCTAAGGGTGTTGGTTGACAGCTGCCTGAACACAAGCCAGAAGTAAGCCAAGAAGGCAAAAAGTATCCTGGCCTGTATCAAGAACAGTGTGATAAGTAGGACCAGAGAAGCGATTGCCCCCTTGTACTCAGCACTGTTAAGGCCACACTTTGAGTATTCTGTTCTGTTTTGGGTCACTCTTTATAAAAAAAAGGCACTGAGGTCCCAGTATATGTCCAGAGAAGGGCAATGAAGTTGGTGAAGGGTCTGGAGAACAGGTCTTATGAGGAGTGCCTCAATATACTGGGACCAGTTTTGTTTAACATCTTTGTTGGCAACATGGACAGTGGCATTGAGTGCACCCTCAGCAAGTTCGCTGATAACACCAAGCTGTGTGGTATAGCTGACACACTGGAGGGAAGGGATCCATCCAAAGGAGCCTCATGAAGCTGGGATCAAGAGCACCCTGACACCAAAATGAGTGGAGGCATTGACACTTCATAAGGGAGAGCCACATTGCAGGGTGAATGAATGAGCTAGCATGAGCCCTCTGAAGTTCAACAGACACATAAGGGTCTTGCACCTAAGAATAGCTCAGACTGGGATCCACCTGGTTGGAGAGCAGCCCTGGGGAAAGGGACCTGCAAGTCTTGGTGGCTAACAAGCTCATCATGAGGGAACAGTGTGCTGCTGCAGCAGCAAAGGCCAACAGGATGCTGGGTTGCATCAACAAAAGAATTGCCAGCAGAGATAGAAGTCATTGTCCCTGCCTACTCAGTGCTTGTCAGGCCACACCTAGAGTACTGCATGCAGCTTGTTCTCTGCTGTAGAAAAAAAAAAAAAAAAAAAGAAAAGAAAGAAATGTGAACAAGCTGGAAAGTGTCCAGAAAAGGACTGCAAGGATGATCAGAGCAGTGGATTCCCCTACACTGGTCACTTTAAAGACTCAGCTTGACAGGTGCCAGGCCATTTCATTTAAACTACACCATAATCAAGAAAGGTTGGACTAGATGATCCCTGGGGTTTCTTACAACCTGGCATTCTGTGAGAAACAGCAGTGGAGACCTGAAATATTTTTTGTTAGCAAGTAAAAATAAAGCCAGTAGGCCAAAAGGAGCAGTTTCACAGTGGGAAAGGAAAGTACTAATTAATGTACGATTGATATAATATGATAAAATACATGCCACTTAAATATTCTACTCTGTTCTCTAACGAAAGTTGTACTGATATCTGTTCCCTTATTCCAAATTTATTCCATGCATGTGTATACATATGCCTATGTATATATACTTGTAATTAGGAGGGGAACTCCTCCACCTCTGATAAGTCTCACATTCCTGCAGGAACATGCATTTTAAAAATACATTCTAGCAGACTCAGAGGAGAATGAGATGACTTCTGTTGGGATGGATACGTGGATTCACAGAAGGCATGCAGGGATATCTGCAGAATACTTCCTAAAGACAGATCTAACAGAGTGCTGCATTTGGCTCAGTGGTGTCATTATAGCTGACTGTGTTAACCATGACTATAACAGAATGCTGTGAACCAAAGGCAATGAACATCCTTTAACATGACCCTTGAGAGTTCATCCCCAGCATGGAAAAATAAGCAACTTTGCTGATGAGGGTTTCATAATACTAACTATGGACAGATCAGTACCTTTGGTGACACTCAGCATCTTCTCTTAGGATGGTTTAAGAATTTCCCTAGTTTGCACTTGAGAGAGAGAGTTGGAAACAAGCCAGTATTAACAACACCAGAAATATACCAGCAGATAATAGAAAGGACTCATCTTTTGCCTATGCATTCTCAGAATGTGTTCTTCCCTACAGATAGGGATAAACAAGTTTTATGTGGCAGTTTGCAGAGATCTGTTGACACAGACCGAGATGGAGAGAGAGTTTACTCAGCCATCAGAGCACTCCAGAAATCCTAATAGAGAGCTCAAGGCAATAACAGCCAGGCATTGCTATCATAGAAGCTTTTTTTTCCCCCTACTGTTTTCTTATTTCTGATGTGATTATATTGACTGTGATTAGATCTGTGCCTAAAGTTTCTTAATGGGTCCTCCTCATTAGAGTTTCTTATGTCAGTTCACTATAATGTCATTGGTGATGGCAATGTTGTTTAATAAGCTACACAGTGTGAATATCTTGCCTGCTGAGGAAGGATGGTAAACAATGTTGCATCAAATTTATCTGGCTATGCAAACTTCAGGCAGTAACCTGTCTGGAGTCCTTTTATACAGCACTATAATTTTCTTTTCTGTAGTTTTGGAATGAGAAGCAGGGCTGATAAATAAACAGCTAGAACACAATGTCAAAACTGGATAGGCAAAAAAAAAAATGAGAAGCCGGTCAGAAAATTAAAAAGCAGGAAACTAATTTATCCGACAGCAAAATCCTACAACATTTCTAGGCTTTATATAGATTATTTATTTTTAATCTATGGAGAACAGATGGAACAGCAAAAAAAAAATTATATATATATATATACACACACATATATATATATGACTAACCAAGTCTCTGAACATGAACAAGGCAACATGAAATGGAAAAAACGTGGGGTTTTCTAGCGTGGAACTCTGCTATTTTCGCCTGCTTCTGTATAGCACATCTTCTCATGACTATTTAAAAACTCTGTTTGAATGTAAATAGAGTTTAAAAACCACTCTGGGAAGCAGCACAGCAGGCAGTTTGAATCATCACACAACTCCTTCTATATCTCATAGCCTGCAAAGTTGTAATACATACCTTAGATACAATGCATGCAATGTAGATATTCGTAGTTTAAATGTCCTGTCTGAAGAACATGAAACAACAAAAAACAAGTTATGTAAATGTTTGATTCCTGTTTGTGGGAATGCAATAAGCAGACATTTGAATTCTCATAATGAGAATTTCTTGAACAGTATAGAAATGGTGATATCTAGCCCTTAAAGTTGTTGTTAATCTGTTATATTCGACTCACTTTATGGTAGGCAGTAATAAGTTACAAAGTATGCATCTAATTACATCAAATCATAGAGTGGGTTGGAAAGGACCTCAAATATCATTTAGTTTCAACCCCCTGCCATGGGCAGGGACAATGTCCTAAAACAGATTGCTCAAGGCCTCATCCAACCCAGCCTTGAACATAATGATGTTATTCCAGTATCAAAATAGTGTATATTTTTAAATACTTCCTTTTATGTTAGTAATATTATGGGAGAAAGTCCCTAAGTATTCTGTAAGAGTTGGACATGGCCATATGCCTCAGAATAGAAATGCACTTCCATGTAATGTATGTTTTCAGACATTTGTTGGAAGGGGCCTCTAAAGGTCATCTAGTTTAACCCCCCTGCCTCCCACATTACCTCCCTTCATCTTCCCAAAGCAGTTCCTGCTCCCTCTATACCATCCTCCACCCTGCCTGAAGAGTTTCTGCTCCACCACCACCATTTTTGCATCCCCCCCTGAACCAGGGGAAAGACCCTCAACCAGTCAAGATACCACACAGAGGAGCTCAGTCCCAGTAAGGAGCCCCAGCCAGCACCCATGGATGATATTGGAGTAGTCATCAACATTCTTCCTTCCTAATCGGGGGGTCACCAGGCCCCTCGGCCTTTGTTTTCACCACCATCACGCAGTGTGCACCATGGGCACTCACCAGTGATGGGAGGGGGATCCCTCAGCCCAGATGGGCTCAGTGTGGGGCTTCTGTCTTTTCTGGGGGGAATTAAAAAGGGGAGTGGGTGGGGAAGGCATAGTGGCCACACCTGGGGTGGGAGAAGGCTATGTTTGTTTTGCATTGCTCTGCCTACTCCTACTGGTTGTCTATAGTTTGCTTTTCTTTTCGTAAATATAAATCTATTAATCATTAAGAAAATAGAGTACTTCATCCCTCCACAATTAAAACCTGGCAAGTGATAGAAATCACAGAATCACAGAATTAACCAGGTTGGAAAAGACCTTTGAGATCATCAAGTCCAACCTATCATCCAAAACCATCTAATCAACTAAACCATGGCACCAACTGCCTCATCCAGTCTTATTTTAAACACTTCCAGTGATGGTGACTCCACCACCTCCCTGGGCAGCCCATTCCAATGGCCAATCTCTCTTTCTGTGAAGAACTTGTTCCTAACATCCAGTCTACATCTCCCCTGGTGCAGCTTGAGACTGTGGCCTCTTGTTCTGTTGCTGGTTGCCTGGCGGAAGAGACCAACCCCTGCCTGGCAAAAACCACCCTTCGGGTAGTTGTGGCAATCATACTTATAATTTTATTAACTGACAGTGTTATAGCACTGAAAAATCTACCTGGATTTGTTCAAATGTTTAACCCAAAGGATAAACTTTATTTTCTTTTCATTCTTTAAGTGGATCTGTGCAGTTCTGTACTTAACAGAAGAATTCTGCTATTAGTGTTTAATCCAAGATCTGATGATGCTCAGTATTTTTCAAGTGCGATGTTTGCTGTGGCTGCTTGATTGTCAAATGGTTTTATAGAAGTTCCCAGGATACCCATTATAAAACACTAGATGCATTCATTATAGAGCCCCAGTACTTGAATGTCAGATCCAACCACTATCATAACAAATTAGCCTGTATTTTAAAGTAGAAATGTTGGGCTTTGGATTTCTTTTATATTCTTCTGATTATTCCTACTTTTAGAAACATAACTTTCAGACTGCTTACTCATAAACAGTGTGTATGTTCTAGTTTCTTTGCCTATATTACCCTTTTCTTTCAATAATTGTTTATCTTTTCCAGTGTTGTCTCCATTGCATGTTTTTAGTAGCATCATATTCCCCTTTACTTACTTTTCCCTGCAGTGAAGAAGGTATTGTCTCTTGATCTGTATGAGTCTCTGCTCTCAAATAATCATCCTAAGGACCCAGCTCAGGTTTTGTCTCTGAAGTCATCTTTCCTGACACAAGTGACCTGAACTGCACACACGGTAGTGCCAAAATCACCTATGACAGTGGCATATCCACATATTGTCAGGCATTTGAATAGGCTGCCCAGGGAGGTGGTGGAGTCACCATCCCTGGAGGTGCTAAAAACCACTTTGGGTCATGATTTAATGGTCACGGTGATGATAGCTCAGTGGTTAAACTCAATGACCTTAGAGGTCTTTTCCAACCGAAACATGGTTCTCTGATTTCATCCCACATGTGACTTTATGTAAATTTATTTAAATTTAATTAAACTGACTATCTTCAGCACACATAAAACACACCAACATTACACAAATGGCTCAATAACTCTATATCTACTAAATCTTTTTTCTCTTTAGTTACCTCCAGCTGGTGAAGTGCTAGATCTCAGCAGAGATTTCTTGGTCTTGTCCTTAAGTATATGTCTTTGCATGTCACATTAATGATTTTGATCTGCTATGATATAGGTCTAGATACCATATGGCTAGGATATCCTAGTTCTTCCCTTGACAGTAGTTGTCAACTTACTATATTTCTCAATTTTCTGTCACAGTCAGCTACAGTGCAGAAGTAATGTTGTAAGTATGTGTGGAGGGGTGGGGGTGAGTGGGGTGGAAATCAATGAAACTCTCACAGTCAGGAATCTGGCATATAAATCATTCATTTGAAAATTAGTTAGTTCACTTCTGTGAACATACCAAAGATGAGTGAACATTGGGTTTTCAATGGTGGCACTCATTGCCCTCCATTTAAAGATGTATAAGGATTTGCTTTGCAAGCACTACAAATACCTCACAATGCATTAGATATATTTTTCTGAATGCTAGAAGCCACCAGTAGGGACCTTTTTTCAGTTCTTCATACATTTCTGACAGAGCAGAAACACAAACTTCCCACCCTGCCAAGCAGTCCTGCATCACCTTCTCATCTCATGTTGATCTCTCTCATGCAGCCTATTCTGACAAGCCCTGTGGAAAGCTTGCCTGGGACAGAGGATGTAGAATGTGAAGGCACTTACTTGTAAAAGCATGTAAATGTGAAACAGTGCAGTTCTGATCACTGAAACTTAGAAGTCCATCTGTTCATTTAGTCCCTGATTTTGTGCCTGGAAGACACTTTTCTCTCTTTTGAAGTATGTAAGTACATTGAAGGTGTGGAGGGGATTACTTAATCTTTTGTAATACAGCTTTGCAGTATCAAATCACAGGCAATAAGAGACAGGTAGACCAGAAGAGAGTGTTTGAAATTAGACAAATGGACATGAGGAAGGGTGGGGTTGAAAAAAAAACATATCCTGGCCCTGCTCATTATCCATCACTTTAGGGAGGATGATCCCTGATGCAGATCATGATCTCAAGCACATGTTATATCTCTAGAGTTTTACAGTGGGTTTGTTCTCTTGACACAAATCTGTGTTTGCAGGTAACATGTACAGCTTCATTCTTATACAGCAACCATTAAAACAACATTACTTGAACATTGTCAAAGTATCCTTTAAGTGAACAGATTTCTCTAGTGTATCCACAGAATCACAGAAACACCAAGGTTGGAAGAGACCTCAAAGATCATCAAGTCCAACCTGTCCACAGACCTCATGACTACTAGACCATGGCACCAACTGCCATGTCCAATCCCCTCTTGAGAACACCTCCAGGGATGGTGACTCCACCACCTCCCTGGGCAGCACATTCCAATGGCTAATCACTCTTTGAAGAATTTCTTCCTAACATCCAGTCTAAACCTCCCCCGGTGCAGCTTGAGACTGTGTCCTCTTGTTCTGGTGCTGGTTGCGTGGGAGAAGAGACCAAGCCCCTCCTGGGTACAATCCCCCTACAGGTAGTTGTCGACAGCAATGAGGTCTCCCCTGAGCCTCCTCTTCTCCAGGCAAAACAACCCCAGCTCCCTCAGCCTCTCCTTGTAGGGCTTGTGCTTGAGGCCTCTCACCAGCCTTGTTGCCCTAGATGAACTTCACAGCTTGCTGTTAGGTATACAGGAATTTTAAAACAGAGAAGGATTATCCAGGGAATTTCATTGTCACATAGAAAGAAACAGCTGAGAAAAGTTCTACAATGGCAAGCATCTCATTGAAAGTTCATTGAAGTTTCTAAGTCACTTAAACATTTGAACAACACTAGGATCTATACACAAAAGTCATGTGATGTTTATCCTGTATGTACTTCTTAATGAATTACTTTGTTACATTTGGCAATTAAATTTTTCCATAAATTTCTCATTCAGCAGGAGGGTTCAAACTGAGTCATAACTGAGGCATGCAGTAATTAACATTTCTTCAGTCATTTCTGTAAAGTGTTCATTATGGTCAGGAAGTTGCTTATACAAAACCTAATTCATCAGATGCACTGTTTCTGTGCATTCAATTATACAAGTTTATTCCCATTTGCTTCTTTGAGTGACAAAAGTCATTGCCACTGCAGCCAGTACATCGGTGAGACAGTGTTCTGCTTCTCAGAAAGGGACCTGGGGGTACTAGCTGCCAGTAGGCTGAACATGTGCCATCAGTGTGCCCAGGCAGCCAAGAAGGCCAATGGCATCCTGGCCTGCATCAGGAACACTGTAGCCAGGAGCAAGGAGGTCATTCTCCCCCTATACACCACACTGGTTAGGCCATACCTTGAGTCCTGTGTCCAGTTCTGGGCCCCTCAGTTTAGCAAAGATGTTGAGTTGCTGGAACATGTCCAGAGAGTGCCACATCCAATCCATACAGATGAGTATTCTTTTAATTTGCAGGACATGAAGGGGCATCCATACTATTTACTGTTTTAATGTAATGCAATGAAATAAAACACATGAGTTTTGCAAAATAGATTAGAATATATGTTTCTCATGATTGTAAAGCTTTTTACACTCTAGTACAACAAGCATGGTAGTCAAAAGTGTATCACTATTGCTGAATGGTTAATTCTTTAGATACTGTTTGCAGATATGCAACTGTGGTGAGGTACAGTTGCATTTTATAAAGCATCACTTTCTCCACGATGCTGTGCAACCTGTCACCCAACACCTCATGACAACCAAACCATGGTCCAAGCCCTTTTTGAACACCTCCAGGGACAGTGATTCCACCACCTCCCTGGGCAGCACATTCCAATGGCTAACAACTCTCTCTATAAAGAACTTTCTCCTCACCTCCAGCCTAAACTTCCCCTGGCACAGCTTGAGACTGTGTCCTCTTGTTACAGTATCACCAAGGTTGGACTCACTTCTCCTCTGCTCATAATGCCTAGTGCCAGGAGGTGTTAATCTAATCAAAAAAATTGAAGGGGGGATTAAGAAAATGGAGATACCCTGCACCACCATTGCTTCTGTCCATAAACATAATAGATTTCTCTCTCCCTTGTGTCAAAATTGCTGCAAGTTAATAAATTTGACTTTGGCAAGGAACATACTCTGTTACCAGTCTCCCCAGCCAGTTCCTTCATCCCACAAATCTCTGTCTTTTGGGCAAGATACAGTTCTGTGGCACTTCGGTTTAGTCTACACTTCACCACGTGTCTATACTCTTTATGTAAATATTATTCTGAATTTTATGAAGCTCTTAAATGGCAACATCCCTGAGCAGATGGAAGTTGCACAGCACACAAGGAGGTGGTAATTTAGTCCTGAGGTGAGTGATATTTCCTGATGGGTAGGTAATGCATTCATAATAGTATTCAGTTTGAAGTGTTCACTTGGCTCAGGACCACGAGTCCTGGAATTCATTGTGGTGCACTTAGAATCATAGAATCAATAAGTTTGGAAAAGACCTCAAAAATCATCAAGTCCAACCTATCACCCAGCACCTTGTAATCAACTAAGCCATGGCAACAAGCACCCCATCCAGACTCTTCCTAAACACCTCCAGTAATGGTGACTTCACCACCTCCCTGGGTAGCACATTCCAGGCCAGTCACTCTTTCCATGAAAAACGGAGAAGAGACCAACCCCCACCTGGCCACAACCTCCCTTCAGGTAGTTGTAGAGAGCAATAAGTCTCCCACGAGCCTCCTCTTCTCCAGGCTAAACAACCCCAACTCCCTCAGCCTCTCCCCATAGGGTTTGTGCTCCAACCCCTCACCAGCTTTGCTGCCCTTCTCTGGACACATTCCAGCAACTCAACATCTTTGCTAAACTGAGGGGCCCAGAACTGGACACAGGACTCAAGATGTGGCCTAAATATATGACTTCTTCCATTGAACAGTGTATCTGTATATAAGTTTGCTTCTAAAATTTCCCAGGTAACTTTCTGGAATGTGGAACTTTCCTAATTTCTGTGTATTTGAAGCTAATGTACATAACAACCATTAATCATGAATCAAATTAACATCACAGTGATTACTTGTAAGGCTCACACACTAAATGCACCTTTGAAATAGAAGGAATGGGGTTTGTGAGAGAGACTAAATGTATCCTTCACTTCTCATCGCTGATGACCCCTATCAAAGATCTCAGCCTGAGCCATCCTACCAACTAGCTAATAACATCGAACCTCATTTTCTGTGTCATACACTTCATGTATTTGTTGCTACCATGTTTTTACAGTGGCAACTGCAGGAAGCTCTCTTTAGGCCTGAAGGCCAGTGCTCCCACTGTCGGGAATTATGCAGCTGATTCATACTTGATTGGATTGCTGGATCACAGGAAATGGATTACTGTTAAAAGAAGAGACCAGACCCATGTCAAATATATTCAAATGGAAAGAACATTTTATTTTATAATGTCATTGTTGCTTTGGTTCCAGGTTGAGAAAGTAAATCTCTAAGAGCACTGTTAATGCCTTGAAGGCACTGGAAAATCACTTTTCTGTGTGCTTCAAAAGAATCCTCTAAAGAATTTAAGAAGTTAGTGCCAACTACCCTGAAATGATCTACAGAAAGTTGTCATTAAGATAACTTATGATTTGATGAAATCCTTCAGTATCTGCCAGGCTAATGTAGGAGCCTTTGAGGGAAAACATTAAGGAATTCTCTCTGTGGAAAAATATTAAATTCTTGGCAAGGGAAAGCAGAGGACACTCACTTGCCAAGCTTCAGCTTTGCACTGTGCTGCACGTAACAAAGCATGCAATCTGGAGGAACAAGCCTAGAGGTTGTACTACAGAGCTTTGAAGCTGTCCTTTCCACTTTACAAGCTGATCTTCCATACAGAAGCCTCGCATCACTACCCAGCTGATGATCCTTGTGGTTTATGTGGACCACTACTCCAAAATGTTTAATTCCTCACAGAAGATACAGCTGGAAGAAATTTCAGATCATCCAATTTCTCTGCCTATGCTATAAAAGCAAAATGAAGATTAACTAAATTCAAATTATTTCTCAAAGGTTTTGCCTAGCTTGTTCTTTGATTTTCCACATATTTCTCTTCTTCAGTATCTTGCCCAAAGCAAGATTATTTTTTTAACTCAAATTTCCTTTAATGTTGGACCTTGCTCACAAAGTGGCTTGAAATTCAAGTACAAAATTAACAGTGGGACAGACTTGGCTGTGCTTTATATATTTAAGAAGCACAATTATATATCCTAAGAGGGAAAGTTTCCTCTGAATAGTAAAGGTGAAGTTGCTCTATAGTTATACTACTTTGTGGATTGACGAGTTGGGAAACTTTCTTGCAATTAAGTTATAGGCTCAGTTTTCCTGGTCTGACTGAACTATCCAGCTTGAACTGAGAAAATTCAAGATGGCTTTACATTGTGCTCATATTGTACACATCCTGAGGCCAGATGAAGACCAAGCAACACCTTACATAATAGATACAATAATGTACACCCATAAGAATCATTCTTGTATCTGACATCTGTCAGTCCCAATTCCTCTAATTCCTTGAGACACCAAGCAATAGATTTCTTTTCCTCAGATCTTGTCTATTTTGCTAGGAATGGAAGCTTATAAAGGCATAATACAGCACATATGTGCCCTGCAATCATATCCTTGAGGAAGGTAAAATCTCATGAGATGAAGCCACTGTCTCTAGTGAATCACCGGAGCAGAAAAATCGGGAAAGGACTTCACCAGCTCTGAAGAAGTTACCACTTCTCTTCTTACTCATCTAAAAACACTGGGTGCAAAAAGAGAAAAGGAGAAGTGTGACTGTAGCATACTGCCTGTGATGTGTATGACTATCCCTGTCTGAATAACATGTTCCCTTGGAGTAAAGTTTGGCAAAAAGTTTTACAGCATGGAAAGGAATACTGCCTCTTTCCCAGGTCCTTCTTAAGAGAATTTCCAGTGAGTAAGACTGGCTATTAGAGAAGAGTTTTATTCCACTTTCCAGGATGGAAGCCCTGTGCCCTCCTTTCTTTTTTCTTTTCTTTCTGTTTTTCTTTTCTTTCTGCTTTTTTTTTTTCCTGCTTTTCTTTTCCTTGTTTTACATATTTTATTGTGTTTTCCTCATTTCACACCTACAGAAGTCCTGTTTCCATTTTACATATAAGGATATTTATCTTTCCTGAATAAAATTCCACTTTTCTGGGCTTACATTTTTGTAGATAAGACATCAGAATGTGTTCTCATTTGCCTGGTCTATAAATCAGTGGTGAGTGTTAAGGGGTGGCTGAAAACGTGGGGCTCTAGGGCCCCAGGGGAGTTCCTCTTCTCTGTTTACCAGGGCAACTATGAGTCCATACTATTGCTATGGCACCACAAACTGGGACACAGGAAAGTATGTGCCAACACATACACATGAATACACAAATATGTACAGAGGGATGCATCCTTGACCATGTCTCACATATACCCACTTATTCATACATACATTTGCCCTTTGGGTGGGCAAGGTCATCATGCATCTTCTCTTCTGCTTTCACAGAACAAGGAAGTATTCTTATTAGAAGAGCCAATTTGGGGCAGACTATAAGAGGAGTAAGATGATAGCAGAGCAGACAGAAAGATGAGTTGTGCATGTGTGAGTGCATATCCCAAAGGAAAATAAAGCAAATATTACTGGTGTATTTTTTAATTAGATAAACACTCAGCAGGAATATGGAGTAAAATTTGCAGATCTGATGATAACAGTCCTCTAGTGGAATGATTTGAGTGGGATGATTTGAGGTAATGAATGGGAAATGAGTGTTCCATGTCTCCAGCTGGAGGGGCCTGTTCAGGAGGCCATCTACAACATCTTGTATTTTAGATCCCTAAAACTTTTTTCCTAACTAACACTAAAATGAACATGTTGATTCATGACAAATGGAGACCATTAAATAAGGAATTCTTAAAGCATGCCTAGGTGGGTTATATGTTTTAAGCATATTAATCATAGTCTCTGTTGAGTGGAAATGTGTTTGTGTTCTGAACTATTAATTCCTGAAATACATGTAAAGATGTTTTTACCTCAGGTTGGTAAATGCTATCAGATCCCTCCCTTTAAATTCCTCTAGAATACTGCAGATTATTGAGAGATTTATTTCACATATCTGAGCTTGGATCTGCTTATAAGTCTTCTGGCACAATACCTGATTTCCTTGCTATATATTTTCAATATATCTACACACTAATACTAGCTTAGAGATGTGTTGTACTTTTACACAATACACTCAAGAGAAATAAAGGCTACAACAGCTGGTGATGATTAATTTTTTATATAGGAAAATTATATTGAGAACATATTGAGCTGAGAAAGCAACAGAAATGTTTGTCAAGGGGACAAATACCTAAGTTATTTTAGATGGAAACAAAGGGGGGGGTGCGGAATCAATGTTTTGAAGCTGATGATGCTCTGTTCTCTCCTGCAGTTATAAATTATAGAGAACAAACTTCCATCTGTTTTCATTCTTTCTTTTATATCTTCCTTATCTGCCATCCATACAATGATCCTGCTGGCTATTAAGAAAACAGGGTGTATTCTTCCACTGTGCTTTGCTTTCCTTTGAGTTCGTTCACCCACTAACAGGATACCTTCAAGATTCAGACACTTCTTCACAGAGTCTACAACTTAAGAACTATAAAAAGCTTGAATTTCATTTAATAGCACTCCTTAAAATACTTGTGTTAAATTACAGCATTTTTAAGGCAGTTCTAGGAAAAAAACAAAATCTTGTAGGAGTTGGTTGTTTTACTAGCCAGAAAAATTCCTGAGTTACCAGTACTAAAGTATAGCAACTGGGAAAGAAGTCTGAAGTTCAGGCTAGAGGCTGTGGGGGTCAAGGGAAATGTCTTTCTAGAGTATTGCATCCAATTTTGGGAAAGACCGTGATAAACTCATTCAAGGTCACCAAGCTGGTCAGAGGACAGGAGTGCTTGAGCTGTGAGGAACTGCCTCTGAAGGAAAATTCTTCAAAGTGGTGCATGGTGGGAGGATGAGATGACAGGTATAAGTGGAATCAAGAGAGGCTTAGGTTGAATATTAATTAGAACAGTCAAGTCCTGTGACTTGGGCCTATTTTAAGCAAGAAGCTGGCCTAGACAACTACTGAGGTCCTGCCCAAGCTGTATGTTTCTGGGGTCAGTGGCACCTGCAGTGTTGGCAGTGCTGTCCATGGTGCTACTTTTGCTTCATGTTCTGACTGACTTCACAGTATCACAATATAACTAAGGTTGGAAGAAACCTCGAGGATCATCGAGTCCAACCTATCAACACAGACCCCATGACTAGACCATGGCACCAAGTGCCACATCCAATCTCCTCTTGAATGCCTCCAGGGACGGGGACTCCACCACCTCCCCAGGCAGCACATTCCAATGACGAACAACTCTCTCAGTGAAGAACTTTCTCCTCACCTCCAGCCTAAACTTCCCCTGGTGCAGCTTGAGACTGTGTCCCCTTGTTCTGGTGCTGGTTGCCTGGGAGAAGAGGCCAACCCCTTCCTGGCTACAACCACCTTTCAGGTAGTTGTAGAGGGCAATGAGGTCACCCCTGAGCCTCCTCTTCTCCAGGCTAAACAATCCCAGCTCCCTCAGCCTCTCCTCATAGGGCTTGTGTTCAAGGCCTCTCCTCAGCCTTGTTGCCCTTCTCTGGACACGTTCAAGTATTTCGATGTCCTTCTTAAACTGAGGGGCCCAGAACTGGACACAGTACTCAAGGTGCGGCCTAATCAATGCAGAGTACAGATTTTTGGCAGTAGACAAAAATTGCTATGGATACATTTATGATGTTTCTTTGGGGGAAAAAAAAAAAAGTAATTAGAGAAAGATCTTAAATGGAGCACAATTTATAATTACACTACATGAAGTGTTTACCTCTGCTGAGCGAGGAAGCTGCTCTAGGGAACACGACAGCAAAACTCTATCACATAAGGAAGTTCAATGACAGGGATTCTTCAGGTCCCATTTCAGTGGAAGAGCAGTTCTCAGTGCCATTCACTACCGGGTTCCAGTCCACTAAATCAAAGGATCTAGAAATGATGAAAAGCTTGTCAGGTCAATTTGTAAAATTCAAGCTGATGGGATGTTTCCTATGTACATTTTCAAACACCACCAACAGAAATTGGAAGGTGCATCTGAGAACTCAGTGCAACCTCACATCTTTTAAACCAAACATAATGTCTTTGAACTAACAAAGAGCATGCTGACTGTACTAAAAAGATATTGATTCTGACTATTCTGCTATTCTGACTTGAAATAAAAGGATAGTATTTACATACTTTAAAATATTTAGTTGATTCCCATTGCCAAAATTTGTGAATGTTGATTAAAATGCTGAATAAATGATAGAAAACATTTGTATCACCTTTGTCGTGTATTGATTTCAAAAAAGAGAAGAGAGAAAGCTAAGCAAATGTTACAAACTGAAATAGTGAGCACCAATTTGAAACCGAAGAAAAGCATTGCTCATACCTTTTCAGACTTTGCTACCCACATGCAAGAAACAGCACAATGGAAGATGCTGAAGAGGTGCATTTGTAGATGTGGTCCATTTGAAGACAAAATTGGGGATGCCTCATCCCTGGAAGTCTTTAAGATCAGGCTGGATGAGGCTTTGAGCAGCCTGGTCTAGTAGGAGGTGTCTGAGCCCATGGCAGGGCAGTTGGAATTAGATGATCTTTCAGGGGGCCATTCCAACTCAAGACCTTCTATGATTTTATGATAATTAGGAATTCCAGAAGCTTTCACAATAAAAAGATGTATTTTTTTTGACAGAATGAGCACAGAAATACATCTAAAGTGTCATATTTTTTACCACTGCAACTTTTGAAAGACTAGTTTCTTGTTCATCTTTATCACAAATAGTGTCACACGTTTACCTTCCTGTGTTGAAAAGTTAATTAGTATTTTCAAAGTGAATTGAAGATGTAAATACAAATAGTGCTAACATTTTCTGGTTTCATCTTTCAATATTTGCTGTCCATCTGATAAAGCTTTTCTCTATGGGTTTCTTGAAATCTCAGGCTCTGTAGCAAGAATATTAATATTGTGTTTCTTTTTCTTTTAGTTACAGCAATACAGTGATATACAGTGATACAATATGTTCTTCAATCAAAAAAAACATGTATTATGTTCCAATACTTTCAGCACTAACTATCATATTATCTTTTACAAAGACTAAGATCCTTTACAAAGATTATCTTTTACAAAGATTATCTTTTACAAAGATTATCTTTTACAAAGATTATCTTTTACAAAGAGCTCCCAAACAGAGAAGGACCTGGGTGTGCTGATTGACAGCCACCTAAACATGAGCCAGCAGTGTACCCAGGTGGCCAAGAAGGCCAATGGCATCCTGGCCTGCATCAGGAACAGTATGGCTAGCAGGAGAAAGGAGGTCATTCTGCCCCTGTACTCAAGCTGCGCCAGGGGAGGTTTAGGATGGATATTAGGAAGAAGTTCTTCATAGAAAGAGTGATTTGCCACTGGAATGGGCTGCCCGGGGAGGTGGTGGAGTCACCATCACTGGAGGTGTTTAGGAAGAGACTGGATGGGGTGCTTGGTTTAGTTGATTACATGGTGTTGGGTGATAGGTTGGACTTGATGATCTCAAAGGTATTTTCCAATCTGGTTAATTCTATTCAATTCTATTTACATTCACAAAGGAAAGTAATTACTCAGGATGTTTAAGAGCCAAAACATTAGGTCTTATTAGCTGAAATAAGTAGAGTGAAGTATTTATGCTGTTTTTCATGATGTTATACAGCAATAACGTGTAACTCTATATGTGATAAATACTTTATCATAGTGCACAGTGTCAAATGAATTAACACATCTTATCATTTGGAACTGATGAAGCAAATTCAGCAACTGAAAAAAAAAAAACAACCAAAACAACAAAACCAAAACCACACACTAGGAAAACAGCAAAGCAATGCAGCAGATATTAATAGCAGAATCTAATGATCTTTTTAAATCTTCCCAGCAAAAATTACTCAGTCCGACATCCATTTCCTACGTACATCTGACTTTCTACTTTCTATGTGACTACATACATCTTTTCTTTCTATCTTAATAGAAGTTTCACACTACACATATTAATCCCAAAAGAAATACAGAGTAATAGCAATCATGATCATAAACTGAGCTGCCCACCCTTCCTTAGTTAAAGGTGTGGTAAAATAGTCTGCCCTAGATACTCTTGAGAGACACAGAATTATATCTCTTGCTATTCTTTTTCAGCCTTCTCTCCTCCTCTTAATTCTAAGTGTCTGCCATGCCTTCCTTCCAGTTTAGCTTTCATCTACCTAAACTAGTAGAAGCATCTTGAAGGCTGTATTTTTTTGATCTGCCTACTCATTGCCTTATTTAGGCTAAAGTATCAAAAAAAAAAGTCCATTAATTTTATATGCCTTCACCATTCACTTCAAGAAACTGGGTCTTGCATTTTGATAACCACCATCGTATCTATAACCAAAGACATAAAGTTTCAAGAAATAAGAAAATTAAGCTTTCCATAATTCAGGTTGAGTCGCAGGAAATTACCTCTATGCTGAAAGAAGACTGCCAGAAGACTCTCAGGCTCTTACATTTGCCTGTAAAAAGTTTTTCGCAGCCCTAGCATTGTTTTTGAAGAAGAGGAAATGTCCTTGGAGCTCTAATTGCAGTACTGCTCTCAATCCAGACAAGACTTTTAAGTGTGCACTTAGACAAATTATTGTAAGGAATGCTGTGGTGTTAAGAACACAGAGGAGAATGCTTAATTAGTCTACAGCGGTTACCTACTTACATGCTGATATTGGCATTCATTTTATCTCTTTTGAGCTTAGCCATCATCATTTCCGTAAGCCTGCAAACACCTCATTTAGCAAAACTACAGAATGTAACAAAACCAGAATAACTTCAATTGATTTTCAGACTGCAGTGACAAGGAAAAAAAAAAGAAAGGAAAAAAAAAACCACACAAGAAAAAACACCTCTGCCAGGCTCTCTGGAAACTGAATACATCCTCTGCAGCTTTCAAGAAGCACTGCTGGAACATTCTGTTCCACAGAACACTCCCACTCTCTTGCGTGTGCGTATCAATAGTATCATCTTCATGCTGACATTTTCTGTGGAAGAAGCTAGAAAGATACCAACTCTTTTCTCCCTTTTCACAACGTGAGAGTAATTTCATAACAACAAATCCATCACCAACTGGCAGAAAGCAAATTAACTTGGAAGCTCTGGACCTAATATTTGGATAGAAGGAGCAAAAAGTCTCCGTCTATTTTAAGACATTTCTAGAATTTTCTTTGGAATTGTTACCTCTCTGCCAAAAATGTTCTCTGTTTTTTCCTTCAAAATTTCTACAAAATTGGAGCCATAGTTTGTTTGTTTGGGGTTTTCCTGATGGCACTGCTTTTCAATTGATTTTCATTACTGGGCTGGACTTGATGATCTCAAAGGTCACTTCTAACCTGGTTAATTCTATTCTAGTCCATCACAGAATCATAGAATCAACAAGGCTGGAAAAGACCTCAAAGATCAACAAGTCCAACCTGTCACCCAAGACCTCAGGACTACTAGACCATGGCACCAAGTGCCACGTCCAATTCCCTCTTGAACACCTCCAGGGATAGTGACTCCACCACCTCCCTGGGCAGCCCATTCCAATGGCTAACAACTCTCTCAGTGAAGAACTTTCTCCTCACCTCGAGCCTAAACTTCCCCTGGCACAGCTTGAGACTGTGTCCTTTCTTTCTGGTGCTGGTTGCTATTCTATTCTTCTCTTCTCTTCCATTCCATGCCACGCCATTCCATGCCATGCCATGCCATTCCATGCCATGCCATTCCCAAAATCATGTCTTCCACAGAAAGCTTTCTAACAGAATAATGCCTCTGTCTGCTTCCTCTTTGCTTTCATAAGGAGATTAGATATTTGAGCAGTATAGTTTCCAGCAAAAGACTGTCTTAGGATTCAGAGAACTGTATTGCTCACTCCATAGAAAACCTCTGAAGCCTTCAGTTTATTGCAAATGGTTAGACTAGTTCCTTTGTTTTGTTCTTCGCCTTGTTTAGTTGGCTGACTTTTCTGGAAATACCTTATGATTATTCAAAATGCAACTTTTAATTTAAGTATCTTCTTTCGTGCATATTCAGAAATAGCTCACAAATTTGCTGCATTGGAAAGAAAAACCTGAAAAGTTTACAGAATCATTGAATAGTTAACTTTCACAGAATCACAGAATCACCAAGGTTAGAAGAGACCTCAAAAGATCATCAAGTCCAACCTGGCACCACAGACCTCATGACTAAGCCATGGCACCAAGTGCTACGTCCAATCTCCTCTTGAACACCTCCAGGGACGGTGACTCCACCACCTCCCTGGGCAGCACATTCCAATGTCTAACGACTCTCTCTCTGGAGGACTTTCTCCTTACCTAGAGCCTAAACTTCCCCTGGCGCAGCTTGAGACTGTGTCCTCTTGTTGTGGTGCTGGTTGCCTGGGAGAAGAGACCAACCCCCTCCTGGCCACAACCACCCTTCAGGTAGTTGTAGAGAGCAGTAAGGTCTCCCCTGAGCCTTGTCTTCTCTAACATCCCAGGGTTCTTCTCAAAATATGATCAAGGACACATTTTTGGTCCATTTTTCACTTTACAACAAATGTGGGTGGTCATAAAGTTCTGTTCATGGAAAGTTAAATAATTGTTTTACAAACTTTATCTACAGATCCCTTCACTATTAAAGACTACTTACAGGGGTGATAATACTTCCACATCATAGTTGAGAATATTACCTTTACTTTTCTGAACGGTAGGGCTCATCCAGCTTTTAAATAGACAGCAGTAGGCATCTCAATACCATTTGAAACAAAATAAATTGGATGTTACTTGATAAGATTGTTATCTGGCAGGGAAAATATAAAATCTAATATAACATAGGCCTGAGAAGGGAAGATTTTAATATCTGCTTTAGGAATATTGACAGAGAATACTAGAAATGCACCTTAAGGTATATTTTTATTCCTAGATATGAAGCAGATAAATTGATGCCAGCTAGGATTTTCCAGTAACTTGTGTTTCATAACTAGTTCTGCTCTCATAGTGATAAAAGGAAATTCTATTTGACTATGTCTCCTAGTGAGAGGTTACACATTGCCATAAAATCAGAATCCTTCAGGTTTTAATGCTAAGAGGTATTGGACCAGAATCCAGACCAGTCTGAGAGTCTTTGCCACTCTGGAATTTCCACAGACAGCCTAGGAAGGTATTTAAGGATTCTCCATGTCCGAAATCCCTAAGGTGTACACAGCAAAAGCAGAAATGAGGGCAAGGAAGAAAACGTAATCTAAGGCTACTGCTGTGATGATGCCCAGCTCTGGCATTACACACAGGGCTCATACAGCTGAGGCACTTCAGAGGCCTTCTAATGTGACCTTTTTGACCAGTTTTAAGCCCAAATTCTTAGCTCAAGACCAAGAAAACAGCAAGAACATAAGAAATAATTTGTTCAGATTTCATTGTAATTTTTTTCTCATTAAAAACCCCTACTGCTCTTGATATCTTGTTGCAAGAACAAGGGTTTCCAGCTGCTTTAAAGTGGGTGTGACCCAAGACAGGAAATGTGAATCAAGGTCATACTAATGATAATTAGCTATTGAAATACAAATGGCATGACATGTGCCTGACAATCTACCCTTCAGGTTGAGATCTCAGACTACCTGAGGGAATATTTTTCACGCACAGGCGGCTGAGCTGTTCCCTGATGAACTGACCGATATAGAGTGGGTCAAGTCCACAAAAAAAAAAAAAAAAAATAATGACCAAAGAAATATGTTGGATGTCATGATTGTAAGAAAGTGACATACCTACATCACCATGTATCTTCATAATTTTGTAATCTGTCTCCTCTTTCTTTTGTTGTGTTCTTTGGGAGCATGTCAGGCTGAGAATTTGTGACTCTTGGTGTTACAGCTGCAGTTTCATCTCCTAACTGAGCAAACCTGCTGAACCTGAAGCATAACAACTCATGAAATAGACTCCCAAACCCTCTAAGATTTCAGGGAGTAATGCAATATAAATCCAGAGGGGAAGTTTATTTCTTTGTCCTTTTTTATACTTCAGCTTACAGTTGGCATTCTGGTGTACATTTAAGTCCTGATCCAGTAACTGACCTTTGGTGCTATAGTAACCGTCGTCACAGGACTGATTCTTTGCAGGTACTAAGCATCCAACAGCTTCCATTGACTTTTCGTCTAGGAATGTTCATCAAGTCATAAGAAGAGAAAATACACGGAGGTATTTAAGAGTCTAAATGTCAATTGAAAGACATCAATGAAAGTTCAAGCATCTTAACAGAAGCCTACAAAAATAGTTTCCCAGCTAACTGAATCAAAAAGTTAGTTCTATCAGTGAGGCTTTATGGAACCGAGAAAGAGATTGCAAAGCATCACATTTAATCCAAAGTAGGTCTGCTGGTGGTTTGGGTTTTTTTAATCTTAGGGAAATGCTGACTTTCTTTTCTGCTCTCCTCTGAATTGAATGCTATCAAGAACAAATAAAGCCTGAGTTCACAGTAAAGTATAGGTACCTATTTTGGCAATGAAATTTTGCGTTTAAGTGATAACCTCTGATCTACATAACTGATTATTTTTAACAATAAATGGTAGCTACCTAAGGCCAAAAGTTGCCAAAACAGTTGTGTTCTTTGTAAAATCTTCTGCTGGAATTTTCATTGAGGTGGGCAGCTCACCTTTCTTTTAATGTGATCCACTTTTCTCAGAATGCTATCCTTCATCTCTGCACAAACTATGAACAGAGAAATAGACAAAACACTCTCAATAAAAAACTTAGTGCTCACTTAGTCATGGTCTTGCTACAAATCTATGGATGCATTTAATTTTAGCTAGGTAGCAGTAAGTAGAAACTGGCAAATGCTCCAGTGAGGAGAATTGTCTTTGCTTTTTTCAGCCTTTGACCGTACTTTACATTACTAAATCATATTGTACTTCATAGCAAGTAATTTGTACACAGTAGTCTTTTTCAAAGCCTCTGAATGATCCCTATGTAAGAAAATAGAAAAAGCTAATGAAGCCCATTCTTATGTCTGATCTGAAATTCTTATGTATGTGCCATTCCACTTTTCAGAAATCAAATTTAAATTACAAATATCATAAATGTGGCTTCCTAATAACATTCATTACTTTTGAAGATTGATTGCTGAGCAGTATTTCTATTTTTCCCTTTTGGTACTTTCAGTCTATCCTCTGGCCTTTGAAAAGTCTAGTAATGCTGTGAGCTTTCAATGAAATTTATTATCCTTTTTAGGCTACATATAAATATCTTAAATAAAATTTTGGCATCAACATCAAAGCACTAAAATATGTCTTCTGTTCTCTCCAGCTATTCCATATTTTATGTGTTTGATGTTAATGTGAATGTGATATTCAAACTTAATAAATGTATGGTAGAGGGAAAAGTAAATGTCAATAAGCTTCATTGAACACTTATTAAATGCTTGTGTTGTACAAAAAGATATCTTAAAGCTAAGAGATTCTATAAATCCTCTGTGCCACCATTATGTACTACTCTAAGTTGTAAAAATATTTACAGTCCTCTATAGAATATGTTAAAAAAGTGATTCCAATATATTAATGAAAGCTAATGCATTAATATTGCCTATATTGCTCAAGGCTCTTTCAGCTATCTGCTTCTGCCAGCCTTAAATGGGACGTGCTGTGGTGCACAATGAATAATGCTATTCCCAAAGAAAGGATGTTTTACTTCTCTCTTTTTTGTTAAATCAAAAAACCCTGGAATAATTAAAGCATTTTCTGCTTGCTTTTAGTCTTTTCAATTAAAGGCTAAGAGCTCTAGCAATGAAATGACATTATTTGTCTAAATTAAAGTTTTGTGCATTACACACAAGATGTGTTTTAAAAACCTTTTTATCAGCACAATCTGTATGAAAGAAAACTACCCTGAATACAATGGCTTTTCCTAAAGTAATATTCAGTTTTCCAGAAGCATGTTTTTTAGGATAGACATGGATTACACCATCAGTCTCTGTGAGATTGAGACCACTAGAAAAACAATTTGTGGAGACATGATCTCCATCCCTATGGATCCTTCCCTACATTGTTCGTATTCAAGTAATTTAACAGGGTAGCATCTGCCAAGCATCAACTACCTTCTTCTCAGCATTCAATTCCTCCAAATGTCAGGTAGCTCTGGCTTAAAGGGTGCTGTGATCACAGCAACTGGAGAAATGGTTTATTTTTACACTTTGGAAAGCACTGTGAATAGTAACAGTTCAGTAACTCTTACTGGCTTCTGTGAAGTCCTTGATAAACATAAGTTTACCCTCAGCAATAAAGACCAGGACTAAGTTAGACTAAGAACCAGCACGCATATACACCCACCTGCTCTCCTTTGCTGCTAGTTGCCTTAATGCCATGATGGACTTCATGGCAAGTGCACTGGAGAATAGTTCCTTTGATGATGCACACCTGATACACCTAGCAATATGGTTGCAGCTTTGGAACAGCTTCTGTGGGGTTCCACCTTGTGCTCTTAGCTTTCAGGGCTTTGCTTTGTGACTTGGTCAGCGACTTCTCCAAGCACTAGACTGCTAAATTGAGCCCTCTTCCTCATGTACCTCATCCTGTTGCCATCCCTGGAGGTGTTCAAGAGGGGATTGGACGTGGCACTTGGTGCCATGGTCTAGTAGTCCTGAGGTCTTGGGTGACAGGTTGGACTTGATGATCTTTGAGGTCTTTTCCAACCTTATTGATTCTATGATTCTATACTTTGCATTACTGATCTATTTCCAGTACTTGCAAAATCAGTGCAGACAGTTTAAGGGCCTTCTTCTCCAAACTAAATAATGTTAATTCTGTGTATTTTAACACCACTCCCTCCTCACAGCTGGAGCACAAATCTTAAATGGAATTTATCTGAGGTTTAAAACTGGAGGGAAATGCAACTTTTGAAAATGTCATATATAAATCTGCATCCCGTCCTTCTACAGAAAAAATTCTCTGTGAATAGTTGTTTCCATTGGAAAAACCCAAAGTATGAAAACCTCAAATGTGATACCCTAATTCTTGAACAGGGTTATTACTTTGGCTTTACCAAAGTCACCTTTGTGGAAATTGCAGTTATCATGGCTAGCTAGCACCTGGACAATTTACACGTTCTCAGGTTACTCTTTAAGGCATTTATTTGAAAGTTAAAGTTCTTGCAGTTTTCCCTTGGCTGTCAAAATTCTCACCCATCAAATAAAAGTGGAGAATTAAATACTCCTCTTACACTTTGTGGTGCACTTGACTAGGTGCCCATACAGTCCTACTAACTTCTGTGAATTAATGCACAAGTGGATTGATATGAATAGCTGTTCTTTTTAAGTGCTAGAGAAAGCATGTAAAATTCAGAATCATCAACAATAAAATAGCAGCTTTGTATCCCCATGAATTTTAGTGGATATGAAAGTTCAGGCTATATACAAAGAATGAATTACAGACTCCAGGGAAAATGCAGGTGAACTTCAGTTGCACACAGCTGTGATTCTGAAAACTCCTGTTGCCTGACCCTGAAAATTACCCACACCTTGAAGCAGGTTTCTGTCTCAGATCCTGCAGACCTGCTTCCGCCACTTTGTCAGTCCCGACAGGCTGAGCACCTTGGAATGCTTCTCACATCTCTGCTGTCTGAGAAGCCAGGTGTCCTGCTGCCTTTCTCCAGGCAGGAACTGGAGAAGTCACATTTTGCACCATTTTCATAATCACTGTCTTTTAAACCAAGAACTAGGTATGCTCATAAGAGATGAAGCATCAGTTCCCACCTTTGGGCTGAGGTGATTTACTCCCATCTCCTGGGAAGGGATGTGTCCGCAATGGTGGGACACTGCTAGACCTGTCTTTAGAGTGAGTGCTAGAGTGACATTCATCTGTTTGCCTACTCCCAGCACCACATATGGCATGTGAGTAGCACAAAGCACATGAATTACCAGAACAAGAGGACACAGTCTCAAACTGCACCAGGGGAGGTTTAGGCTGGATGTTAGGAAGAACTTCTTCCCAGAAAGAGGGATTGGCCATTGGATCTGGAGCTGAAGCTGCAGTTCTCAGCTGAAATCCTCTCTGAACTCACTTGAGCAAGACTTGTTTCCCTGAACCTCCTCTGTAGATCAGCAAGTCCCAAACAGCTTCCACATCTGGAACAGAAAGACTCAATCATATAATCATATTTCCTCTATATATGATCAGTACATTTTTACTTTTGGCACACAATGAATGAGAGCGGAGGAAAAAGTAAAAAATCCAAACTACAAAATGAGGACAAGCTTCTGCACCATCAGTCATGCCAGGCCAGAGATGCTCATCTAAAAGAGGAGGCCGAGAAATTACAAGATTCACATTTTACCACCTGAATTTTTCTGAAGGTTATCCCAAGCCTTGGTTGGCTGCCTCATTTTTCCCATGTAGGAGTGTCTAACTCTTCCCATGTGTGTTGTGTCATATTCTCCTTGATAGAATAGAATAGACCAGACCAGGTTGGAAAAGACCTTGGAGATCTTCAAGTCCAACCTATCACCCAACACCATCTAATCAACTAAACCATGGCACCAAGTGCCTCATGCAGTCTCCTCCTAAACACCTCCGATAACTCCACCACCTCCTTGGGTAGCCCATTCCAATGGCTAATCATCTTTCTATGAAGAACTTCTTCCTAATATCCAGCCTAAACCTCCTCTGGTGCAGCTTGAGACTGTGCCCTCTTGTTCTGGTGCTGGTTGCCTGGGAGAAGAGACCAACCCCCCACCTGTCTACAACCTCCCTTCAGGTAGTTGTAGACAGCAATAAGGTCTGTCCTGGGCCTCCTCTTCTCCAGGCTAAACAACCCCAGCTCCCTCAGCCTCTCCTCATAGGGCTTGTGCTCAAGGCCTCTCCCCAGCCTCATTGCCCTTCTCTGGACATGTTCCAGCAACTCAACATCTTTCCTAAACTGAGTGGCCCAGAACTGGACACATGACTCAAGGTGTAGCCTAACCAGTGCTGAGTACAGGAGCACAATGACCTCCATGCTCATGCTGGCCATGCTATTCCTGATACAAGCCAGGATGCCATTGGCTTTCTTGGCCACCTGGGAACACTGCTGGCTCATGTTCAGCCTACTCTCAACCGATACCCCCAGGTCCCTTTCTGCCTGGCTGCTCTCCAGCCATTCTGACCCCAGCCTGTAGCACTGCACGGGGTTGTTGTGGCCAATGTGTAGAACCTGGCACTTAGATGTGTTAAATCTCATGCTGTTGGACTCTGCCCATCTGTCCAGCCTGTCAAGGTCCCTCTGCAGAGCTCTCCTACCGTCTAACAGATCAACACCTGCCCCCAGCTTGTTGTCATCTGCAGACTTACTGATGATGGACTCAATCCCCTCATCCAGATCATCAATAAAGATACAGAACAGGACGGGGCCCAGCAGTGATCCCTGGGGGACACCACTAGTTCCTGGCTGCCAGATGGATGTGGCACCATTCACCATGCTAAAATTAAGTTGTTGATCTTACATTTCCTTTCCTATTTTAATCTATAACACTCTTTTCCCTCCTCTCCTCCGTATCCTAGCTGAAGGTTTGCTTCCTGAAGCATGTAACAGTATCAGCAAACAGATCTAACTTATTCAATCATTGGTTGATGATTCTAGTGGTCAGATTGAAGCACAGCACTGGGCCCTGCATGTCAGAAGCTGAGTTCTGAGCATTTTCTGAAAAACAGATCTCTCAGTCTCCACCAATAGATCTGCCTTTTTTTTTTTCCCCTTCCAGTTTAACTTGACTGGCACAAGTAAACTCCCAGACTTCTCAAAGTCAGTGGCAGCTCTGCTATTGATTTCAAATTGCCATATAAATCTTGGTCTTCAACTTACAAAACCTACAAAAAATCAGGTCAGAAAATGGCAGCTGCCTATTCAACATTCTCAGAATTTCTGCTTCAGTAATATATACTGAAGCTTGATTCCATTCCTGATTCCAACTTAAAATGAAGGGAAAAACAGTGGACACTGGCAAGTGAGATGGAACCGGGGACATCGGAATGGAATGGAATAGGATCTTTAATGTGAAGAATAGAATAAAATAGAATAGAATATAATAGACCAGACCAGACTGGAAGAGACCTTTAAGATCATTGCATCCAACCCATCAATCAATCAAACCCACGTAAACAACTAAACCATGCAACCAAGCACTCCATCAAGTCTCCTCCTGAACACCTCCAATGATGGTGACTCCACCACCTCCCCGGGCAGCCTATTCCAATGGGCAATCACTCTCGCTGTATAGAACTTCTTCCTAACCTCCAGCCTAAACCTCCCCGGGCGCAGCTTGAGACTGTGTCCTCTTGTTCTGGTGCTGGCTGCCTGGGAGAAGAGACCAACATCTGCCTGTCTACAACCTCCCTTCAAGTAGTTGCAGAGAGCAAGAAGGTCACCCCTGAGTCTCCTCCTCTCCAGGCTAAGCAACCCCAGCTCCCTCAGACTCTCCTCATAGGGCTTGTGCTCCAAACCCCTCACCAACTTCGTTGCCCTTTTCTGGACTCGTTCCAGCAAGTCAACATCCTTCCTAAACTGAGGGTCCCAGAACTGGACACTGGACTCAAGGTGCAGCCTAACCAGTGCAGTGTACAGGGGCAGAATGACCTCCCTGCTCAGTCTACATAGCCCCAAAATATAAGCAGAAAAGTAATTTAACCTTTTTTTTCCCCCCCCCATAAAGTTGTCATGACATTTTAGACTGTTTACCTACTACTTTCTATTAATTTTAAGTGCCTTTCTAATTTAGCAGAGTGCCTTGAAGCCTGCTAATAGCTTTCTAGTAAGATTGATCCTTTCTTAGTTACGGTCCTTGCGATGTTCATTGCACATTCCATTTACATTTTTAGATTTCAGAAGTGCACTCATCTTGGCATTCCTTTGTTACTAGCAAATGGCAGAATAATTAGCATAGAATATTTGATTCCAGTAGTAGAATTCATGTTTTGTCATTGGGTCAAAGCTGATTTAAAATAAAAAAAATAAAAAAAAAAAAGATAAAAAAATTGGTCTCTTGATATGGTCAAGATACTTCGGTTGGCATATCCTTTATGCTCCTTTATGTTCATTTTACCACAAACACAGCTTTGTCTGCACTTTAATGTTAGTGTACTTTTTTATACTATGGGAGATAATACACACTAAACTGGAACTGATAGTTTGAACATAAAAGTGATAACACTTTATATAATGTTCTAATGTTAAAACCCATGAATTTTTCCCTGCTAGTGTCATGCCATATGTACTCCTGTGAAATTATACAGAAGAGGCAAATTTCTTCCACAAAGGCTTAGGGGAATTTACTGAGCCAAATATGTTTCTTTTTTTCTTTTACTTTGTATTAAAAACACAATGCATTTGTGCCATGCAGGCAATGGCCTTTCATTTGAGAGATGAGTAGAATCTGCTCTTCAATAGTTAGTGTATGAATCCAATAGGAAAAAGGGACAATTTCACAGAATCACCAAGGTTGGAAGAGACCTCAACGATCATCAAGTCCAACCTGGCACCACAGACCTCATGACTAAACCATGGCACCAAGTGCCACATCCAATCCCCTCTTGAACACCTCCAATTTCCTCAGACATTCCCAGCAGTTGTTGGGTAGATACATCATCTGAGATCAGATAAAGCAGGCAAAGGAAATTCCCAGCATGATTGCTAAATCTAAGTTAAATGCAAAGGGTGAAGCAAAATGTTTTTTATATGACTCCTCAAAAGATGCTGGCAGGCTTACAAAGGTGAGGCCATATGTTTGCCAAAAGGATGCAGCTATGCATGACATCACTGTCCCTAGGTGTTACCTAGATATTGACAGCGAAATGATTACTCTCACTACCAAGCAGCATATACATCTGTGCTCAGCTAGCTAATTCGAACTGCTTTGGCAGATGCTTGGGTAAGCTGCCAGGGAGTGCAACGAGGAGCACTTACCTGCTGTATCCCTGTCACTCAGCTTCAGACACAGTAACCTCTGGCAGCAGAAGTGGAGCAAGGAACCACAAGGGAAATAACATCAACTGTTAGTTATTTCAGCAGTGTGTGACTGTCTATGGCCTGGCACATTAATTGCTTTTGTTCCTGTATTTCCTGAATTTATTTTCAAATAAAATTAGATGGGGAAAAAAACTCAACTGATTTTCAATATAGGGAAATAATTAGGTTGACATGATTTCCTGCTATTGTCTGCATGAGGAACTACCCCAGCAGGTGAGCAGTTCCAAGAAAGACTGTTGAGCAAACTAATGCAGCTTAAAATCTGGGTTTAGCAGCACATCAGACTTTAGCCAACTGTATTGATGGCCAGTAGCTCTGAGAGAAACAATAGGTGAAAAGGGCACCACAGCTGCTTTAAGAAATGACTGCAGAAAGAACTGAAATTAAAAGCTAAAGATATATTTTAGTATGTACAGCAACTCTCTCTCTACAAACTAGGGTGCTTAACTAAATACAGACCGAAAAAAGGAATTGGGTTTCCCACTGTTCTTGGCTGAAAAGTAAAATTTTCAACCTTTGCTGTAGTAAGAAAGTCTGAATTTATGAAGCACAAATATCTCCATGAAGCCCTCAATTGAAGAAACGTTATTCTCTTGTTAGGTCAACCTATGCTGGTTTGAAAGCATCCAATTCACGGCTGAATTTAAGCAATAATACCAAGGGGAAGGCCCAAGGGAAGGCTCTCTGAGCACAGAGATCCTTCAAACAAGATACTGTGAAAACTGAATGAGGCACCTCTGTGTTCTGTGAGAACACACTCTGATACAAGTTACAGCCTCGTATAGACTTCCCTATTGACAGACTCTGCTAAAGCTAAACCAGAGCTTCACTACTAAAATGTTTCTGGTAATATTCATTACTAACACTGACTTCAATAAATGCATTATTTGCTATATTGTCTGAAATACACTGGTCAAAAGTGCAACAGCTGCTGCTCGCAATTGCCCTCTCCCACCTCTCCTACTAAAAAACCAAAGCAAAATAGGTATTGCATTTCTGGACACTGCAAGTCTGTGTTTTTTTAATAGAGTGTAACATTTTGGGTTTGTGTTTACCCTGTAAGGAACATTACCCTTTCTTCACAGTACCACAGTATCACCAAGGTTGGAAGAGACCTCAAAGATCATCACATCCAACCTATCTCCACAGACCTCATGACTAGACCATGGCACCAAGTGCCATATCCAATCCCCTCTTGAACACCTCCAGGGATGGTGACTCCACCCCCTCCCCAGGCAGCACATTCCAATGGCAAATGACTCTCTCAGTGCAGAACTTTCTCCTCACCTCGAGCCTAAACTTCCCCTGGTGCAGCTTGGGACTGTGTCCTCATGTTCTGGTGCTGGTTGCCTAGGAGAAGAGACCAACTCCCTCCTGGCTACAACCACCCTTAAGGTAGTTGTAGACAGCAATAAGGTCGCCCCTGAGCCTCCTCTTCTCCAGGCTAAACAACCCCAGCTCCCTCAGCCTTGTGCTCAAGGCCTATCACCAGCCTTGTTGCCCTTCTCTGGACATGTTCAAGTGTCTCGATGTCCTTCTTAAACTGAGGGGCCCAGAACTGGACATAGTAATCAAGGTGCAGCCTAACCAATGCAGAGTACAGGGGCACAATGACTTCCCTGCTCCTGCTGGCCACACTATTCCTAATGCAGGCCAGGATGCCCTTGGCCTTCTTGGCCACCTTGGCACACTGCTGGCTCATGTTTAGGTGGCTGTCAATCAGCACCCCCAGGTCCCTCTCTGTTTGACAGCTCTCCAGCCACTCTGATCCCAGCCTGTAGCTCTGCATGGGGTTGCTGTGGCCAAAGTGCAGCACCCAGCGCTTGGATTTGTTGAATGCCATCATATTGGAACTCTGCCCTTGGTCTCATAAATCATATATTTTGAGTAATACCTGAAAGACACCTCAGCTGTACTGATAGGTAGCTAAATAGGTGGTTTAGCTAGCTACTTCACTATGAAGTTTGTCATTGCTGTGGAAGAAAGGTGCACTTAGGACTTCAGTTCATTATTGGAGAGTGGTTTAGCTTGGTGAAAGCCTCTTTATTTTCTGACTCCAAACACTCCTCATACCATGACAGAAGGTATCTTTCAGTTGCTAAATAACATATGGATAAGCATGCTTCTGGGTTTATCTTGTATTTAAGTGCATTTGGAATTAAATTGTTTGTAAGCAGGGTAAGCAGACAAGTGGAGTTGGAGGTTTCCACGTGTTTCACAATCCCATTTAGTATAATTCTCTTTTGAACCTGCTTTATTGGTCAGACCAGATGCATGCTCTAGAATAGATTAAAATAAGTCTGTTCACAGCTGAAATTACTTTTCCAGACATTATTTCAGTTTTATGGGCTACAGTTTTTGCAACTGCTTTAAAATGAATACTTATTTTCTTCATGAAGAGTTGTGAGCAGTTATCAGCAATGTTGTTTCCTTTTTTTTTAATCTAAATGAAGTTAAGTGATTACTTTTGGCGAACAGCAGATTTACTCCAAAAAAGAATTTAAAATATCTATGAGGACCCCAGAGCCTATCAATTAAGATGAATGGAGCAAAAAATACAGGATGAAAACGTTGGCTGTAGAGTTCCAAAGCATCAAATACTGGTTTTCACCAGTTCTGAAAAAAAGAATGAGCTCTGAAATTAAGATTTTAATTGACTTATTGTTTAAAAGAATAAAGGTTTTCATGCAAACTTAATGAATTAAATACTTCAATAGCATTTCTGGGGTTTACTTCAAATTCTGTATTTCTTTCTTTTTCATCTTATCCAGCATTTCCAAATATAATGTCTAATTTCAGTCAAAACCAAACTAGTTTGTTTCAGCCCCATGAGGAGAGGCTGAGGGAGCTGGGGTTGCTTAACCTGGAGAAGAGGAGGCTCAGGGGAGACCTTATTGCTCTCTACAACTACCTGAAGGGGGATTGTAGCCAGGAGGGTGTTGGTCTCTTCTCCCAGGCAACCAGCACCAGAACAAGAGGACAGAGTCTCAAGCTGCACCAGGGGAAGTTTAGGCTGGAGGTGAGGAAAAAAGTTCTTCACAGAGAGAGTTGTTAGCCATTGGAATGTGCTGCCCAGGGAAGTGGTGGAGTCACCATCCCTGGAGGTGTTCAAGAGGGGATTGGATGTGGCACTTGGTGCCAGGTTGGACTTGATGATCTTTGAGGTCTCTTCCAACCTTGGTGATTCTGTAGTTTTTAGCTACTGGGCAAAAAAAAAAAAAATCTATCACTGTTACCAGTCCCATTTCCAGCTGTAACTTCAGCAATGGTGCCTGCAGATATATTTTCTTTCATTTTAAGCATGACTGACCAAAAAAAATGTGTGTATTTGTATACATTTATGGGGAAAACTATCCATATTTTCATTCCCATAGAAAGAATACTTTTTAAATGCACTGTGCTCTGTTTTTACTGCAGCATGTCATTGATCTACAACTACATTACTTCAAAATAGCATAGTCAGCTGCTTAAATAGAAAAAAACAGAAGCCAAAAAATACCCCAAAACCAAAACAAAGCCACAAGAGGAATGATTCCTATTTTTGAAAATATGAATGAGGCATCTTAACCAAAGTGAAAATTTCTGTTAAGATGATCTGCGCAAGCCACTGGGTCTATTGGACACCATTTATAACAAACTCTGATTCAGGAATTCCTAATTATGTCTTAGAAAAAGATAATTGTTATGCCAATGCAATTAATTCTTCCCTGATAATGTGGTAGAGGAAGTACTGACACCAAGGCATTTCTTAAAGCACACTTCTTGGAGAAATGCTTCATAGTCCTACAGGCTGGGGTCAGAGTGGTTGTGGAATGGCCAGGCAGAAAGGGACCTGGGGGTACTGGTTGATAGCAGGCTGAGCACAAGCCAGCAGTGTGCCTAGGTGGCCAAGAGGGCCAATAGCATCCTGGCCTGTATCAGAACAGTGTGGCCAGTAGGAGCAGGGAGGTCATTCTGCCCCTGTACACTGCACTGCTTAGGCCACACCATGAGGACTATGTCCAGGTCTGGCCCCTTCAATATAGGAAAGATGTTGACTTAATGGAATGTGTCCAGAGAAGGGCAACAAAGCTGGGGAGGGGTTTGGAGCACAAGGCCTATGAGGAGAGGATGAGGGAGCTGGGGTTGCTTAGCCTGGAGATGAGTAGGCTCAGGGGAGACCTTCTTGCTGTCTACAACTACCTGAAGGGAGGTTGTAGACAGGTGGGGGTTGGTCTCTTCTCCCAGGCAACCAGCACCAGAACAAGAGGACACAGTCTCAAGCTGTGCCAGGGGAAGTTTAGGCTGGATATTAGGAAGAAGTTCTTCATAGAAATAGTGACTGGCCATTGGAATGTGCTGCCCAGGGAGGTGGTGGAGTCGGTGGAGTCACCATCCCTGGAGGTGTTTAGGAGGAGACTGGATGGGGTGATTGGTGCCATGGTTTAGTTGATTAGATAGTGTTGAGTGATAGGTCGGACTTCATGATCTCAAAGGTCTTTTCCACCCTGGTTAATTCTATTCTATTTTTGCATATCCTGAATAAATTTATACAAGAAATGGTAGAAAGCAGGTATAGTGTCTAAGTTATTTTTTATTATAATTAATATTTGACCAAAATATAATGCATGTAAAGTCTGTGTATGAAAGGAATCCTACTACTGTGTTAGGAGCCCTACTGCTGTGTTATTATTGTATATTGTCGAAACAGCAAACCGTCATCTATAGATTACTTAAATGTGTCCAGTTCATTGATTCAAATATAATTCAAACTGCTCCAAGATTTAGTAAGTTTTATAACTGCAGCAACCAGAGCAGCCAGCTGGAAACCACTTTTACTCCAATGGTTTCATTTTGCTTAACAAGATGGGTGGGATATATTCATCATGAACCTCCAGCATAGTCACCATGAGTTGGCCATTGAATAGCATTAATCATAAAGGGAAAGAAGAGTTCAGGAAAACTGTTTAATCTCATTCATCTTCATTACAACTTTTCTAAACAACTTATCAGGAGTTTATCTTTACAAGCCTCCTGCCTGCCTTCAGTCAAAACGTTTGTTAGCTTCTACTGGCCCATATCCAAGGGTAGGTGTGTGGTCTGGAAATCTGATGGAGTGGAGTTTGCAGTAACATAAACTGTCTGTTGTTTCTTTTCCCAGTAAGGGCTTGGAAAAGGCCAGCCTGGCTTGAAAAATTGGACAGAGATTGCAACTATAAAATTGCACAGAGAGTACAGTACAGCATAGGAATGTATTCAGAATATATGCTCAGAAATGCCTCTCCTGCACAGTGCTGGCCACACTGAAACATGACCTTTCTCTTAGTGTAAGATTGATGGAAAATGTGTTGTGTTCTAATCACATGAAAACCAAATTCAAGAGGTCATTTTAAAGGAAGAAGATGAGTTACTCATCTGTCATAGTTCAATATATGTTAGCTGTATAATATCTGTGGCAGGAGTACTTAATGTAGCTCACAAGTTTTTGCTGGGTTCCTGGGAAAGGACTAATGTTAAATGACTTTATCTTTATTTCAATTCCATAAATGGTTGTGCCTATTCCATGCAGCTTTCTCAGAGACAGCTTGCATTCCTGAGCCTTCTTTGAGTATTAATTAATTTATTTATCTTTCCTTTTGGTAGTTGGCAGGTCTTTTACATTCCATTGCTATTGTACTTAAACCTCTTCTTTTAAACATCTCTGACAAAGCTCACTCTTAATTGTATCTCATATTACCTGCAATATGTTACAACAGGAACAAATGTAATTCCCATTTAAATTGTGCAACAGCTTCATCAGTAATAGGTTTTCATATCTTTTTTTTACAACCCCTATGAATTAAAACTTCT
Source organism: Melanerpes formicivorus (assembly GCF_026170545.1). Lineage (NCBI taxonomy): Eukaryota > Metazoa > Chordata > Aves > Piciformes > Picidae > Melanerpes > Melanerpes formicivorus. The sequence goes on from NW_027142355.1 coordinate 3,182,702, forward strand.
CTTACTATTCCAGCTTGTGTTACAGAAATACTCTGTAGCTACTTTAAAAATATTAGTCTTCTAACAAATTCCCAACAGAGCATAATTCAGATGAGGTCTTCAACTGACACTGGTATTTCTGTTCCAAGGGTGTGTAGATCACAAACAGGCATTTTCTGATTAACATTATCACTTACTTTAATACATACTTATCTGCCTACTTGTTTTGTAGGAGCACCTGAAATCAGGCTAGTATTCAATGAGCTGCTGTACAAAACTTAGGCAAATAATGAACCTTCCCTCTTAAAATCTCATTCATGCATTTAAGTATCTAAGAAGATTTTTCACTCTTCAGAAAAGCACTTAGCCAAATAATTTCAGTTAAGTACATGTATAAGTGTATTCCCATTAAAGAACAATTTCTGGATTAAATCTGAAATTATAAACCTTTATTTTTTTTTCTTGCACAGCTGGAATAAATCTATGAATGTTTTACAGTACTCTGTGTCTCCATCTAAAAAATTCATGCATTTGTGAAAATTTTTGTGCAAGGGGTTAGTGATGTCATGCCTGCCATATTTCTTAATGCCTTGAAAAACACTATCAATTCACAGTGCAGACTGTAAAGTACAGATCACTTCACATACACTAAGCAATTTCTTCAGCTTCCTGATGAATAAAGTTGTGAAGGTACAGTTCTGACCTTGAACCCCACAAAGGGTGAATATTATTGATATAGTATTGATCATGATTCATGTTTTCATCATATGGTAGATTCCTTCCTTTCAATGAAGGTTTAATTGCTTTGTATTAATTCTTTCAGCTAAAGAAACTCACTGCACATTTATACTTTTATGTAGCTAAATGCTTGCATTTAATAGCTTTGAAAGGCAAGTTCAGAGCCACCCTAATTAATAACAATGATACAGTGTGGGTTTTATACCAAATTAACTGTCAAACAACAAGGCTGAACAACAATAACATAAAAGTTATGTCGTGTGTTTCATTCCAAAACTAACTTGCAGAGAAGAAATGGAATGCAAATACAGAACATTAAGTAGCTCCTCCATAAATCAAGCTTGCTCCTCATTTGCAAATATCTGTCTTACTTAAACTCACTGTATGCATTAGTTACAGAATAAGGGAAAGAGAAGGAAGGCAGAACATTATTTTCTAAAAACACTGATCACATCACTTAAGTAATTGTTAGAAAAGAATACAATAAACCAGGTTGGAAGAGACCTTAAAGATCATCACGTCCAACCCATCATCCAACACCATCTAATCAACTAAATCATGGCGACAAGCATCCCATCAAGTCTCCTCCTAAACACCTCCAGTGATGGTGACTCCACCACCTCCCTGGGCAGCACACTCCAATGGGCAATCACTCTTGCTGTATAGAACTTCTTCCTAACATCCAGTCTAAACCTCCCCTGATGCAGCTTGAGACTGTGTACTCTTGTTCTGGTGCTGGTTGCCCGGGAGAAGAGATCAGCCCCCACCTGGCTACTACCTCCCTTCAGGTAGTTGTAGACAGCAATAAGGTCTCCCCTGAGCCTCCTCTTCTCCAGGCTCAGCAACCCCAGCTCCCTCAGCCTCTCTTCACAGGGCTTGTGCTCCAAACCCCTCCGCAGCTATATTGCCCTTCTCTGGACATGTTCCAGTGACTCAACATCTTTCCTAAACTGAGGGGCCCAGAACTGGACACAGGACTCAAGGTGTGGCCTAACCAGTGCAGTGGACAGGGGCAGAATGACCTCCCTGCTCCTGCTGGCCACACTGTTCCTGATGCAGGCCAGAATGCCATTGGCCTTCTTGGCCACCTGGGCACACTGCTGGCTTGTGTTCAGCCTACCATCGACTAGTACCCCTAAGTCCCTATCTGCCTGGCCACTCTCCAGCCACTCTATTATATTTTGTGAAACAATACTGTAAATGCCTATGTTTCCATTTTTTTCTGAGAACACCTTACAACATTATCTAATCACTTTGCAGCACCTCTGCAAATTGGAAGACTCTCATATTAACAGAAAAGACAGTTTAAAAAAAAAGGTGACACAATTAGCTTTTCTAAGTACTTTATGATGTCATCAGTAAAATCTAACTTCTAAATATCAGGCAGTGAAGAGTTACGTTTGTAATCAAAGCTTTTGAAAGTACAAACAGCAAGCTGAAATGCCCAAGTCATCTAAATTCTCCATCACATGTAGAGGAGAGTAGTTTTCATACATACATATCAGTGCCTCCTACTCCTTTCTCTCTTGCCATTAGAGCAAATGGCAGAGATGACTGAGGTTCTGAGTAAATAGAAGAGCAATAGGGAACAAGTAATTGACAAATCCCAGTTGCCATGATGAAGGCAAGGAGAAGAGCTCATATGATGATGAGCACCTGGTGATGCCAGGGCCTTCCATATTAATAACATCATCAGAGCAGGAGACTGAGATGGGGCATCCTAAGGGTGATAGAGAATCATAGCATGAAAAAGAGAAGATGTGAAGCTGGGAATGTTTAGCCTGGAGAAGAGGAGGTTCAGGGGAGACCTTATTGCTCCCTACAACTACCTGAGGGGTGGTTGTGGCCAGGAGGGTGTTGGTCTCTTATGCCAGGTAACAAGCACCGGAACAAGAGGACACAGTCTCAAGATGCGCCAGGGGAAGTTTAGGCTCAAGGTGAGGAGGAAGTTCTTCACAGAGAGAGTCATTGGCCATTGAAATGGGCTGCCCAGGGAGGTGGTGGAGTCACCATCCCTGGAGGTGTTCAAGAGGAGATTGGATGTGGCACTTAGTGCCATGGTTTAGCCATGAGGTCTGTGGTGCTATTTTGGGCTTGATGATCTTTAAGGTATCTTCCTAACCTTAGTGATTCTGTGATAGGTATTCTCATTTATACTCTCTGATTACTCCTGCTGTTTTCCATTTCTCTACTCACTTTTCTCCTAATATTATGGTTTCTTGTTCACCCAAACTTTCCCTCATTTCCCCAAATGTCCCTTTTATACCCAGCCTTTTAATCTTGAAATCTTGATTGTCTTTCTGGAAGTACTGAACTTTGAATCTTCTGGGGTACTCAGATGTAGTGGTTTGAGCCTTAACTGGGAGTTAAAAGCCCAAATGGAGAAAAGGCTGAGAATCTCTTCCCCACTCCTCCCCCACTTCCTCCCTCCAAACAGGGAGAGGGAAAAAGACAAAAAAAGGTAAGGAGCAAATCCACTAAGCAACAATCTGGAGTCGGCTTGGAAGTAGAGAGGCAAAAAATTTTTTCTTTAAACTATATATATGGCAATAACAGGAAAAGTTCACAAAGGCAAGGAACAAGAGTGGATGGGAGGGGGACAGAAAAAAAGAATAATACAAAACCAGTCTTTCTCTGAGGAGGCGCGGAGGCAGCAGGGAAAAGGATCAGGTCTGGCCACGTGGCTGAGCAGGATGGCAGCCGCAGTAGCTCTCATCCAGCAGAGGCAGGAGCCAAAAAGGAGATCCAACAGCTATGATGTCCTGCTTTTTATACCCTAGCTGGGCAGGGAGGGGGGAGTGGAACAGACTCAGCTTTCCCAGGGGAAACGCCCTGCAGGGAGGGTAAAGTACCCTCAAGCCCTCCACCCTGCTTTGTTTTTTTTGTTTTCAGAAAAGGGTGTTAACCCACCACATCAGATTACAGGTTTTCCCTAAAAAAAAAAAAAAAAAAAACTAAAAAGTCACCACATAGGCAGGCAGACAGAGGCATTTTCCACTTACTGACATTTATCTGCTACACAATTTAGTAACACCAAGATCAATGGCAATTAAGCTACAAGGTCCTTTTACTGCCATTGCTAAAGAAGTCACCTCACAGTAATATAACTCAAGCATCTGATTCTACCACAGCCTCACATAAAACTGCACAGGTACCCTGAATGCATGACAAAACAGGACGGAATCAGGCAGAGCTAGCAGAGTTCTTTCTATAGAAAGGAACATCTGAAAACAAAAAGGGAGTAAGTGACAACTTTCCTCATCTCAAAACTGTGTCTCTCAGAATATCTAGTTGGGAGGCAAAAAATCTGCTCAGGTGTTAACAGTGGAAACAAAGGGAAACTCACCTTTAAACAGTGCTGAGCCTTGTATATGTGTGTGTGTGTATATATATATATATACACACAAAAGCTGCATATACATCTGAGAAGTTGAACCAGACCTTATTGCTGTCTACAGCCTTGCTCTCCCCAGTGAGGGATTTTTCCCCTGGCAAACCGAGTCAGTCAGTTCCACTCCCCCTCCCTGTCCAGCAAGCCTATAAAAAGGAAGACACTGCATCCATTTGCTCTCTTTTTTGCTTCTGCCGCGCCGGGACGAAAGGACTAAGAGAGTCACTGCTGCCTTTGTGGTTCTCTGCCATGTGGTCAGGCCTGGTCTTTCTCCCTGCTGCACCCATGATTCTTCAATGGAGTGTTGGTTTTGTATATCTCCCTATCCATCCTTGTTCCTTACCTTTGTGAACCCTTCCTGTTACTGTTATATATATAACAATATATTGTTATATATTTATTTATGTATATATATTATAATAGATATATTTTTACATATATGTATGTATATATATTTTGTTTAAAGAAAACTTTACCTCTCTACTTCCAAACCGACTCCAAATTATTTCTTGGTAGATTTACCTCCTCTCTTTTTTCCTTATGCCCCTTTCTTTCCTTTTTTTTTTCCTTCCCTTATCTCTCCCTGTTCTTTCCCCTTCCCTTTTTCTCTCAATCAGGAAAGGGAAAGGGGGGGAGGGAAGCCAGTCTTGCCCCACTGTCTGAGCTCTTAAATCCCAGTTAAGGCTCAAACCACCACATACACTTAGAGGACATACTCCTATCCATTGTTTATCCTCCTCCTGGAGCTCACTTTATAATATGAGTTTGACAGTGGTTTTAGTTACAACTAACTACAACTCATACTCCAAGCAGTTAGCAGATAGATGCAAATTATCTATCACTCTTCTTTGTATTTTCATATATATATAGGTGATCACATATGTACTTTGAATTTTTTGCTCTGTTTACTGCAACATGCACAATGCTGCTTTATATAATATACCAAGACATTTTTGCTATTTTAAATTGATGAAACTCCTCATTAACTAATTTTATTATTATAGGGTACTTTGCCAGGGTAACACTAGGAGAAACACAACAGATTTAAGCATAAACCTTTCTTCATAATGCTTTTAACAGCTTTTGTTCCTTAAGGGCATGAGAAAAAGGTGTTGCATATGCATGCAACTTTGTTGCCAATAAAGCTGAAATAAAATTAGTTAAAAACCTAGGGAATTCAGAGTTTTATGGAAGAGTTACTCTATCAAAAAAAAAAGAAAGACTACAGTAATATAATTTCCATTCCTATTTATATTAATTGACTAACAGATTGTTTCACACAGGATCTTTAAAAGATTTATTTCCCAAAAAAGTCTTCTAAAGAGGAAGGCAGATGGAATAAGCTATAATTGTATGCTGCTCTGTAGTTTAAAAACTTTCTGTTGACAGAAACTTGGTAAGAATAACACAAACCCCAAATTTGCAGAGGCCCCACTCAACTGCTCCAACTGAAAGAAAAGACCATGGTGAGGTAAGCAGTTTTTGTGATTCACTAACTTGCTCCAGATCAACCAAAAAGCCTGTGAAAAAGTCAGATGTTGAGCCTGGTACAGCAGAAGAGGTCTCTTTCGGGTCCCCTTGCAGTAAATAGCACAACAGACTCCTTCCAAGGACTCACCTCAACCTCTCAAGTTCCTATTCAGAATCTTCTGGCTTCTGAGTCTCACCAAGGCAGGGCTAACATTAACTATCATATCCCAGGAACTGTTATAAGGAGCTACTAGTCTTTAATATTTCTATAGGAAATGAGAAGGAGGCATCTGAGCAAAAAAAAAAAAAAAAAAAAAAGAGCATCCCTGCTCAGAATAGGTTATGATAAAGTGCTTGGGTCCTTTCAAAACTGTACTCATGTTAATTTTCTCTACTGAGTGTTCTTAGAGACTTCAGTCTTACTACTTTGGTCATACTAAGTCAAGCAGTTGTCTGCACCATTGCCACAGCAAGTACGAATTCATATTGTCTCTGCACATAGACTGGAAGAAATGTCCAATATTGAAAACATTCAAACTGCATATAAGTTTCATTATTATAACTCAAACACAAGCTCTAAGAGGAGAGGCTGAGGGAGCTGGGATTGTTTAACCTGGAGAAGTAGAGACTCAGGGGTGACCTTATTGCTCTCTACAGCTACCTGAAGGGTGGTTATGGCCAGGAGGGTGTTGGTCTCTTCTCCCAGGCAACCAGCACCAGAACAAGAGAACACAGTCTCAAGCTGCGCCAGGGGAAGTTTAGGTTCGAGGTGAAGAGAAAGTTCTTCACAGAGAGAGTTGTTCACCATTGGAATGTGCTGCCCAGGGAGGTGGTGGAGTCATTATTCCTGGAGGTGTTCAAGACGGGATTGGATGTGGCACTTGTCCAGAAAGGGACATGCACTCTGAGTCAGATAGGACTAATAATTGTATTTCCAAAAATAACCAGAAGCTGCCCCTTTTTTCCCCCTTTATTTTTTTAACCCCCTCTAATCTTTCTGGCTACACAATGCTACTAGTTTTCAGAGGAAAGAAAGCAGCTTGCAGAAGAGGCCTCCAGATTGATTGCCTGCCACAGTGCTGAAGAAAGGCACAGAAGCTACACAGGAAATCCCACTCTGTCCCTCCTGAAGCTTCATGTCTCAACTCAGCTGCTTAAATATAATCATCTAGAGCCATGGGACGTCTCAAGCCAGTGAAGGGTCTGCAGAACAAGTCTTGTGAGGAGTAGCTGAGGGAACTGAGATTGCTAAAGTTTTTCCCTCAGCTTTCTCTTCTCCAGACTAAACAATCTCCACAACTACCTGAAATGAGGTTGCAGTGAGGTGGTGAGGGGTAGATCTCTTCTTTTCAGTAACTAGTGATAGGACAACAGAAAATGGCCTCAAGTTGCACCCAGGGAAGTTTAGGTTGGATTTTAGGGAAAATTGCTGAAAGAGTGGCCAAGCATTGGAACATGTCTCCCAGGGAAGTGGTATAATCACCATCCCAAGAGTTGCTCAAAAAAAAAAGCTGTAAAGATGGCACTTGAGGACATAGTTTAGCGGGCACAGTAGCATTGTGTTGATGGTTGGACTTCATGTTCTTAGAGGTCTTTTCCAGCCTTAGTAATTCAATGATGGCACTCATGTGACTTCACACTACTGCTTTAGAAAGGTGAGTTTTCTGAAGATGAAAATTAAGCCTTTGTTCTAAAACTCAGGATAGAGCTCTGCTGTGGGGACTTCAGGGCTTTTGTCAGCCCACTCTGCACCCAGCCTGGATTTGTGCCACCATGCTTCACCTGCCCCAAGCAGCTACTGTTCCTCCCTCACCATCCTCCCCCCTTCAGGACATAGTTTGGTGGGCATGGTGTTGGTGGGTGGACTTGATGTTCTTAGAGGTCTTTTCCAGTCTTAGTGATTCAGGGACAGTACTCACATGACTTCAAGCTACTACTCTAAAAGGGTGCAAGTGTCCTACAGCAAAGATACCACACAGAGGAGCTCAGCCCCAGTAAAGAGGCCAAGCCACCACCTGTGGGAGATATTGGAGTAGTCATCAATCATTGCCCTAACAACCGGGGGGCCACCAGGCCCCCCGGCCTTTGTTGTCACCACCACCATCACCCAGTGTGCACCATGGGCACTCACCAGTGATGAGAGGAGGATCCTCAGCCCAGATGGGCTCAGCTTGGGGCTGCTATCTTTCCTGGTGGGGATTAAATAGGGGAGTGGGTGGGGAGGGCGAAGTGGCCACACCTGGGGTGGGAGGAGACTCCAATAGAGCCCAGGTGCTCTGGGATTTGAGGGCAAAAAGGGGGAAATGGGGCAGGTGAGGGACTTTAAGGGTGTCAGGTAATGATAGGACAAGGGAGGATGGAAATAAAAATAGAAATGGGTAGATTCAGATTGGATGTTAGGATAAAATTCTTCCCCATGAGGGTGGTGAGACACTGGCACAGGTTGCCCAGTGTGGTGGTGGAAGCCACATCCCTGAGAGTCTTTAAGGCCAGGCTGGATGTGGCTGTGAGCAACCTGATGTAGTGCGAGGTGTCCCTGGCCATGGCAGGGGGGTTGGAACTGGATGATCCTTGAGGTCCCTTCCAATGCCAACAATTCTATGATTCTAAAACAATTTTTCAGTCTAGGCTGGATGTTAGGAAGAAATTCTTTACAGAAAGAGTAGTTTGCCATTGGAATGTGCTGCCCAGGGAGGTGGTGGAGTCACCATCCTTGGAAGTGTTTAAAATTAAACTGGATGAGGCACTTGGTGCCATGGTTTAGTTGATCAGATGGTATTGGGTGATGGGCTGGACTTGATGACTTCAAAAGTCTTTTCCCACCTGGTTAATTCGGTAGGATTCTGTGATTTGGTAATTCACATCTGTATCAGATATCCTAGATCATCTTTAGCTAAAAAAGACAAGGAAACATACGCAACAGAACTGAGCTTTTAGCTTAACAGCTCAGAACCTTTTTCTGAAGTGAAAGTTTCCAGGCCACAGTCAACAATCACCTTTTAAAATGGTATGAGAAACAATGTGAGCACCTGAAGAACACAGGACCTCAGGTTACATTGCCAAACAGTGCAGCTAGGGAGATGGTGGAGTCACCGTCCCTGGAGGTGTTCAAGAGGGAATTGGATGTGGCACTTGGTGCCATGGTTTAGTCACCATGAGGTGTTGGGTGACAGGTTGGACTTGATGATCTCTGAGGTCTCTTCCAACCTTATTGATTCTATGATTCATGAGGTGTTGGGTGACAGGTTGGACTTGATGATCTTTGAGGTCTCTTCCAACCTTATTGATTCTATGATTCCAAATATTGTGTGGATATTCCCTGTGGTTGTCTGTGTCTTCCCCTTCTAAACATCCTTTGAGGGTGGAAGAGCAGGAGCAGACAGTGCTGAGAGACTCTAACTCAGTTAGAGCCTGTCAGGGCAGACACACATGTGGTAGAGCATGGAAGAATATTGGAAGCCATTGTGAAAGTTACTTACTATCAGTACTGGTACTGCTGCTGAAATACAGGAAGCAGTGATTGATCTTGCAACTCGGGGTAAGCAAAGATGAATGGAGCACACTTAAACATGGCACAAATGAGAAAAGGAAAAAGTATTCTAATTCCTCTGTAGTCTATGACATGGACAGCACTTAACTCTTGCTCTGTTGTAGATCAGCTCTTTGAAAATGCTGTAGGTTTCATTTTGTTAACTTTCTTAGCTACTTGGCTTTTTAGTTATGAAATCTTCTCATGAGAGCAGATAAAAAACCCTCTTGATTTCCAGCAGCTTGTTAGGCAAACACAATGTTTGTCTGAAAATTTACTTGGTTCTTTGAAAGCATTAATGATTTTTATGTCTTATTTTTCTGCTGGGTAACAGTGGGTCTATTTTTGCTTAAAAGATTTATATATCTTAAGTGAGCAGCCTGTCATAATTTAACTCTTTGTGGATTGTGCAATGAACTGCAAGAAACAATTGCAATTTCAACTGAAATATCATAGCTGCATAGATTTTACACATACATATTTTGCACAATCTAAACATTCATGCATAAGTGTTAGTCAAGTAAATAAAATACAATGGTTCCTTGACAAGGTAGCACATATAGCTGAAAGAAGAATTCAGAATTTATACAACAAAAATTGTCTATACCCTAATTGTCTAAGCCCTGTGAGGAGAGGCTGAGGGAGCTGGAATTGTTTAGCCTCAAGAAGAAGAGGCTCAGGGGAGACCTCATTGCTCTCTACAACTACCTTAAAGGTGGTTGTAGCCAGGAAGGGGTTGGTCTCTTCTCCCAGACAACCAGCACCAGAACAAGAGGACACAGTCTCAAGCTGTGCCAGGGGAAGTTTAGGCTCGAGGTGAGGAGAAAGTTCTTCACCAAGAGAGTCATTAGCCATTGGAATGGGCTGCCCAGGGAGGTGGTGGAGTCACCATCCCTGGAGGTGTTCAAGAAGGGATTGGACGTGGCACTTGGTGCCATGGTCTAGTCATGAGGTCTGTGATGACAGGTTGGACTCCATGATCTTTGAGGTCTCTTCCAACCTTAGTGATACTGTGATACTGTAACCATACCGCCTTAAGAATATATTCAGAAGAATTAGATTTTCAACAATAATTTGACCTTTAGGGTATTTCTGTTTTAAAGAGTATCACTGTGCTGAGAAAGCAAAAACCCAAATAGAATGAAAAACAGTTCAGTACACAGCAGCGTTCTCAGATGAATACCTGGTGAAGAACTAGACGTGTTCTGAATTTCTTGTGTGCACCAAGGTTATCCATTTAACTGGTACCTCTTTTGCTGTCTGAAAGTATGCATTTTTCCAGTCTAGAAGATTTCACACATGAATGATAGCAACACAGTCTGTAATTATCCTGCATCCTATGTCTCTGTCACAATGTATAGCACTGCAGTTTTTCATTATTAGAAAGAGGGCAGGAATTTAAAACACTTCAAATTATTTTTACATGTAACTGGATTTTCCCCCAGAATTCTTAGAAAACATGAGTATGTTTTAATCAAGGGATTTTTTTCTGAGACATAAAAGGGGAGAAGTCATTAGTAGCACTATCAATAATCATTACTTCAAGAAGGAGTGTAAACAACATTAATTGTTTCACAATTGTTCTAATTTCTTATTTTGTTTTACCCAAACTACATTCTTTGTATTCAGTAGGTTATCAGGAAAAAATATAGAATTCATCATTCTAAACATTTAGACAAAAATTTCTAAGCAATTACTAAGAAATTAAGTTCTTAGTAATTCTTAATCAAAAGGCCTCTAAAGATTTTCATACTGTCATCGGTTAGCCTAGGTCTATGGAGGGGATTCAAAGCACTTCACTGATGACAGATAGCCATTGAATGATCATTGGTAAAGGATGTTTTCTACATGCCACTTTGAACTGGAACAGATGCAGCAAATCAATGGAAATATAGTGCCAATTTCATCACCTCTAAGATCACGATCCTTTCAGAAACACACAATGATATGAATACCACATTATTCAATTTTAACTTCCATGTATAATCATTTCTCTGTTATTTCTCTGTAAAGCATGAGCAGCCTCTCATAGGAATATTTTATAGCAGCTCAAGGTTTCACAGCAGCTGTTCACTGGGAGAACGTTTACTACCCATCTTCTGCAGCTGACATACAGCCACACCTACAAACCTGTACTTGTGAGGCTGTACGGGCATTGCAAACTGTTTGCCAGAGGTGCATGAGACCAGAAATGGTCTTCTGGGTCAAGTTCATGTGGAATAACTGCAGATGTTTCATATTCACAACTTCACTTATTCCACCTTTTTTCCATACTTTGTCTTCCAAAGCTGAAAGTTATATGTACGTGTGTAACATGTATGTTATATATAAGGGTAACATTTGGAGCAGCAAGACCTCCAGAAGGTGACTGGGCAGGGTCCCCTAGCTAGAGCCCTGCCTTCAGGGAGTAGGGAAGACAGAGGGGCAGAAAGAGTAGCCCCAACCCCAGGCACTGAGTTCTCCGTGGGGGTGAGGATGAGGATAGACCAAGGCCAGGCCAGGATGTGGACCCATCTTGGTGGGACACATGGTTGAGCATGACTGCAGGGAGCTGGAGACCAGCCCTGCCGTGACATTACTTGGGAAAGGGCTTACAACACCCTGAAGGTCCTGGGCCATGTCAGAGAGAGGCCAGTAATGCTCTCATGGTCTTGACAGTACTAAAATATTTAAAGCCAGGAGCAAGTAAGTGAGCAATTAAAGTGCCCTCTCAAATTTGGCACATCATCACACTAGTACAAAATTCTAACACCAGTATCATTTGAACTATCTGCTGAGATCCTTTCATCATTTAACATCTTCCCTATCCTTAGATCTATTTGCAAAGGCTCTACAAAAGTGAGCCTACCAAACATGCTAGAAATTAGGTTTCCAAAGCTTTGGCGTTAACCTTTGCCTGAAACAAACACGACCCTGGGACGACATTCCTCCAGCTCAGCACTGAAAGTTCCTTCTTTGATGAAAAGGCTATATAATACAGAGACAGAAGATAAAAGATTTAGCAAAGTGGATAGGTTTGGTGGTGGTGGTGTGGTTTTTTTTTTCCAGTAGTTTCAGGCTGCTTCTGCAGGAAGCAGAGTCAAAAAGGGTGTTTTTCACAAGGGAAGCACTATAAGCAGAGGCAGCAGATAAAACTGTCCCAGTAACAGAAGACCCTACCATTTAGCAAGAACCTTAGGATGGGACTGTGTGACATGCCAACATCATTCTTGTCTCAGCAAATTGAAAAGGGCATAAAGGAATGTAATGATTTTCAGAATGCCTCCTTTCTTTTGCTATAGGTCACTAAGGTAGCAGCTGCTAGAGGTTAACATTGCACTGGCAGTACTTCAACATATCTGACCTTTTTCTCACCCCTGGAAGAAAGGAAGGGAAATAACAATGTGAGTAAAGTTTGAGACAGGATACAAAAATCAAAAGAAAGCAAATAGATTTTAAAGATATTTGAAGTCACTCCTTTCATATAGATGATGAGAATGAAGGGGGGAAAAAGAGGTTGATAAAATTTATCTGCAAACTGGATAAGTGGGGGTTTTGGTTGGGTTTTTTTGTTGTTGTTTTTAAATGATAGCATGGATTTTGACAGACTAAATGAAGCATTTCAGCCCCTATGACTCAAAGGTTTGGAGAGTGATAGAGAACCTGAGCACAGGACAACTTTACTTAAATCATCCCACACATATAGGTATAACCAATATTTTTCCTAAATATTTTTAATTAATATTCCCATTTTAAAATATTAAGGTCTTGTGATTACTGTTTGCTGGAATACATTGAATTATCAGGTACTTTTACTTAAGTACTGGTTAGAGGTCATGATCTCCTTGTGATGTTGGTAGTCCATATTAACAAATACGAATTCTTCCTTGGTTTTATGATGTTTGGAAAGTTATGTAAAATGTGCAAGTATCTTTGGATAGTACCCTACTTTGTCCCATCTTCAGGTAAGCAATTCAACATCTTTATTGATGATCTGGATGAGGGCATTGAGTTGATCATCAGTAAATTTGCAGATGACACCAAGCTGGGGACAGGAGTTGATCTGCTGGAGGGTAGAGAGGCTTTGCAGAGGGACCTCGACAGGCTGGACAGATGGGCAGAATCCAACAGCATGAGATTTAACACAGCCAAGTGCTGGGTTCTGCACATTGCCCACAACAACCCCATGCAGTGCTACAGGCTGGGGTCAGAGTGGCTGGAGAACGGCCAGGCAGAAAGGGACCTGGAGGTGCTGGTTGATGGTAGGCTGAACATGAGCCTACAGTGTGCCCAGGCAGCCAGGAGGGCCAATGGCATCCTGGCCTGTATCAGGAACAGTGTGGCCAGCATGAGCATGGAGGTCATTCTCCCCCTGTGCACTGCACTGATTAGGCCACACCTCGAGTCCTGTGTCCAGTTCTGGGCCCCTCAGATTAGGAAGGATGTTGAGTTGCTGGAGCGTGTCCAGAAAAGGGCAACAAAGTTGGTGAGGGGTTTGGAACACAAGCCCTATGAGGAGAGACTGAGGGAGCTGGGGTTACTTAGCCTGGGGAAGAGGAGACTCAGGGGTGCTCTCTACAACTGCCTTAAGGGAGGTTGTAGACAGGCAGAGGTTGGTCTCTTCTCCCAGACAAGCAGCACCAGAACAAGAGGACACAGACTCAGGCTGCACCAGGGGAGGTTTAAGCTGGAGGTTAGGAGGAAGTTTTACACAGAGAGAGTGATTGCCCATTGGAATGGGCTGCCCGGGGAGGTGGTGGAGTCACCATCACTGGAGGTGTTCAGGAGGAGACTTGATAGGGTGCTTGCTTGCATGGTTTAGTTGATTAGGTGGTGCTGGCTGATAGGTTGGACACGATGATCTTGAAGGTCTCTTCCAACCTGGTCTATTCTATTCTATTCTATTCTATTCTATTCTATTCTATTCTATTCTATTCTATTCTATTCTATTCTATTCTATTCTGCTGCAGCCAAGTCCTGCAAATTTGTGCCTGTTCTGTAAACAGCAACAGAAATCAAGGCTGTAATTCAGAGATCCTTGAAAGATTTATAAGCTTATTTGAAAAGGAAATAAACCAATAAAATAACTTAAGTATAATAACCCATGCCCTTCTTCACTACCAAAATATTCTGAATATTAATGCATTCTATGCTAAATGACTTGGAGTCAATAACAAAAATGCTTTTCAGTTTTAGATGTTCTTAAACTTCAAAATTAAGCTGCATGAAAAACAAAGTGTGCTTATGGACTAATGAAATATACAATAGAGTGGGTAATTAAGAAGAGAGCCTTAAAAAGCTCTTGCTGAGGAGCCATATTCTGCTCCCATTTTTAACTGCAATCCATGTTAGCTTTGGCAAATTAGAAGTGCATGAGCCTGATGAGAGCACAATTTGTCATGCTAGCTAAGCAACAGATTGACTATTCCTGAGAGTTCTTCCCTTGCATAAGTACTTATTAAGGAGGGAGCAAGGATTGTTTCCTAAAAGATGTCAAGGAGTGTTTTAGCAGTACTGTTCTGAACAGCACCTCACAGGAAACAACAATGGGCTTCTGTCTTCTTCAGGATGTCCCTTTACTCTGCATCTTTTCTGCAACTTGTACTTTTCCAACTCATGCAGCAATTTACATCAGTAATTAGATGGTTGTCTTACAGGCTTGCGACACTCTTCAATTCACTGTTTCAGGGTGAGCTTTCATTTCCTTTCTGTTTAGTTAAAAAAGGATATATTTTCAAGATTTGGTGCCATGAGGCATTTTTGGTCTTGCCAATGGATTTTCAAAAACATGGTGTGCAGAAAGTAATACTTCCTGAGCTTTATTATGCCACTGTCAACTGGACAAAAGGTGTGGAACCACGCCAGCGTCTATCAGATGCATTGGCTTTCAATTTTATCAAGTAAATAAGAACTAAATGACCTTTGCTGTGCCATACTTCTAATAATATCTCCTTTATTTATCTATGAGCATTCTCCATAGTTTTTAATTGCAGTTGCACTGTGTTTTTACAGACCACAGTGCTTTCCTCCATAATTTATAGTGTTACTGTACAACTAAATGAACTCCACAGATTCTCTAGATTACATAGGGAATACATGCCTTTTTTCTTTTTTTTAAGTGACAAAACACTGGAATTCACTGCACTTGTCTAACAAAGCAGTTGTTTTAATAAAAATATTTTGGCAGAAAATGGGGTTACATTATAATTCTTAAAGTGTTTGTGAGTGCAATCTATTTTGCTGGAAGGCAAACATGTTCTGAACTATCACAGATAAATAAAAAACATGTGCCCTGATCAATGGATTACTTCTCTTTTTTTCCCTGGGAATACTAATGCATATATATTTTTTCCATGGCAACCAGACCATTTTAAATTTCACATACAGGGTTTTCTTCTCTCTCTCTCTCTCTCTTTTTTTCTGAATGTTTGGAAAATTCAGCAAAGTATTTAGTTCAGAGATACCAAAGTTTAGAAGTGTCTGTGTCCACTTCTGGGGCCCTCAATTTAAGAAGGACATTGAGACTCTTGAAAGTGTCCAGAGAAGAGCAAGGAGGCTGGGAAGAAGCCTCGAGCACAAGCCCTATGAGGAGCGGCTGATGGAGCTGGGGTTGTTTAGCATGGAGAAGAGGAGGTGCAGGGAAGACCTTATTGCTGTCTACAACTACCTGAAGGGAAGCTGTAGACAGGAGGGGGTTGGTCTCTTCTCCCAGGCAATCAGCACCAGAACAAGAGGACACAGTCTCAAACTGCACCAGGGGAGGTTTAGGCTCAAGGTGAGGAGAAAGTTCTTCACAGAGAGAGTCGTTAGCCAATAGAATGTGCTGCTCAGGGAGGTGGTGGAGTTGCCGTCCCTGGAAGCGTTCAAGAGGGGATTGGACGTGGCACTTGGTGCCATGGTTTAGTAGTCATGAGGTCTTAGGTGACAGGTTGGACTTGATCTTTGAGGTCTTTTCCAACCTTATTGATTCTATGAACTTTAAACTTCTCAAAAAAAAAAAAAAAAATCTAGAAGTAATTATTTTGCAACAATTCAGTGGTCCTGGATTTCAAATCAGAAAAGCTGAATGCAGTAGAAAGTCAATATATGTATATGAGCATTTCATCTCTGCTTGTAATGGCATCAGTCTTGTGCAGGTGAAAAGCAGGCAGGGAGATGATGTTGTAACACTGTCCATTTAAAAAGCGTTCTTCAAAGACCTGCTTGGAAGAATCCTGTGAGGTAAGGCTCTAGATGGGCCAAAGAGGATTGGTTAATATTTAAGCACCACCTCTTCCTAACTCAAGATCTGTGCTTCCTAATGAGTAAGAAATCAAGCAGGGGAGGCAAGACCTGAAGAAGTGGGTGATTTTTGTTCTGAATGTAATGGGCCTGGGATTATACTCAGGCAAATATAGACATTCATGCTTTTATTTTGTATGTTTTTTATCTAACAGTAACAATTGATGTCTATCTTTTTGTCATAATTCAGGCGGCTCATTGTGGGTTTCAGAGTCTCTTTAGAAAGAGAAATCAGGGATATGTAGCTGGATATTTTCTCCTCTACTTGTTTTATTCATGCTTCATAGACAGGAGGTCACAAACAGCAGAGAGAATAACACTTTCCTGACTTCAGCTGTGACAATAACTCTGCTCCTTAACAAGTGGTTCTGCCCCAAGACAAGATTATAGTTAAAAACCTGAAGGGCGAAGAGCAGATTCCTTTGGTCTACCCAAAAGGAAACTATCTACAAGCAATGATATCACACTCAAAGATATAATCACCACACAGGTTCAGAAAACACTTTGTAAAGTGGTGCAAGCTTCTAACTCCTATTATCCTTCTATTCCAGGTGCACACACATGTTTCTATTTGATGAAATCCACCCCATCTATTTCTAGTTTATCAAGATTATTTTTGTCTAACCTTCATTGATTGTCTGCTCTATTTTCTGTTCCTTTCTTCTTCCTCCCCACCCCTCTCAGCATTGCTGCAGAGTCTTTGCCCCTCCATTATTCTAGTTTTTAATTTCATTTCCAAATTACTGCTGTTCCAAATTACTGTCTGCAACTGGCATCAGCATCCTTTTGCAGCCTTATATCTGGACCAAACTGAGCAGCACTTCAAATGATAAAGTGAGACCCAAATCCTATTGTGCTGTGGATTTAGACTGATGCAACACCTCTCGAATCACATCTCTTTTACAGTGGTGTGATAAAGTACTGACTCAGACTCATCATCAGTAAATATAGCTCGTAACTTTGTTCTTGCTTGGGATTACATAATGTAGACCAGAGGAAAAGAGCAATACAAAGAGCAGTTAAGAGTCCTCCCTCCACTGGTACAACTTACCCATTTTACATCACAGGAATGAGAATACTTTATTTTTTTTTTCCATTGTAAATGAGATCTAGATCAAATTTATAAACCCCACATTTTCAGCATGTCTTCAGTAGGTTTGTTTTTCTCTAAATTTAGAAGGATATTTTGATTCTGGCAGTGTTTAAAATATTCATACGGGAGTTAGAAAGGATAACAAGTTTGGAGAGTACATCTATAAAACTCTCCTTAAGTGATTCCACTGGACCAGAGAGAGCAACTGCAGGGAAAGAAACACTTCCAATAGGAACTAAACACATTCAGATTCTCAATTTCAGCTCTGCTATAAATGTCAAAGATTTGCTCTTCTCTTGTAGGGCAAGGATATAAAAAGTGTATGAGCGAGACATAGTCTTTAATTTCACTGTAGCAAGGGAATATGAATTACTCCATTGTTAGTTGCCTTTCATTTTGGATGTTGGGACTTATTGTCTTGCATTCTGGAAAATAAAATCACAGTCTGAACCTGGTTTGGTTTTCTTTTTTTGTATCAACGGATCGTTTGCTTTTTAACTCCTCTGCATGTGGCAGAACACAAAACAGAAAAGTAGCAAAGGATTGGATCTTGAAATGATAAAAAGAAAAGAAAGCAAGCAAAAATAAACTGCATGTGTAAATGGGACTATCTAGAATACAAACAGGAAAATATTTGAAAAATATTCAGGCTTTGACAGTTTGGGGGGTTTGTTTTTTGTTTTTTTTAAATACAAACAGTATGTAAAGATCAGGAAATCAAATGTCAGCTCACAGAACAACCTGAAGGGAGGTTGTAGCCAGGTGGGGGCTGGTCACTTCTCCCAGCCAACCAGGACCAGAACCAGAGGATACAGTCTCAAGCTGCACCAGGGGAGGTTAAGGCTGGAGGTTAGGAGGGTTTTACACAGAGAGTGATTACCCATTGGAATGTGCTGCCCAGGGAGGTGGTGGAGTCGCCATCACTGGAGGTGTTTAGGAGGAGACTGGATGGGGTGCTTGGTGCCATGGTTAAATTGATTAGATAGTGTTGGATGAATGGTTGGACATGATGATCTTGAAGGTCTCTTCCAACCTGGTCCATTCCATTCCATTCCATTCCATTCCATTCCATTCCATTCCATTCCATTGTAATGGTAGGGGTTGGAAGGGCTGCTTGGTGCCATGGTTTAGTTGATTAGATAGTGATGGATGCTGATCTCTAAGGTCTCTTCCAACCTGGTTAATTCTATTCTACTCTATTCTGTTCTAGTCTCTCCTCTTGACACCAGTCCGTTAGATATATGTAAGCCTGTATACTCATTTAAAGACTTCAGTGCCACAGGGGCAGGTGCTTGTAGGGACTGGAATACAGTGGGTATCAGAAACCTGGGCCATAGACCTAAAGAGGATCATCCCAGTAAGTTGGCTGTGATTACAAGGGTGGTATAGCTGGCACTCAATTAGAGCTAGTGTTGCCTTGCTTGTCGCAAGATGATTTTTGTGGAACTATTTGAATTCCTCCATTAAACTCCAACAGCTCTGAAGGTTTATGAGCTTTTGCCAAATACTGGACCCAAGGTGACTGGCAAGTTTATGCCTCACCACCCAGTCTGGTAAGAAGCTCTTAAACACAGCACTGGAGCCATCTTTTTGCATGCATCCAAGCAGATCTGCTTGAACCATATTGTACCTGGTGGGCTTACAGGTTGTCCCACCCGTGCTAGAGCAGGCTGGAGATATCTGTAGTTCTGCGTCACCATGCATCCAGTTAGAGTAATGTATCACCAGCTGCACAGAATTGTACTTGCATGAATAATCCTGCCAGAATTGAGCTGGCCTGCCCAGCACCTTTGCATCTGTGGCACAATTAATCTGTCAACTAAATAAACTGTCCATGGATAACTGAGCACTGGCTGTGCACAGTAGAAAATTAACATATATGGTGGCACTGCGTTGTGGTAGCGTAAGGACAATGATTAGCAGGTAGCATGGTGATTAACATGAAGGCATTCCTGTCACTGTAGTTTACAAACTACAGAGTTTGTAAACACTGAAGGCAATCATAACTGAATGTGGTGGGCAGAAGCTTAAATTATAGCAGATAGTAGCTAATCAGATGTGTAGATTCAAACTAAAGCAGTGTTTGCTACAGAGACGGTGTGGTAACAGGTATAATTGCAGTGTTGTGTGTTGGGGACAAAATAATTTCTCATTAGACCTGTGCCATAAGCCCTGCAAAAGCTTGTAGAAAAGCAGCTTGATGGACTGGAAACCAGAAATGGACTTGGATGCCAGTGAATAGGCTGAGCAAACCATTCTTTGGGAGGGACAGTAGAGAAAAGCTTGTTAGAGATATGAAGTCACCTTTACTTGTTGGCTGAGACTGGACAATACTAGATATCCAGACCAGAGGAGTTATTTGCAAAGTACTGAGGAGGGAGGAGGTAACCAAAGTTTGTCCCAAGAGTGCCATCAGGAGGCTTTGCACCCACCCCATCTGATGACAAACACACATAAGGGGCTATGTAAGTATGAACAGAAAAAGCACCTGCTGTGTTTCAAAGAATAATGAGCTAAGAAAGGCAGGGGGTAAATGATGTTGTCTGTTATCTGGATGACATGCTAATAACTGGGAAGATTTCAGATGAACTTCTGTAAAAGCCAGAGAAGGCTTGAAAGAAATTGCAAAGATATGATTCTAAAGCTAACGAAGATCAGTGTGCTCATTTTTGTTGGATTTGTGCTCCTCCCACAACCCTAAGCCAGGTAACACATCACATGGGCTGAAAATTAAGGCAGCATATTGTCTAAAAATTAAAATCCAGTATACATGGAATATAAAAAGGGCCCTTAAGAGTTCTCCAGAGCTCAGCTTTAGGACCACGGGAAGACTTAGATGTCAGATTCCATAAGAGGATGGAGGCATGAGTCTGGTGCATTGGCACATCATCCTAGGCTGTGGAATGTCTTCTGGGAGTTTATTTTTTAAAATATCTTTGTTAATTTTTGCATTTCTTCAAAGTAAGTGCTGTGACAGATGTTAGCTGCAAAGGTATACCCCAAAATGTTCTGCTGCTTAGATAAAGCTGTGGAATATTTGTGGCAACTGCGACAATTTTAATTGGCTTAGCATCTGTTCTGACAAAGAAAGAGGGAAATGGCTTGTGAATGGTAGAAAATATTGGGGCTTTGAGGAAGAAAAAGAAAAAGAAATTAAATAGTTCAATTTACATCAAAATGACATTGTCAATATGACATCAAAATGACATTGTCAATGTGACATCAAAATTACATTATCGAAGACCACAGTGTTTAATAACTCTCTTACAGGAATTGAGCTGCAGCTGCAGATAGCCAACTATAAATCTGGGAATGAAAACATATAACATATTCTTTCACAGTATTAGCAAAAAGTAGGAGAGATTACTAAAAGAAGAACTCAGACTAGGAATTATTAAATTTCACACAGAAAGAGTTTGGTTTGTTTTTTTTTTAGCTCACAATAAAAACCACAAAGAGTTGATAAAAATACTTCAAAGATGCACATTCCCTAGCTAGTGACATGGAAGATCCTGGATCTTACCAACTCTTTTTAAAGACTGTCAGAAAGAGATGCTAATCTGGAGTTTCTGTCTTAGCTGCCATTTGTTCAAGGAAAATGTTCATAGGCAAAGAAGTGCTCCACTTCCTAAATGGCCTCTTTATTACAGTTATAAATACTGCCCTATAAATAGAAAAAGCCCCTGTACCAGTTAAGAAAATGACTTCTACATACTTGGACTAACTTCATCATATAACAAAAGGGAAGCTCTTCCCTTTCTAATTCAGATGATTGGATTAACCAGAGAAAAATGCTGGCTGAGGACTAAATGTAATAATACCAAAAATATCCACAAAAAGCATGGAAAATAGGTTCAAGTGGGAAATAAAAATGAAACAAGATGTTAATTTAGGAAGACACTGAATTGATACATAGGAAAGGCAAGGAGCAGGTCTGACTACCCATCAGAAGATGGCATGGTATTGATGAATAGCATCATGTCACCTGCAACTGAAACCAGATTGCTGTAACACTGACTCTTCAAGGAAACTCCTTGCAGAAGTGGCCAGACAAAACAGATATGGTGTGAGTGCCCAGAATTTGTGGTCTGTGACAACAACATTTGTCATTAACATCTGAAAAGTGTTTGGAGAGGTGTTTTATTCTTATAAATGTCATATCAGAGACATGTCTGTGGTTTACTCTGGAAGAATTTCAGACATTCTCTTAGCAAAATGCAGTAGAGGTCCAGCTTTCAATAAGATAATGCAGCAGTTTGGGCAGACACAAAAATAAGGGTAGAGGAACGACAGCTGAAGAATCCCACAAAGTGGCAGCCCAAATTTCTTCTTAGCAACAAGGTTTGCTCTATCACCTCCTTTTCAAAAGACTTACACAAAGGTAGTGTTCTACATTTGATTTCTTAAAAACAAAAACTAGCCAAGACCACTTGAAAAAGGTCAGTGCACAGTGTAAAGGTACATTTTGTATTTTTGATTCCACAACGGTACAAAGCAGGATAGGAGGAACCCAGAAAAGGTTTAGGATATGTGGATATTGAAATCAGTGTCCTATTAAGGGAAGGGAGAAGACAGCAATGATGAGAAAAGGCCAGGTGTTATCAGATACAAGCTTTGTTACAGGGCATACACCTGGAAGCAAACTGAAATTATCTGAGTTTTTATTGACCAGGGTAATACAAGATTATGCTGAGGTGGGGAATGAAAAGGGGCAAAACCAATTCCTCTAGGTGCAGTAATGGAGAACCTTCAATTCCATTTGCCTTCCTTGACAATTCAGCTCTAAGCACAGAAAATGTTCAGACTTTCCTAAGACCAACCACATATTTTGTATTGCTTTTTTCTGTAGAGGTTACCTACAGAATTTCAAGGAAACCTGAGCAGTGGGCTTTAAAAGAATAATTTATGTGATTCCTAGTTCCATGGACCTAGTTTCTTTTCTCAGAATAGGGCATTTTAAGTACATATGTGATTGAGAAGGTTTTAGTTTCGGCCATGATTTAAGCTGTAACACAGGTTATGTTGTTTCTCCCAGTTGTTTTCCACATCCTTCCCAGTCTTTTGTAGATGAAACACAATGTGCAGTTCAGTATCTGCTTATAGGAAGGAATGCTGGAACTTTTGATTTCCTATCCCCACATAGGCAAAACCAAAACAAAGCTAGAAGGAATACACAATGGCTCTTACTGCAGTGCTGATGATAGAATCACAAACTTATTTCTACTCCAAATGAAAAAATAAAGATGTTTCTTTAAATTACCCTTGACACACATCAGATTCAAGACCTTTGAGGACAGAAGTCAGCTGTGGGGAGCTGCAGCCATAGAAAGCAGCTGTAACCTCACTTTTCAGGTGAAATTGTTTTATCCAGCAGAAAAATAATTTGCAGCTGAGATTATGAAAGGATCCAGAATCTTTTATTCACAACTTCAAGCCTTCTAGCCCTAAGGATGGCAAAACAATTCCTTCTCTCTATGAAAGAAATTGCACTCCCTCCTTACCGAAAAAAGCAGGGATAGGCTGGAGTAGGTAAAAACACATTACATATCCTCACATTCACCTCGGTGAACCTCAGCTGTTGTCTACAAGAGCAATTTTCAGAAAGAAGCGCCTGCCTGTAATTCACCAGCAATTGCTGTTTTTCCCCCCAGAAATCGTTGCTGGTTCAAGCAGACAGATGAACATATGCATTCCTTTCACAGACAAAAACATGCTCTCATCAGGTAGGTAGGCAACCAGGCATGAAACTAAAAACACTCAGGCACAGACAAAACAAGCGCGGGCAAATGTAGCCTCGAGTTACAAGGAGGAAAAAAACAAAACAAAACCAAACCAGCAACAACCAAAAACACCAAACCCAGAAGTTGAGGGTCATAGATCAGATCTCAGATCTCTCCTACTGCCTTTTTTTTTTCCTTCCATATTCTCAAAATGCCTCCAGCTACAGCAAGAAGGTAATTGAGTTATCCCAGTACCAACATTTCCCATTGCCAGAGGAAAGAACCACAACCTCATTGTATAACACTTTGGCCCCTGTTCCTCAAATGCGTATGTACCCAGGTGGGCTGCAGGTCTTGCCAGCACAGACTGAAGTAGCACTGGGTATTGATCCGAATCTCTGCAGAACTGAGATGCCTCACAGTGGCAGCTGAATGAACTTTGTCATCTGAAGATTCATTAAAAAGGAACAATAGGGCAGGGGATGATAGGAGCACCCGGATGGAGAGGAATAGAATGGCCCAGAAGAAAGATACAGCAGCAAAAGGGACTAGTGCAAAGCCAGCCTTGAGTCTGCTCAGCCAAAAAGCAGTTTTATACCTCCTGAGCCTTAAATATCCCTGACTGGTGATGGCTTTCGAAAGTGAGAAGGAGCAGAATGAACCATTTTGGCACCCTCCATGTCACAAAGTAGTAGAGAGGCTGACTTGTTGCACAATCCCATTTTCCCTGACCACCTATCCCTGTTGAAAGAAATTGTGAAAGCTCCTGTATAGACATTGTGGGCAGCCTTTCACATGTCTAAGCTATGGAGTGCAAAAAAAGAATAAGACATGCCTACCCACAGGCAGAAAAGCAGAGAATCATTATACAAGAAAACATGTCCACTAAATGAGCTTATTCATCAGCAAATTAGTTTTGGCTGAGTGTCATATGAGTGACTAGTTGTAATTTCTATCCATGTTTTTCTTTTATAGAAATATCTGCTTTCATCTCAGGTTACTTCACTTTATCAGCCAGTGGAAATATTTATTTCTGGTGGACATGCAAACATGTTTTGGGATTTGAAAATCTAGCTGAAACCCCTCTGATTCATATCACACCTATCACCTTTCTTCCTCTTTGTTTTGCTCCTTAGTACTGAATGGTCCTTACAATCACAGACTTTGAGCATCCCTTTGGTCTTCTGAAACAAGAGGAAAAATAACGGTATCTCTTCTCCTCCCCAGACAGGAGATAAAACTGCTTGTTTCTGTTTATTTGCTTGTGTTTGTACATATTTATGTGATAAGGGGCAAATAGGTGTCTCAGGCATGTGTAAACAAATTATTGAGGCAAAATAAGCAAAGTGTTATCTTTTGTTCTGAAAGCTTTTAGAGTAATGTGGATATTGTTATCTTGTGCAGAAGAGGGCATGATAATGTCCATTATCCTCTGCAAGTTTTGTTCCTGGAGCACACCAGCCTGGTGTTGTTCCATTGTTTCAGAGGACCACAAATGCTTAGCACAGGGCATGCAATTGCTCAGTGAGTTTTGAAGTTTAGAGTCTTAGTCAAGCCTCACAATGAGAGTTAATGGGAAACCAAAACCAAGAACTGAGAAACAAAGCAGTGGGTTTATGGTCCAGAGTGCAAAACAAACCTATGCCCCATCTAGACCTGAGGCCAAGCTGGGTAGGGCAACAAGGCTGGGAAGAGGTCTCAAGCACAAGCCCTATGAGGAGAGGCTGAGGGAGCTGGGATTGTTTAGCCTGGAGAAGAGGAGGCTCAGGGGAGACCTCATTGCCCTCTACAACTACCTGAAGGCAGGCTGTAGACAGAAGGGGGTTGGTCTCTTCTCCCAGGCAATCAGCACCAGAATAAGAGGACACAGTCTCAGGCTGCACCAGGGGAGGTTTAGGCTGGAGGTGAGGAGAAAGTTCTTCACAAAGAGAGTTGTTAGCCGTTGGAATGTGCTGCCCAGGGAGGTGGTGGAGTCACCATCCCTGGAGGTATTCAAGCGGGGATTGGATGTGGCCCTTGTTGCTATGGTTTAGTAGTCATGAGGTCTGTGGTGACAGGTCAGACTTGATCTTTGAGGTCTTTTCCAACCTTACTGATTCTACGATTCTATAGTCATCATTGGAGACCATTTCTGCTGGTTTATTTGTGATAGCCTGATTAGTAGGTGAGAGTTTATAGCATCTATGCTATTTAGTGAGAATTAATTTAGAGGTGAACAGATAATGTTTGGGGATTTTTCTATGATGAGTGATTATCCTCAGAAGTGTTAAAAAACTTCACTGCTGTCCACTTAAGTCAGGGTTCCGAGCCAGTGAAGATGATCCTGGCTGTTCTTTTATCTTCAGGGTCTAAATTTTGTGTGAATTGAGTTGAACAAAAGGAAATAAAAGTATCTTGTTTAGTTCTTTTTTCAGACTTTTTCTTCTTTCAAAAGCCAGGCATTGTCTGTAAGGTCACCTGACCTGTGGGTGTTGATTAGAGCCTTGTTCTCAGGGGCACGGAAGCAGCAGAGAGACAAGCAGTTCAGAACTATCTGTCAAGCTGTTACTTAGCCAACAGTTTTAGCCATTCTGAATGAGCCTGATAAGAATCTATCCCACTCTTCTGTAGAAGATTTCTGGTCTGTTTTTTGTTCATTTGTATCCTGATGCTCACATTTATATCAGTTCAGGGCAAGACTGAACATAGCACAGTGAGCAGCATCAACATTTAGTCCACTTGCCGTCAGCTGTGGTACCTCAGGTGCAGAAATACCTCCTACTTCAGGACTAGTGGAGACCAGGAGTCAGTAGTTCCTTGAGAGAGAAGAAATGGGAGGTCTCAGTGCAGCAGAAAGGCATGAGTCTGGATGGGATAACTCGCCTTATGCTGGTAAACTGTTTACATTGGTTCCAGGTAGGCCAGTTAAAGGACTCACCACAACATTCCCCTAAGCTGGGGTTAAGTGGTAAGATTTTGATAGCAAGTTGGGAGTGGAGCTGTAGGGGTGTCTTCTGTGAGAAGAAACCTGAAGTTTCTCTGTGTTGGACACAGCCAGTTTCAGTCAGCTCTAAAACAAACCTTGTGTTGCCTAAAGCTGAGGCCTAAAGCTGAGGCCATCAGTAATGCTAACGGTGTCCTTGTGATAATGTATTTCAGAAAGTGTAAAAAGATGCTGTGCAGCAGCTGTGAGAGAGAGGAATGAGAATAAATGTGGGAGAGAAGCAGCTTTACAGACACCAAGGTCAGAGAAGGTGGGAAGGAGGTGCTCTAGGCACCGGAGCAGAAGTTTTTTTGCAGCTCCTGGAGGAGATTCTGGTGAAGGATGCTGTCCCCTGGCAGCCCATGGAGGACCTTGTTGGAACACATATCCATGCTGCAGCTTGTGGAGGACCCTTTGACACAACAGGTGGAGATGCCCTGGAGGAAGATGTAGCCTATGTAAAGCCCTGGCAGCTGTGGCTTAGGAGGGACTCACACTGGAACAGTCTGTTCCTGAAGGACTGGACCCCTTGAAAGAACCCACGCTGGAGCAGTTCTGGAAGAACTGGATCCCATGGGAGGGCCTTTTCGGAAATAGTTGCAATATCCAGTTATGCAGAGCTTCTTCAGATAAAATACATTCAAGCCTTATGGTACACAATGTAAACAAACAAGGTTACAAAGGAAAGTGTTGAGCTACAGCAAAAATGAAGAAGGTGAGAAATAAAATCAAGGGGAATTTAGTAATTAATTTTGAAAAGCCAGTCATTATTTGAATACTATGTCACACCATCTGCTTCATTTTAGAATCTCATTAGAAATGTTAGTCTGGAGCAAGGAAAAATGGGAAACAAGTCACAAATGCTATTAGACATTATTATTATTATTATTATACCTTATTGCTCTCTACAATTACCTTAAGGGAGGTTGTAGACAGGCAGAGGTTGGCCTCTTCTCCCAGGCAACCAGTACAAGAACAAGAGGACACAGTCTCAAGATGCACCAGGGGAGGTTTAGGCTGGAGGTTAGGAGGAAGTTTTACACAGAGAGAGTGATTTCCCATTGGAATGGGCTGCCCGAGGAGGTGGTGGAGTCACCATCATTGGAGGTGTTCAGGAGGAGACTTGATAGGGTGCTTGGTTGCATGGTTTAGTTGATTAGGTGGTGCTGGCTGATAGGTTGGACACGATGATCTTGAAGGTCTCTTCCAACCTGGTCTATTCTATTCTATTCTATTCTATTCTATTCTATTCTATTCTATTCTATTCTATTCTATTCTATTCTATTCTATTCTATTCTATTCTATTCTATTCTATTCTATTCACCAATCAGTGTTTCAGTAGTCACTGACTGCTAACCAAGAACTGTTCTTAACTTTTTGGGGAGAAAGGGAAATTGAGCATGCCACTGAGCAAAAGATAAAATATTGATGCTACCTGGGCACATTCCCTACCTTGGCTTAGTTAGGGTTACAATCTCTAGGACAAACTTTTTCTTTTTTACAGTCCTGAAGAGTTTTTATTATTATTTGTGCAGTATTCCCAGTGTGCATAACTCTAAATATAAAACAGTCTCCCCAGGGAGGGGAGAGGCTGCTGCTGGTATCATAGTATCATAGTATCATTCAGGGTTGGAAGGGACCACAAGGATCATCTAGTTCCAACCCCTCTGCCATGGGCAGGGACACCCCACACTAGATCAGCCTGGCCAGAGACTCATCCAGCCTGGCCTGAGACTCATCCAGCCTGGCCTTAAACACCCCCAGGGATGGGGCCTCCACCACCTCCCTGGACAACCCATTCCAGGGTTTCACCACTCTCATGGGGAAGAACCTCCTCCTCACATCCAGCCTGAATCTCCCCACCTCCAGCTTCATTCCATTCCCCCTAGTCCTATCACTACCTGAGATCCTGAGAAGTCCTTCCCCAGCCTTCCTGTAGGCCCCCTTCAGATACTGGAAGGCCACAATTAGGTCACCTGGGAGCCTTCTCTTCTGCAGACTGAACAGCCCCAACTCCTTCAGTCTATCCTCATAGGAGAGGTGCTCCAGCCCTCTGATCATCCTTGTGGCCCTTCTCTGGACACGTTCCAGCACCTCCACATCCCTCTTGTAATAGGGGCTCCAGAACTGGATGCAGTACTCCAGGTGGGGTCTCACCAGAGCTGAGTAGTGGGGGAGAATCACCTCCCTTGACCTGCTGGCCACACTTCTCCTGATGCAGCCCAGGATCTGATTGGCTTTGCGGGCTGCAAGTGCACATTGAGAGCTCATGTTGAGCTTTTTGTCCACCAACATCCCCAAGCTACTCTCCTCAAGGCTGCTTTCCAGCCAGTCACTGCCCAGCCTGTATTTGTGCCTGGGGTTGCCTCGACCCAGATGCAGGACCCTGCACTTGCTCTTATTGAACTTCATGAGGTTGGCTTGTGCCCACCTCTCCAGCCTGCCAAGGTCCCTCTGGATGGCCTCCCTTCCCTCCAGCATGTCTGCTGCACCACACAGCTTGGTGTCATCAGCAAACTTGCTGAGGGTGCACTCAATGCCACTGTCCATGTCACCCACAAAGATGTTGAACAAGACAGGTCCCAGGACTAATCCCTGAGGGACTCCGCTTGTCACTGGCCTCCACTGGGACATGGAGCCATTGACAGCCACTCTTTGGGTGCGGCCATCAAGCCAGTTCCTTATCCATCTAGTGGTCCACCCATCAAACCCATATGTCACCAGTTTGGAGACCAGGATGTGGTGCAGGACAGTGCCAAAGGCTTTGCTCAGGTCCAGGTAAATGACATCAGTTGCTCATCCCTCATCTATTAATTTTGTCACCTGCTCATAGAAGGCCACCAGGTTGGTCAGGCAGGATTTGCCCTTGGCAAAGCCATGCTGACTGCTCCCAATCACCTCTTCACTATTCTTTTGAGCAAGTAGTGACTCCAGGAGGATCTGCTCCATGATCTTTCCAGGCACAGAGGTGAGACTGACTGGCCTGTAGTTCCCTGGTTCCTCCTTCTTACCCTTTTTGAAGATGGGGGCAATGTTTCCCCTTTTCCAGTCTGTGGGGACTTCACCAGATTGCCATGACTTTTGAAATATAATAGAGAGGGGTTTAGCAACCTCATCTGCCAGTTCTCTCAGTACCCGTGGGTGTATCCCATTGGGTCCCATGGACTTGAACACTTTCAGGTTCTTCAGGTGATCACGAACCTGATCTTCACTTACAATGGGCAGTTCTTCCTCCCCGTCCCTGGCATTGTCTTCCATAACATCAGGAGTGTGGCTAGAGGCCCTTGCAGTGAAGACTGAGGTAAAGAAGTTATTAAGTACCTCAGCCTTTTCCTCATCACTTGTGACCATGTCACCATTTTCCTTTCTGAGGGGGCCCACACCTTCCCTAGTCTTCTTTTTCCCATTAATATACCTGTAGAACTTCATAGTGTTCCCTTTAACCTCCCTGGCTAGATTCAATTCAAACTCTGCTTTGGCTTTCCTAACCAGGACTCTTGCTGCTCGGGCAGCTTCCTTATATTCCCCCTGTTCTACCTGTCCTTCTCTCCACTTCCTGTAGAGTTTCTTTTTAAGTAATAGTGTGTCCAGTAGCTCCTTGCTCATCCAGGCAGGCCTCCTAACATTCTTACCTGCTCTTACATAGGTAATTAGGCCTCACATAGGTCTCTTCACATAGGTAATTAGTGACAGAACAAGAGGAAATCAGTGCTGGGATCAGTGCTGGGCCCTGTCCTCTTCAACATATTCGTTGATGATCTGGATGAAGGGGTAGAGTCAGTCATCAGCAAGTTTGCAGATGACACAAAGTTAGGGGCAGATGTTAGTCAATTAGAGGGTAGAAAGGCTCTGCAGAGGGACCTCGACCGACTGGAAAGATGGGCAGAGTCCAATGGGATGGCTTTCAACAAGTCCAAGTGCCGAGTGCTGCACTTTGGCTATGGCAATCCCATGCAGAGCTATAGGCTGGGGTCGGAGTGGCTGGAGAGCTCCCAGACAGAGAGGGACCTGGGTGTGCTGATCGGCAGCCACCTGAATATGAGCCAACAGTGTGCTCAGGTGGCCAGGAGGGCCAATAGCATTCTGGCCTGCATTAGGAATAGTGTGGCCAGCAGGAGCAGGGAGGTCATAGTGCCCCTGTACTCTGCTCTGGTTAGGCCGCACCTTGAGTACTGTGTCCAGTTCTGGGCTCCTCAGTTTAAGAAGGACATTGAGACACTTGAGCGTGTCCAGAGAAGGGCAACAAGGCTGGTGAGAGGCCTTGAACACAAGCCCTATGAGGAGAGGCTGAGGGAGCTGGGATTGTTTAGCCTGGAGAAGAGGAGGCTCAGGGGTGACCTTATTGCCCTCTACAACTACCTGAAGGGTGGTTGTAGCCAGGAGGGAGTTGGCCTCTTCTCCCAGGCAACCAGCACCAGAACAAGGGGACACGGTCTCAAGCTGCGCCAGGGGAGGTTCAGACTCGAGGTGAGGAGGAAGTTCTTCACCGAGCGAGTCATTGGTCATTGGAATGGGCTGCCCAGGGAGGTGGTTGAGTCATCGACCCTGGAGGCGTTCAAGGGGAGATTGGACGTGGCACTTGGTGCCATGGTCTAGTCATGGGGTCTGCGGTGTCAGGTTGGACTCGATGATCCTCGAGGTCCTTTCCAACCTAAGTGATACTGTGATACTGTGATACTGTGAAATGGCTTCAAGCTGCAACTGGGTAGATTTAGCCTGGACATTAGGAAACATTTTTTCGTGGAAAGAGTGGTCAGGCTGCCCAGGGAGGTGGTTGAGTCACCAATCCTAGATGTGTTTCAAGGTCATTTGGATGTGGTGCTTACGGATACGGTTTAGGGGCGAACCTTGTAGAGTAGGGTTTTCAGTTGAACTTGGTGATCCTGAGGGTCTCTTCCAACCTGAATGTTTCTCTGATTTCTGTGAATTACCTCAAACCTCACAGCAGCTCAAAGCACAGGCTAGGTCAAGGAAAGGGAGGGGAAATAGAAGTGTAAAGGACTGTATTCAGACTGCATACTTCATGGTACTTGGAGGAGAATGTTGAGAGTCCACCTGCTCTAAGAGCTGCCAGCTCCTTATGTAATCATAGAATTGTAGAGAAAATTTCTTGTGTGCTTGAAACGGGGCTCACTTTGAAGTCAGGTCACACTGCTCCTGCCCTTTCCAGTCAAATTCCAAGGGCACAGACTACGCAGCCTAGATATCTTGGTGGCCCTCTGCCAGTTTATCAGTGTATCCTTTGAAAAAAAATAAAAATAAAAGTCCAAAATCAGACACAGTACACCAGATGCAATCTCAACAACTGCTGAATCCATAGTGACTTTGCTTATCCTGATGGTTAAACTCCTGGTAATGGAGTTCTGCATGTCAGCTCACCAAGACACACAGACTCTGCTCTGCAAATGCACTTTGCCAATAAAGAACAGATCACAGAAGACACTGAGTATCTTAGCCTTTTCCTTGTCCTTTGACACTCAGTAACATAACTAGCAGCAGGCTCTTCTTTTCCTTAGTATTGCTTCTTCTCCCAAAGTGCTCATAGAGTGAACTGGAGGGAGTTTGGTACCACATTCACATTCCCTGTTATAACGCTTCCTTTGAGTACTGTTGGGTGGGTTGTACCCATTAGCTTACATGCCACAGTGGACAGCATGATTGTAGCCTAAAGAAGCATGTGCTGCATTTCACACAGCAAGCCACTCGTGTAGGCTGAAATAGCACTCTGTCCACCATCTTATCTCATGCTTTCTCTCTATTATGGTATTTTGTATTATTTTCTGGTGACAATTTTTCCTGGATCTGCTAGACTGAAGGTGGATTAGCAATGTGCCTGGATCCAAGGGAAACACAAACTAATGGAACTTGCCACCTCACATTCTGCAGAGTTCTGTTTTGCAAACCCTGCATGTGCCAGAATTCCAGGAACCTCATTTGGTGTCTTTCAGCTGATATATAGTTTTCTCCAAGTCTGGCTGTGGGCCCTTTCTGTAAAACAAGTAGCAGTTACAGAAACTAGCATCTGACAACAGGGAAGAAATCTCATTTGCAGCCTAGGGTAATTGTTCAAACAGCTTAAGAAGAGGTATTGCTTTTCACTAAAGTATTGTTTGCTGGAGGAAATCATTTGAGCTGAGCACTGATGAGCTTACAGGCTGCACCTTTAAGTGAGGTAGTGACTTATATTTTATTCTCTTTAAAATATGATTTGGGCAAGTGAAGGAAAGAGAAAAAAGTACTTCAGTCTCCAGAAACCAAGTTACTGATGTGTATGATTTTCTGTTGACTTTGCTAACATCATTTTCCCAGAGAGCGGTGGTGAATGGTGCCACATCCAGCTGGCGGCCAGTCACTAGTGGTGTGCCCCAGGGATCAGTGCTGGGCCCCATCCTCTTTAATATCTTCATTGATGATCTGGATGAGAGGATTGAGTCAGTCATCAGCAAATTTGCAGATGACACCAAGTTGGGAGCAGGTGTTGATCTGTTAGAGGGCAGAAGGGCTCTGCAGAGGAACCTCGACCGACTGGACAGATGGGCAGAGTCCAACATGATGGCATTCAACAAATCCAAGTGCCGGGTGCTGCACTTTGGCCACTACAACCCCAGGCAGTGCTACAGGGTGGGCTCAGAGTGGCTGGAGAGCTGCCAAACAGAAAGTGACCTGGGGGTGCTGATTGACAGCTGCCTAAACATGAGCCAGCAATGTGCCCAGGTGGCCAAGAAGGCCAATGGCCAATGTGGCCAGCAGGAGCAGGGAAGTCATTGTGCCCCTGTACTCGGCACTGGTTAGGCCACACCTTGAGTCCTGTGTCCAGTTCTGAGCCCCTTAGTTTAGGAAGGATGATGAGTTGCAGAACGTGTCCAGAGAAGGGCAACAAAGCTGGGGAGGAGTTTGGGGCACAAGCCCTATGAGGAGAGGCTGAGGGAGCTGGGATTGTTTAGCCTGGAGAAGAGGAGGCTCAGGGGTGACCTTATTGCTCTCTACAATTACCTGAAGGGTGGTTGTAGCCAGGAGGGAGTTGGTCTCTTATCTCAAGCAACCAGCACCAGAACAAGAGGACACAGTCTCAAGATGCGCCACGGGAAGTTTAGACTCGAGGCGAGAAGAAAATTCTTCATAGAGAGAGTCATTAGCCATTGGAATGTGCTTCCCAGGGAGGTGGTGGAGTCACCGTCCCTGGAGGTGTTCAAGAGGGGATTGGACATGGCACTTGGTGCCGTGGTTTGGTCAGGAAGCTGTGGTGCCTGGTTGGACTTGATGATCTTTGAGGTCTCTTCCAACCTTGGTGATTCTGTGATTCTGTGTGATCAGCTTGCAGAAACATTATTATTTTTTCTGCCTCAGTAAGCAATCCAGTCCTGCATTTAGCTACTCTGTGTGGATTGTAGTTGTTTATTCAGGCTAGTGGAGATCAGAGACCTATGAAATGCCCAGTAAGATACCTCACAATAAAGACTTTCCAGTCTAGTGTGTTAAATAGGTTTCAACAGTTTCTCTATAATATTTAGCAGATATTAATATAAAACTTGAGCTTGATCTGATTTACAGACAGTTCTTTAGAGTACAATCATAAAAATGTATGAGCACATAAAATGAAAAGGAAAGGGAGAAGAGCATGTGTATCTTAACAGACAAAGTACACGAAATATTGAAGTATATATTCCATTGCTTAAGGCAGAGTAATATAAAAATTGCAATAAAAAGAAGTAAAACACCTTTAGACTAGAAATTACCTGCCAGCCTCCACTGTAAACCACAAACAAAGTCAGAAGTATCATTTCTAACTCCAGGCACTAGACGCTCCAAGCACAAGTATCAGACTTTTTAATTAAAAGTAAAATAAAATGTTTAGACTCCCTGGAAGTTTGGCCAAAGGTGATTAATAACTTGCACTTAACATGTTTGAGTACACATGCACAGAGAGGTAAATGTGGTCAGATAAGGAGAAAAAAAGAACAACTAATGTATTCTCTTCATGTCATGTCAGGAAAAACAAGACAGGGTTTTATTTCCAGGAATATTTACTGCTCTTTTGAGAAGAAGCATTTTCAATTTCTACAAATGGAAGGAGAGTCTGAGAAACTTCTAAAATGCACCAAGATCAGCCTCTGAGCCGCTTGAACACTGCTGCTGAGAACATAATTGTATGGGCCAAGATTTATCCCTTCTATATTTTCAGCTCCTCATAGTTAAAGCATTTGAGTTAACCTAGGCTTTCAAATAAAGATGAGAAAGAAGTCACTCTGAAGTCTTTGGGAATGACTCAACTGTGCATTGAGAATTGAGAGCTCTCTGATTCAGATTGCTCAGATAGCTTTCCAAAGGGAGGTGAGGTGAATCCAGGTGAAGGTCTATGCACCCATATGTCATGTCCACTGTTAATGTTGGGGGGGAATTTTCAACCCACTACGTTACAACAGAAAGTAGCATTCTCATTGCAAACCAACATTCTCAAAAATTATATCAGCAACAATGTTTACCTTAATTCTTACTCGGGGGTTTCTTCATTTCAGCTGCATCTTCTGTCTCTATAAGGTCTGCTAAGGTTATTGGGGGTGTCCTGGTTTGAGGCCAGACAGATCCTCTGTTGCACCTGAAAGGGGAAAAAGAATGACACTCACACAAATGGATTGGAAAATGATGGAAAGTTTAAATGGAAATCAATTAGTGTTTTACAGAAACTACAAAGCATAGTGGCAAAGAATCCCAAAGTGTAGAGTCCCTTACAGCACACCCAAAGGCCTCCCAACCCTTCCCTTCTCCCCACCTGAAGGTATATGCAAAACCCCCAGGGTTCTTTCTTCCCCCCCACCCCCCCCCAACCCCTGAGTTAGTCTCAGGCTGGCCAAGTCTGAGACTGCCCCCTGCTTCTCCTCCTGGCATTAGGCTTAGACAGGCTTAAGAGGCCTTGAGATACTCCCACTGTTACCCAATAGGGAGCATCTCCCACGGGAGCAGGGAGGGAAGAAAGAGGAAGAGAATGACTTTGAAGATGGATTTATAGGGTGCAGGATTTATGGGTAGAAATAGGCTGTTTCCTGTGTGCATCATACTGGGTTGGACCCTCTGGACACCAGAGGTGTAATTTATATAGCAGGAGCAGGAGGCACCCAGCCTAAACTGCCACAGGAAGATAAATGCTGCTTATGCTCTGTGTCCATATTACTAGCATTGCAACAGTAACAAATCCTCAGCACTAAGGATAATTTGCTTTTATTTGAAATAATCCCAGAGACAGAAGTTGACTTTTAGACTTAAATTCACAAACCCTTCTTCTGTGATACTGGTCCATTGATTCCAGTGGGGAATCATTGATTTAAGGGAGGTTAGAATTTAGTTCACAGTGTGCAGGTAGTGCCATGTCACAGCAAACATTTTGCTTCAGTACTTGGAAAACTGTCTTCACTAAGAAAGCCCTATACTAGATTCTCTGTCACACAAAATTCTGTGTCATAAAAGACATATTTTATGTTAGAACTCAAAGGAGACTGTGTCTCCAAAGGTTAAAAAATACTCATTACACAGGCTTATAATTATTGGTCATTACGGAATTATCCTCCTAATAAATTTCAACTCAAAAGTAGTTTCTCATAGAGCTTATAGACATTTTTTGTTGGGTTTTTATGCCTTTAAATCCTCAAAACTCATGTGCAGATTGTTTTTGAAGAAAACAAGTTGTTATCAGTAGTTTTAACCCTAATCCACCTCTGCCAAAAGAGTATTATGGATTTAATCCTGCTCTTGCTAATTCAATGAATAAGATCAGATGGTACATAAGGGCACATACATTGCATTTGCATTGGCTTCAGCTGTGAAAATACCTCTTTCTTTCTTCTTAAGCTGCTCTTGCCCTCCTGAAATGCTGCAGATAGGATCTGGAATGGGCATTTCTCATAAGAACAAACCAGATTGTGTTAGTCTTCTGTGACTGTCACTCTGAGACCTTTAGAGACTAGGACACCAAACCCAGAATCCATAACTGTGTAACAGCAGGATTTTTACTACGACAAATCATAATTATTTGCTTGTAAAAGGAACACAGAAGTATTTTAATGAAGTCTCCACTGTTAAGTGTTCCTTTTGTTTGTTTGGCTGGTTTTTTCCTACAGTACCACTCACCCTTTGGCAAGAGTTACCCTGTAGCCCTAATGCATTTCTTGCATAACAGCTCAGCTGAGTAAAAAAAACTAGATATAATGCAGTACATGACCTCCACAAATTCCTCCCTTTTATGGGAATAGAATAAAATAAGTATCAATGTAATTACATCTGACATGTCCAAAATATTTTTGGAAGAACAAGAGCATTTATTATACTTGTTGTTATACGTCACATTCTGATTTATTTTTCAGATAACACATTATATAGGTTTACAAACTACTGAAAGTGGGGGGGTTTAAAGATTAAGTAAATCTGCTCAATCCCTTAGCTACAAACTAAAATGCATCAATTACTTGGACTGTCATGAAGTTTTGATTGTCTTTAGTGTTTCTGCAGCACTCTTTAGGGCTTAGTCTTCATGGTGCAGCAACCACTTGCACTAGCAGGAATTTGGCACCACTGTTTCATTCCTACAGTCTGATGAGCTGTAGCTCAGGAAAACTAACCACATTAGCTGGTTTTGCTTGACCACTCATTTGTAATAGTTGTATAATTATTATGTCAAAGGGGCAGAATGGATGCAGATGAACTGAGTCACTGGCTTCCAGTCACTAGCAACCACACCCTAAAATATGGTCTGTGTTGTCCACTGAGGGCCACAGACCATCCTCTCAGAGCAGAAGCAGCACCCCTTTCCCTGTGAGGTGCCAGTAGCACAAAGCAGCAAACAACGTGGAGGTAAAGCCACTGAGTTGCGTGTCTCTTCTGAGCTGATAGGATGAAATCCAGCCCTTGTCTGGGGCCTCTGCCAGCAGAGCATTGAAATAAAGCTGATAAATCTCTGGAAAAGGTGACCAATGCAATCCCTCACCTAACCTTCACAGAATCACCAAGCAGGAGGACCACACATGACTGCCCTCACTGACATGTTTGAAATAATTCCTGAGGTACCACATCCATGGAAATGTCTTTACTTTCTTCTCTTCCCTAATACACTTTGTTCTTCACTGTCTGTAAGGTTATCCTCATGTTATTCATACAGTGACATACAGATTTATATGAAGGCAGGATCCCAAAGCCTTTAGGTCATGAACCTACAAATTGAAATTTAAGGTTATGGGAATGGACAGCAGTTCTTATGACTGAGAAGGTCAGAGATTACCAGACAGATGGAGCATTTTTAGGCTAGGGAGAGGAGGGGAAGAGCAAAGTGGAGTAATACAGAATCAGAAGGGGAAAAACAAACAAGCAAACCTGCTCAGCTGTGTTCTGATTATTGCCACAGACAGGAATTGCTGCTTTATTCCCTAAGAAGCTTCCATTAATTTGGTCTTTTATTTTCTCTCTTGTGAGAGTTGACATTCTGTGGATTTTCACTCCATTCTTTCCCACTCCTTATGAAGATGAACAGGCCAGTGATATACCTGCATGCCTTCTGATTAAGGCCATACTGTTGGTAATAGAAAGTAAAGATATTCTAGCTCCTAAGGCAAATGCATTTAGTGGTTAATACTGATGAGCGCATTAAAGAAAGAAAGGCCTGTAGAGAGGCTTGAATTGCTATCTGGCATGAACTATTACATACTTGTAGTTGTACAGTCTTGGGCAAAACCAGGAAAATGTTCCTAATATTTACAGCCAAAATTTTACCTACTTTGAAAGCAATAAAAATTGACTTTTTAGCTGTCTAACACCCGAAACTGATCAATCAGCAATGCTGAGATCTCAAAGTCTAAGTTCACCAGCACAGTGAAGGATGACCTAAAATGTGCCAGAGGAAAAGCCAGCAAATATGACAGGAACCACAGAAATAAGACCACATGGTTATTCAGTTTCAGATTCTTGAGATATTTCTACTCTGTCAAAACTATTATTTGTTCAGTTTTTGTAGTGCTAGAAGGGAAACATGGAAATTAAAAAGATGAGAATGTTTTCTCCTGTGGCACTTTGGCTGTGGTAATGGAGTAGGTCCATGACCTGCCTACCTCCTCCCCCTTCCTCTCAGCTGGCTCTAAGCAGTCTCTTCCCATAAGAAGGTTGCTGCAGCTGTGGATGTAAGGTGAAGCAGGGACAGCATCGAGGAGAACCTCTGGTGTGGTACAAACTGGAATTAAGCAAGCTGCAAGGGACCAGAGCATATTCTGAAAAGGAATTATTCTAAACCAGGGAGGTCTCTCACAGCAGATAAATTAATGGCAATTATGCAAATTACCTCATTACATAATGTGCTGTATCATCCCAAGAAACAGTACTGACACCGCAATTTGTGGGGTCTCCTCTGCAACAAGATCTGCACATTGGCTACAACAACCCCATGCAGTGCTACAGGCTGGGGTCAGAGTGGCTGGAGAGCAGCCAGGCAGAGAGGGACCTGGGGGTGCTGGTTGATGGTAGGATGAACATGAGCCTGCAGTGTGCCCAAGTGGCCAGGAGGGCCAATGGCATCCTGGCCTGCATTAAGAACAGTGTGGCCAGCAGGAGCAGGGAGGTCATTCTGCCCCTGTACACTGCACTGGTTAGGCCACACCTCGAGTCCTGTGTCCAGTTCTGGGCCCCTCAGTTTAGGAATGATGTTGACTTGCTGGAACGAGTCCAGAGAAGGGCAACGAAGTTAGTGAGGGGCTTGGAACACAAGCCCTCTGAGGAGAGACTGAGGGAGCTGGGGCTGCTTAGCCTGGAGAGGAGGAGACTCAGGGGTGACCTTATTGCTCTCTACAACTACCTGAAGGGGGGTTGTAAACAGGCAGAGGTTGGTCTCTTCTCCCAGGCAGCCAGCACCAGAACAAGAGGACACAGTCTCAGGCTGCGCCAGAGGAAGTTCAGGCTGGAGGTCAGGAGGAAG
This sequence comes from Melanerpes formicivorus, assembly GCF_026170545.1. Classification (NCBI taxonomy): domain Eukaryota; kingdom Metazoa; phylum Chordata; class Aves; order Piciformes; family Picidae; genus Melanerpes; species Melanerpes formicivorus. Next base: position 3,221,790 of record NW_027142355.1, read on the forward strand.
TTTTACACAGAGAGAGTGATTGCCCATTGGAATGGACTGCCCGGGGAGGTGGTGGAGTCGCTGTCACTGGAGGTGTTCAGGAGGAGACTTGAGAGGGTGCTTGGTTACATGGGTTAGTTGATTAGGTGGTGTTGGGTGATAGGTTGGACGCGATGATCTTGAAGGTCTCTTCCAACCTGGTTTATTCTATTCTATCCTATTCTATTCTATTCTAAGATACAGGTTAAGAGCCAGATCACGAACATCAGATATTCATAGCTTTAAGCAGATATTCATAAAATATCTGCCCTGCTGAAGTAAGTGAGGCTGTTGTTTCAAGTGGAGAGGCCAGAATCTGGTCCTCATCAGAAGCCATGCTTCACTTGAAAACATTACTTTTGAAAAAAAATGGTCTTGAAAGAACAATTAACATCTGTGATTTCCAGACTGCAGTGAGCCAGTGTGTTAAATTTCTGGGCTTAAAGACAGTTTAAGAATGCTTACAACTACGAGACACCAACTCCCATCTCCCGAAAGAGAAGTAACCGTGTGCAACATAGCACAACATCCAAATGTCCACAGCACGGATGTGCAGCCATACCTGTCATGCCTCTACCTCTTATCCTGTAACAGTTTAAGGACATTACATCATTTCTTCACCCATTCTCTAGACACACAACTTTTGTAGCAAGCTGAAAATCAGTGAGGACATTCAATGAAGACCCAGGGGGCAATTGCCAGGCAGCTTCAATCCATTTCAGTGAGAAGCAGGGCTCTGATTTTATATGATCTTTCTGCATCAGGCTTGCAGCACTGACTTTTCTTCCAGGATGCCTGTTACTTCCTCAAAGCTGTGCAGTTATAATACCAGCAGAAACAAGAAAGTTCCTATAACAAAAATGTCAAGGGGGGGGGGAGGGGGAAGGAAAGAAATCAGTGTGCAGCACTGAAAATAACAAACCTGACATCAGAAAAGGACAGAAGACTTCCTATATAAAGGTCTTGAAACAGAGATTTATGCTCAGTGAGAAGCAAAACTAATTGAAAATGCATAAAAAGGAGAGGGTTTGGCAGTCCTCATTAAGTTGTGTCTGTTGTTGTAGAGATAAAAGAAACACAGTTGGACTCGAAAGATTGCATAGACATTTAAAATCCAAGGGCAAAATTTTCAGTGAATGGCATAGGCAGAATTAAGCAGAAAAGTTGTCAGATACAGGTTAGTGTTCCTGAGTGATTTTTACAAACAGAAAGGTGGATACATTGCATGTAGTATGTTTGAAGCGGGGAGAGGTAGACACTCTTAGATTATTCGTTGATGCTGTTGTGGACCTGAGGTCAAGCTGGAGGGAGTGGCTTAGGAAATAATCTTTCAGCTATGGTTAAGAGTGCTGGTCAGAAGGAGCTTTGCTTGCTTAGTTTTCTTTTTACACCAAGCAATCAAAAAACACAGGCTGCAGGGCCAAGATAAATGATTTGCAGTACACTGCCTTTATAGTGTTTTCAATTAACAATGTGATTCTAAAGGTTTGCAGTGGTCCAAAGAAAGCTGGTGTGTGCTTCAAAATGTCCAGAAATCACTGGTTTGGGGAATTCAGTACTCAATGGAGAAGCAGAAAGGGGCTCTTACTTGGAGCACAGAAATCATTACTGAAAAGGCAATTTTCACAATGTTTCCATGCCTGTGTCTTACATACCACAGCATTTCTCTGAGCATGACACACAACCTCTGGAAAGGGAAAGAACCATATTAATGATTCAGGAAGTCTCATGTCACAACTCTGAGCACTGCAGGATCTAACTATTAGGCATAATGATTTGCACATAGGCTTTGCCAAACGACAGGAGAATTAGACACCTAAAAATGGAGTCTGTCCTCTGGGGAATGTCAGGGTAAGACAATTGGATGGGGGAAAAAACCAAACAAACACAACAACAAAGTAATGCTGTATTACTGAATTCCTGTTACTTCAGAGAATCCAGATCCATGCTAAAAGGAGAGCTACATCCTCCAGGAATACATCTTGAGCCATTTGTCCTTCAAAACCTACAGAAAAGAGGAGCTAGGGTAAGGGTTTTTCTTCCGAAAGACAGGGAAGCAGGTGCAGTCGTTCACTTTAAACTCCATCCTCAGTGTTTTGTGCAAACCAGTTGATGAAGACCTGTGATCAAAAAGATTTCCTGCATGAAGGATTTTACCCTCCATGAAATCTCTAGTCTCCAAAAGCTTTACTCAGTGTTGGTTAAGAAATTTACAGACTTCCTCAGAGCTATGGTTTGATTGTCCACAGTGCCAAATTTCAGGCTTGGATTGCTGAATATGTAAGATTTATTAAACACCGTCGGGAACTGAGAAAAGCCCTTTCCATCATTTCCTATAGCATGATTTCTTGAGTACAAATGTGGCTTATCTATAGTCACATCTATCTGGACAGAGATGTCTCAAACAACCTTCCAAAATCCATGCTTTTACCATTAGGCATCTGGTAAAATTTCCAGAAAACTCCTAAATTTTTAATGAGCTCTGGAACAAACTTTGCATTTTCAAACATGATAAAAAGACTAGACTAGACTAGATTAGACTAGACTAGACTAGACTAGACTAGACTAGACTAGACTAGAATAGAATAGAATAGAATAGAATAGAATAGAATAGACCAGGTTGGAAGAGACCTTCCAAATCATCATGTCCAACCTATTATCCAACCCACCTAATCAACTAAACCACGCAACCAAGCACCCTATCAAGTCTCCTCCTGAACACCTCCAATGACGGTGACTCCACCACCTCCCCAGGCAGCCCATTCCAATGGCCAATCACTCTCTCTGTGTAGAACTTCTTCCTAAGAATGTGTCGTGGTCTAGAAGCTCCATCCTTGTGGCTTCCATGAGACAATTCAAGAATTATCAGTTATGTTTACAAAGCTAGATTTTTTTAAAGGCCTTGGCATAAATTTTTTAACTGTAGTGTATAACATAGAGGGAGAGGTTTTTGGGGAGTTGGTGGTTTGGGTTTTGTGTGTTCATTTGTTTTATGGAGAAAACACATGGAAAATTAATTTCTTTACTACTTGTAAGAAGAATGGTAGTGGTAAGCACTACAAAGCTTTAAGCCTGGATGACCAGAAAGATTGGTAGTAAGACAGAGAAGGGCAACAAGGCTGGTGAGAGGCCTTGAGCACAAGCCCTATGAGGAGAGGCTGAGGGAGCTGGGATTGTTTAGCCTGGAGAAGCAGAGGCTCAGGGGAGACCTCATTGCTCTCTACAACTACCTGAAAGGTCATTGTAGCCAGGAAGGGGTTGGTCTCTTCTCTCTAGCAACCAGCACCAGAACAAGAGGACACAGTCTCAAGCTGCACCAGGGGAAGTTTAGACTCGAGGTGAGGAGGAAGTTCTTCACTGAGAGAGTCATTTGTCATTGGAATGTGCTGCCCAGGGAGGTGGTGGAGTCACCATCCCTGGAGGTGTTCAAGAGGAGATTGGACGTTGCACTTGGTGCCATGGTCTAGTCATGAGGTCTGTGGTGACAGGTTGGACTCAATGATCTTTGAGGTCTTTTCCAACCTTGGTGATACTGTGATACTGTGATACAGAAAACCTCTCAATTGTGGAACATGAGTCCAAATAGAAATTAGGTTAGTAGTGACAGAAAGTCATTACTGTGTCATTGCAGTTCCCTAATGTTTAGAGATTCATTGGTGACTTGAGTCCAATTACTAGCACACAAAAGGTCACATTACAAAATGCAGTATGAAAACTGGCAGAAGAGGGTAAACCCATTTCTACTCTTTGTAACATGCTGCTACCATTCCATATCCACAATTACCCATTTAGTCATGTCAAGACTCAAAGCCAATGTGGTTAAGCATTTGAAGTCCACACACAATCTGATGATGACAGGACTTTTGTGTCCTAATAATTTCTCCAATACTTCTTATGTATAATAATTACCCTTTTAAATTATAAAAACTATGTAATGCCAAGCTTCTACAGCTTGCAGATGCAGTGCTTGGCAGCTGGGAGGGTGAGAGTTAAGCTGTCAAGGGCAGAGCAGCTCACAGAAGCTTTTGGTTTCTTTGCAAGAAATGGGATCCAACTATGTTCAGTGGTAACTAATTACTCTGTCAGGGAACTCTAAGAGGATTGAATGCTACAGCATGCCCTCCTTCTCTCAAGGTTTGGGGTGATTTAGCACTGATGGAAAACTTAAGTTGTGAGCAGTTCTGAGTGCACTCAAAAGAGGCTTTTGTTTTGTTCTACTTAAAGTACATGAATTCTTTCATTTTTCCTGGACTTGCCAGAGCAAGCCCAGATATCTCTGCAAACTGGGAGAGAAGAAAAAAAGACAATTAGACCAAAGAGGGAAAAACCACCACCAACACAACAAAACAAAACAAAAAACCCCACCCAGAACTGTAAATAGTCTGTTGCAGCTAGTAACTTCCACTGTGGAGTTTTCTCAAATATAGTCTAAGTAAAAATGCAAGAAAAATGTCATGAAGGAGGAAAGAGCTGGATTTGGAGTAGATATTCTCAGAAAAATTACTCTCTTGGCTACTAGCTAAGAAGGGACACTAAGACCCTGGTCTGCAGTAAATCTTCTAGTGCACAAAAAATTGTAAAAAAGGAATTATTATTGCCTTAAGTGGAATGTTCTTAGTCTTATCTAAGTGTGTGTATGTGTGTATAGTGTGTAAAGGTGTGTGTGCTTGTACAAAAATAGATACAGTAGTTTTTACTTGTGGTTTAACAGATTCAGAGTTAGCATTAGAGAAAAAATTACTAAAGTATTCAGTACTTGGCAGAAATCCCAAGTGAATTAGACCAGTAACAGTGTCACACTGACACAAGCTATTTTGTGTTTCTTTCAACTTTGCCTGAAGGAATGTAAAAATTACACCAGTTCACTGGCAGTTGTGTTGGCGAGCAGAAAGTTAGCTTGGCCTAGCAGACCAGTACTAAATGAGATGCAATAGCCTGTTACTGTGTCCACTTCTGGGCCCCTCAGTTTAAGAAGGACATTTGGACTCTTGAACATGTCCAGAGAAGGGCAACGAAGTTGGGGAGAGGCCTTGAGCACAAGCCCTAGGAGGAGAGGCTGAGGGAGCTGGGATTGTTTAGCCTGGAGAAGAGGAGGCTCAGGGGAGACCTTATTGCTCTCTACAACTACCTGAAGGGTGGTTGTAGCCAGGAGGGGGTTGGTCTCTTCTCCCAGGCAACCAGCACCAGAACAAGAGGACACAGTCTCACGCTGCGCCAGGGGAAGTTTAGGCTCCAGGTGAAGAGAAAGTTCTTCACAGAGAGTTGTTAGCCATTGGAATGTGCTGCCCAGGGAGGTGTGGAGTCACTGTCCCTGAAGGTGTTCAAGAGGGGATTGGATGTGGCACTTGGTGACATGGTTTAGTAGTCACAAGGTCTGTGGTGACAGGTTGACTTGATGACCTTTGAGGTCTTTTCCAACCTTTTTGATTCTATGATTCTATGATTTTCAAACAAGGTGTAAATATTTGAAGTAAAACAAGTAACAAAGAGAAAGTTGGGAGGATAAGGATACCTGATTATTTTAAAAGATAAGGATATATCTGTGTATTATTTCAAGGATACTTTTGAAATATTGTTACTATCAGTATTTCACTGTACTAAATTCCTGTGTTATCTACTAGGACTAAATATGCAGATGTAAAACAAGAGTATTTTTAACTTGAATCCTATGCCAAAAGGCAAAGACAAACCTCCACTGCAGACTGGGGACTTTGTTTAATACTTTACTAAACAAAACAAAACAAAACAGAGCAATAAGTTTTGAATTTGCTGGGAATCTATAGATCTTGATCTGCCCATTGGAGTGCTGAGCAGCAGTGACTAAAACCTTTGTCTGTCAGAGTTTTACTTGAACATGGGAGCAGCTGGATTTGATTCCCAAGCGAAATCAGTTCACTGATCTCAGTGCTGTGCCCGGTAGCTCTCATAAAACAGGCATGTCTGTCCTTGCAAACTTACACAGTGCTTTTCTAGTGTTAGTGTGATTTATACTTGGAGCAGTTTGACCTGAGGGCAATTATATAGTCAAGAGACATTTAGGAATGTATTGGCAGATCAGCGCTTTGTTTGGACTTAGCTTTTATTTTGCACAAGCATTGCAAGTAAAAGAAAATCTGTAGGAGATGAATTACTTAAAATTTTCAGCAATATTTCTGGGATGAACACTGGGCCCAGAGTGTATGTATTCACACTGCTAAAAGGAGAATAATTCTCTCCTCCACTGAAGCAAGGTAGCACATCAAAACATACCCCTGAGCTTCAGGAAGGTGCAATGGAGTGTACACTGATATCTGTTCTCCACAGCTCAGTCACAGTTTTAGTCATCATGCTGAAAAGTTTTACTAACCAGTGTGTTCCTAGAGTAAAGAATGTGTTAGTTTATCATCTTTCATGTGGTCCTAAGGTGTCTGTGGTAACAGAGAGCATCCATGATCCAAGGCCAGCTAGAGATGGGTATTATTTATTAGTGACAGAACAAGAGGGAATGGCATCAAACTGCAACAGGGTAAGTATAGGCTGGATGTTAGGAAAAAGAAGTTTCACAGAAAGAGTGGTCACAAGCTTGGAATGGGCTGCCCAGGGAGGTGGTTGAGCAACAAACCCTGAATGTGTTTAAAGGTCATTTAGATGTAGTGCTTAGGGATATGGTTTAGGGGTGAGCTCTATAGAGCAGAGTTAGTGGCTGGACTTGATGTTACAAGGGTCTTTTCTAAACTGAGTGATGCTGTGATTTAGCTGCTGCCTTTGGAGTTGTGTCCCAGGAAGGATGTGGCAAAGCCTAGTCCATCCTGCTGAGATTCAATGGAGCCTGCAGCTGGACTCACTTTGCACTCAAACCCGGCATAGTTGATAAATCTCACACTGCTCTTGTTTACCACCTTGCTTGTTACTCAGTTTCTGCTAGGCATTATGGTTAGATTCTCCTCTGAAGAGGTAGTAATATACCTCTAATCTTTAATGTGAAGAATAGAATAGAATAGAATAGAATAGAATAGAATAGAATAGAGCAGGTTGGAAGAGACCTTCAAGATCATTGTGTCCAACCTATTATCCAACCCACCTAATCAACTAAACCATGCAACCAAGCACCCCATAAAGTCTCCTCCTGAACACCTCCAATGATGGTGACTCCACCACCTCCCTGGGCAGCGCATTCCAATGGGCAATCACTCTCTCTGTGTAGAACTTTCTCCTAACCTCCAGCCTAAACCTCCCCTGGCAGAGCTTGAGGTTGTGTCCTCTTGCTCTGGTGCTGGTTGCCTCAGAGAAGAGGCCAACCTCCACCTGTCTACAACCTCCCTTAAAGTAGTTGTAGAGAGCCATAAGGTCTCCCCTGAGCCTCCTGTTAGCTAGATATGGTGGTACGTTTGAGGATTTTTATACCCTGATATTCCTGTTACTTCAAATGAACATCTCTGAACTGCTGGAAATGCTTTATGCTCTATTGTATTTGTATCAATTTATTTTAAATGCTGAGTGTTTGGGATTGGTGTGCTTATACCTTGGGTCCTATTTCACAATAATATATAAAATATTTATTTTTAGGGACTTTTGTAAGAGCAAAGGGAAAAAATAAAACAAAACAAAACAATGAACAAACCCGTGAAAAACTCCTATTCATAAGACCAAAATGGGGGAAAAGTGCATTTTTTAACCTAAACTTTGTTACAAATCTAGAAGTGCATTTTCCGTCATTGGTTAACACAGATGCTGGGTGAGCTATGACATTTCAATGCTTATTTTGTAAGGATTATGTCATGGAATCGTAGAATCAACCAGGTTGGAAAAGACCTCAGAGATCATCAGGTTCAACCTATTACCTAATACCTCATGACAACTAAACCATGGCTTCAAGTGCCACATCCAGTCCTTTTTTGAACATCTCCAGAGGTGGTGACTCCACCACCTCCCTGGGCAGCACATCCCAAAGGCCAGTTACTCTTTCTGTGAAGAACTTTCTCCTCACCTCAAGCCTAAACTTCCCCTGGTGCAGCTTGAGGCATGCTGTGCCAGTAGCCTAATAGCTCCTTTTCCTCCGTCAATGATGTGGCAACTATGGCAAATTATACCAGGTCCCATCAATACAGATTTGGACAGAGAAATAACAAGGGTGAGAAATTATGTATTACCATTATGAATAATAATGGATCACTGTCAAAGTTGGCACCAGAAAAAATAAGCTATTCTGAGCTCATCCATACCTCTTCTTTGATTATTGTGTGCAGTTCTCGTTTTGTTTTCTTGATAAATGGTATAAAGGAAGTTGAGAAGATTCAGTAAAGGGAAGAAGGTATGATCAAATATAGGGAGCAAATTCTGTATAATCAGAGTAGGACTTGTTAGGCTAGAAAATCGATAATGTAATGAAAATAGATAATAGAAAGCTATGAAAACACAAGTAACAGGAGGAGGATGACTACAGATCACACACTGGCTGCTTTTTTGAATACAAAGACCTAGTTGGGGGCATCATATAAAGCAAGAAACCACAGCAAAAAGAGTCATGAGGACACTAAATAAAAAAGTGTTGTGAATGCCCAGTATGTGCATGAATTTAAGGGGACAAAATTATTTAGCCTATTTTTTTTCCCCTCTAAGTTTGCTTCAGGTTAAATTTGGGAAACTGAACATTAGGGTAGGTGAAGAGTTGGTCTGACCTATTACTGGTATTCTTTTGTTCATTTCTAAGCCTTGAAATAGCTGTTCAGTCCCTTCTATACATGTGCTTATGAGGGGGCATGTGCCATGACAAAAGGCATCCTAGCATCCTGGCCTGTATCAGGAGTGGTGTGGCCAGCAGGAGCAGGGAAGTCCCCTGTACTCAGCACTGGTTGGGCCACACCTTGAGTCCTGTCTCCAGTTCTGGGCCCTTCAATTTAAGAAGGACATTGAGACTCTTGAACGTGTCCAGAGAAGGGCAATGAGGCTGGGGAGAGGCCTTGAGCATAAGCCCTATGAGGAGAGGCTGAGGGAGCTGGGATTGTTTAGCCTGGAGAAGAGGAAGATCAGGGGAGACCTTATTGCTTTCTACAACTACCGAAAGGTGGTTGTAGCCAGGAGGGGGTTGGTCTCTTCTCCCAGGCAACCAGCACCACAACAAGAGGACACAGTCTCAAGCTGCACCAGGGGAAGTTTAGGCTTCTTCACAGAGAGAGTTGTTAGCCATTGGAATGTGCTGCCCAGGGAGGTGGTGGAGTAACTATCCCTGGAGGTGTTCAAGAGAGGATTGGACATGAGGTGTAGGGTGATAGGTTGGACTTGATGATCTTTCAGGTCTTTTCCAACCTTATTGATTCTATGATTCTATGAAGAACTATCGAAAAACTAGATCCTGACTAAGTAAGTAATACAAATCATTGATTTGTAGGAGTAAAGCCCCTAGAACATTTTCTCTTAGGGAATCATGTCAGAATTACAGGAGAAAAGATCAGATTGTCTTGTTTTGGTTTGAGTTACTTAGGGCTTCATATAAAATAGAATGGAAAACCAGAATATCTGCATCAGGCCCCAACAAATGCAAAGTATCTCAGTGACAGAGGCTAAGTGTATTCTTCCTCTAATCATTTGCATCATCTTATGAATCCAGCCAAGCATTAATTACAATGGTCTTTCAAAGACTTGAATTCTTGATGTCATACAACAAAGTAATAAATTCATTCTATGTTAATTAGATAGAGTATTTTAGGTCAAAAGACAATTTTAGGAAATAAAGACATCTTTACTGACTGTGGCCTCCTTCCTCCAAATCAAGCCCTTGATCATTTTGCATTCACAAAGAGTGTTTTTCATAGAATCATAGAATCAACAAGGTTGGAAAAGACCTCAAAGATCATCAAGTCCAACCTGTCACCCAAGACCTCATGACTACTAAACCATGGCACCAAGTGCCATGTCCAATCCCCTTTCAAAATAAAATTAGTTCCTAAACAGCAATTTTGGTACTTTTCTAATTGTAAATGTACAGGTTGAATCCTTAAGGCCACACAGTTGAAATGCTTCTTTAGAAATTCCACTTAAACTTATTACCAGTAGCAATTTAAACTCTCTGGGTTTGAATGCAATGTTGAAATAAATGACTAATTAATGTCAACTTGCCAGCATTTTGTTATCAAGCAGCTTGGAAGCTCTAGGGAACAGTTTTATTACAATTTACAGCACCCTCCTTAGACAAGGACACCATTTTGCAATTGTCAGATATAATTTGACATTTCTCTAATATTGCTTTATGCATAGCACTTCTTTTTCTGTTCTCAAAATGGTTAGTTTCTATTCTTCACTGATGGTCTTTTCTAACTGATCTCAAAGTTAAAGTGCTTAACTGATATTTTCTGCCTTGCAGCCTATCTCCTTAGTGCTAGAGCTGGCCTTATAGCAAAAGGAGTTAATTGAGATCAGCTTATTCACAAACCCATTACACTATAAAGGCAGTGCTTAACCAATCAGTCACTCCTCCTTTCTGGAGTGTGTGGTAGTCCACCTGGGTATTGTGTTACACATAACATCCCATGAAATACATGGCAGATTTCTCACCAGATAAACATCTCCATCACAGAGGCTATTGCTAGAAGCCTCAATTCTGAGGTACTCCATAATGGGCTATGACATCATATAATTATTTTTTTTAGAAAGCCAAAAATAGATTTGAAAGCACAAGCCAATGCCTGCTGTCTGCAGTGCAGAGAGACCCTCAGCAGTGACTGTCAGTCTTAGTGCTGCCTTTCAGCAGCAGAGGCCTCAGGCGCTGGCAGTGTCCACGCAGGGTGAGGGCACCTGCACTTGCCACAGAAGCCTGCTGCAATGCAAAAGGTTTTTCAAAGCTCCCTTTGGCTCCAGACTCTAAAAAAGGCCCATTTTCATCGACAAGTGTGGATGATGGCCAGTGCACCGTGACAACCACCATGATTTAGATAATAAAAGACATCTTGCAATGTTTTACAGCAGGAGCATTTTCTCTGCTGTGTTGCTTTTCTTATTCATAAAAAGTGTCTGATCCATTCAGAAATATTCTCTTTTTCCTAGAAACAGACATGCTTATTTTTGCCTCTGAAATCTGGTGGGGAAAAAAAAAACCACAAACTAAGACACCACCTCAGCAGTATGTTTTGTGTGCCTGTGATGCAGCTGTAAGGACTGAGCTGAGCTTGTAGCTCTGGCAGTTTAAATAGCCCACATCCAACATGAACCAGACACCATACTTCCGTGGTGCTTTGCAGTAGCTCAGGAGCAATCAGGATATTAGCTTTGCCGGTGGAGTGAGAGAGAGATAACAAAAAAACCCCACCTACCCACATTTTTTTAGATGTTTGGATTCAATATTTTATGGTAAATTAAAACTGAACCACCTGAAGGGTGGTTGTGGACAGGAAGGGTTTGGTCTCTTCTCCCAGGCAACCAGCACCACAACAAGAGGACACAGTCTCAAGCTGCGACAGGAGAAGTTTAGACTCGAGGTGAGGAGAAAGTTCTTCACTGAGAGAGTTGTTAGCCATTGGAATGGGCTGCCCAGGGAGGTGGTGGAGTCACCATCCCTGGAGGTGTTCAAGAGGGGATTGGATGTGGCACTTGGTGCCATGGTCTAGTAGTCATGAGGTCTGTGGTGACAGGTTGGACTTGATGATCTCTGAGGTCTTTTCCAACCTTATTGATTCTACGATTCTATGATTTGTTTATCTGTATCTTTGTCTTGAATGCAGGAAGCTGGGAATGTTTATTTGGGTTTTTATTCAGCTTTTCCACGGACAAGTTCATTTTATTGACCTCTAAGTACTAAAGCTCACCTTTACAAAGGTAGGCTTCTTGGGTTAAAACATCGTTGTACATTAAAACAAAATGAAACTAAACTTTAAAAATCCCTAAATTTACTTAGAAATTTTGTATTTCAATAACTGCTGACTCAGCCAGGTGCAGAGGCGTATCTTGACTCTCTTGCACTGCATGCTGAAAAGCCTGCGGAGCACTGCCACTCTTGAGCAGCAGATGAGTTTTCCATTGCTTATGTACAATCATTCTGGCCAGTGCTTGGAGGAACATTGGTGGACCCCAGAGGGAACCATGTCCATCACTACTGAGCAGAAGAGAGGGATAATGCAGGCCCTTCACAGCAGTAAAAGCAGTCAGGAAGATTATTTGCAATTCCATGCAAAATCTCCCTAGGCTGGAATAAAATTTGGAATAATCTATATAATGTTCCACATCTCACATGAACAGCAATATTATGTGTTATTAGAAAGTACTGTTCAACAATTATTAGGCTATTTTAAGACCTAGGTAAGGCTACAGATTCATCATGGTTATTGTTAAGTGTTGGAGAGGCTTGGAATTGCTTTCCTTGCCTTCTCCCATATGCCAGCACATAAGTGTATGGCTGGTTGGGTGGCTGGCTGCCTAAACGCATCTGGATAATCTCACCAGAGCAGCCTCTGGGGCTCTGCCTGCAGCTCCCAGAGAAAAGGAAACAGCCATTAGCTGAGACAGGAATCAAGAAGGTAGCTGCATTATCATCCTACCCGGGTGGGCAAAGCACCCGGCCTGACCAGAGCAAGCAAGAAGCTGAGAAGATGGATGGGAGCATAGACATTGTCCCAGAAAAGCAAGGCACCATTCTGTTAATCAGCTGCAGTGCAAAAAAGCTTGAACTCTGCCTGGATGAGATGCTAAATCCAATGGGAAATGCAATTTTTCTCCCACACATCAAACAAAATAATAAAAAAAGGCAAAAGAAAAAGTGTTTCTACAATGATTTCCTACTGTTTTCACTGTTCTTTGGTCACAAACATAAATATTACCGAATTAATCCTAATTTTTCATTCAGTTCACAACTCCATCATTTGCTGATATGTTTTACATGTTTGAAAACAAAAATATTGCTAGGCTTCTTTTTCAAAAAAATAAGAGGAGAGCAGACAACAGTTTTCAATCAGTGTAGTAATTTTCTTTCTTTAAAGAATATAAAATGAATTTGAAGGAGGTGGAAGAGAATGCATGTATTTGTAACATGCATTTTAAAACGTTTCTGCATTTGCATTTATTTTAATGTCGTTTATGCCCTCTAGTGTCAGAATAAAATTATTGCAGCAAAGATTCTTAACATACAATTTTTTTTCCCTGTCATTGTATCTGTCAGTATCAGCCTAAATTATTTAATCTCTGTAAAAATCATAGAATCATAGAATTCACAAGGTTGGAAAAGACCTCAAAGATCATCAAGTCCAACCTGTCACCACAGACCTCATGCCTACTAGACCGTGGCACCACGTGCCATGTCCAATCCCCTCTTGAACACCTCCAGGGATGGTGACTCCACCACCTCCCTGGGCAGCTCATTCCAATAGCTAACAACTCTCTCTGTGAAGAACTTTCTCCTCACCTCGACCCTAAACCTCCCCTGGCACAGCTTGAGACTGTGTCCTCTTGTTCTGGTGCTGATTACCTGGGAGAAGAGACCAACCCCCACCTGGCTACAACCTCCCTTCAGGTAGTTGTAGAGAGCAATAAGGTCTCCCCTGAGCCCCTTTTTCTCCAAGCTAAACAACCCCAGCTCCCTCAGCATCTCCTCGTAGGGCTTATGCTCAAGGCCTCTCCCCAGCCTCATTGCCCTTCTCTGGACTCGTTCCAGCAACTCAACCTCTTTCCTAAACTGAGCGGCCCAGAACTGGACACAGGACTCAAGGTGTGGCCTAACCAGTGCTGAGTACAGGGGCACAATGACTTCCCTGCTCCTGCTGGCCACAGTATTCTTGATGCACATCCAAGATTCGTTCCTACTATATACATCCTACAGTTTCAGATTTTTGGTGTAAAGTTCATTTGGGGGGCTGTAATCTATCCCAAATATGAATTTTTGATTGGTCACAGACCCCAAAAAGCAAAAAAAATTACAATGTCTGTGATTACTTATTTTATCTTCTGAAACATATTTATTAATTGGGGGGGAAAAAGCCACAAAGAAACAAATCAAAACAATTCAAACCAAAAACACAAAACCAAAACAATTCAAACCAAAAAATTCTAAACAATTTAAGTAAGAGGCATTGTAGCTCTCATTTATTAAGATTATTAAGGAAAATACCTTCTCTGCTTATATACAATAAAAATAACCATAATGTATGACTCCTTTCAATTATAAACCAGATCTTTGACTTTAGGAATATTCCATCTGAGGTAACAGTCCATCAAATAACAGTCTTCATTAGATTCAGGAATAAGATAAATAGCTGATGATGCCACAAATACAGCTTCTGTTGCCTGAGATCTCTTGAATTATGGGCATACTACATCAGTTATACTCTACTCATCAATTAGAAGAGCAGTGTCACTTTGTCAGGTGGATGTCCATGGGTAAGATATGAAGTGACAACACTTAGATTACAAATTGGGCGTTTGTAAACCTGAATACATTCAGTGTCCTGAACTACTACGACAGCTCAGCCTTTTGTGTGTGATTTAAGCTGCCTTTTGTGCCCCTAAACCTGTCACTCAAAGCAGTAAATCACCCCCTTGTTACTCAGATCAGTACTCTGAATGACCCAGTATTTGCAAAATCTCTTTCCTTGCAGTAAGGAGTCACCTATGAAAAAGTGGCCGGTCACGTGTTGAACACAACTGGGACAAATACACATGCCTTTTAATCCACCCATCCCTATATGATGTCACTTAGTGAACAGATGTCCACAGACTACAAGCAATAGCACACATCTGACCTGTCTGGACTACATCTAGTGAAACCTAGGCATCAGTATGATCACGTTGTTTCTGACTTGTGATTTGATTGACACACCTAGTTTGTCATAGCCTTCTCCCTTCCCTCTTTGGCTAATGAAGTAGAATGCACCTGACTGATAACAGGGATCAGTACAACATGTCTTTTTCTTCACTCATCCAGAGCGTACAATATCGGGATGACACAACTGACATTACAAAATTAGATTGTCAGTACAGACAATAAATGTCTAAAGACCAACTTAAGCTATGTCCATAATAATAGACATATGTGGAACAGACTACACACAAAGCTATAAAAAGACAGCAACAAAGGGAAAAAAAAAGCCCATAAAGGGTAGTATGCTTGCAGCTACTGTCTGAAAAGCAGTGAGACAAGCAAAGTGGCACTAGGGAAAAAACCTCAAAATAGTTCCCTATTGAAAAGTGACTCTGTGAAAATTGCTTAATGAGATTCCATATTTGTTCTTTCCATGACGGAAGAGATCAGATTTTCTGCAGGGTTTAGAATTTGGTTTAGAGAGCAAGTGTAATTTTTTTTTTCACTGTGAAGCACAAGCACCACAGCTACTGTGCCATCTGAAAATGGAGTTACACTCTTTTTTAACTTAAGCTTCCCAAAGAATAAAGCAACTGCAGGTGGGGTAAAGGAAGAAATTTCCCCGTTGTTCTATGTCATCCACTTCCATCGGTGGCATTCAGTGATATATGAGGTATAACTAAAGGTAATGTCTAATCCAGCGGGAAGACCTTCATTAACCATTCTGGTCATGCCTAGACTAGACTAAATTCTGTGTCACTCTCCCCAAGGAGAGCAAGGCTAACCAGGGTATATCTGGTAAAAAATGCATTTTGTCACAAAAGTGAGCAAATATGTTTTTCATTCCTGTGCAGGAAGGCTTATTTCTTGAAAGTAATTGTTTGTTTCTGAACATAATTTTATTTAAACATCTCCAACACAGTGTTTAGCAACAGCAGAAAAACTAATTATGCAAGAGTTATGAATGATGTGAAAGATATTGTTAGCACTAAACGATGGATAAATAATACTGCATTTGGAAACATGTCACCCTAGTGCAACTTCCTCAAGGTGAAACAGAAAAATAATCAGGAGGAAGTTATATTAAAGTAAGCAGTATGTGCAGCTACCTGTCATTTTGCCCAGAGGCTAAGAAAAACATTGCAAGATACTTGCATGTATCAAACAGTCCTCTTTTAATTTTTAATTTCGCTCTCTAACAGTGAAACACTGTGAAAAAGCACCTCCATATCTCAGTGGGTACACATAAACACTGAAAGGTTCCTATCACCAGGCCTAGAGTGCCAGTCTGCACTTGATTTGCCTAATTGTAGTGTCACATGATCAACAGAATGAGCTATATTACAGAATCACAGAATCACCAAGGTTGGAAGAGACCTCAAAGACCATCAAATCCAACCTGTCACCACAGACCTCATGACTACTAAACCATGGCACCAAGTACCACGTCCAATCCCTGCTTGAACACCTCCAGGGATGGTGACTCCACCACCTCCCTGGGCAGCACATTCCAGTGGCTAACAACTCTCTCTGTGAAGAACTTTCTCCTCACCTCCAGCCTAAAATTCCCCTGGCACAGCTTGAGACTGTGTCCTCTTGTTCTCATACTGGTCACCTGGGAGAAGAGACCAACGCCTTCCTGGGTACAACCTCCCTTCAGGTAGTTGTAGATAGCAATAGGTCTCCCCTGAGCCTCCGCTTCTCCAGGCTAAACAATCCCAGCTCCCTCTACTCTCCCCAGCCTCGTTGCCCTTCTCTGGACACATTCAAGAGTCTCAATATCCTTCTTAAACTGAGGGGCCAAGAACTGGACCCAGGAGTGAAGGTGTGGCCTAATCAGTGCTGAGTACAGGGGCACAATGACTTCCCTGCTCCTGCTGGCCACACTATTCTTGATACAGGCCAGGATGCCATTGGCCTTCTTGGCCACCTGGGCACACTGCTGGCTCGTGTTCAGCTGGCTGTCAATCAGCACCCCCAGGTGCCTTTCTGTTTGTCTGCTCTCCAGCCACTCTGTCCCCAGCCTGTAGCACTGCATGGGGTTGTTGTGGCCAAAGTGCAGCACGCGGCATCAACTTCATATTACTCAGAGCAAGCAATGCCTTCTGTCCAGAGTGGCCATCAGTGACAATGAGAGCTTATTAAGGTTCAGCAATTTAGCATTTCAAGTGACAGGCATCTAAATATGGGGTTTGGAATCTAATTTAATGGATCTGTTCCAGTAATACTCAGCGTGTGTATATTTGGCATTTCAAGATCTAGATTTGTCAGGTGCGTGTAAATATATATTGCCTTTTAAATAGCCTTCTGTTGATGTGCTTTGATCCAGTTTAAGAAAATACTTAGATTGTTATCTAGAAGGATAAAGTAAAACAGCAACTAATACAGTAAACTGTCAATGATTATCAGTGATTTGATCCTGTGATTTCTGGTTAGGCCACACCTTGAGTCCTGTGTCCAGTTCTGGCCCCTCAATTTAGGAAGGATGTTGACTTGCTGGTACATGTCCAAAGAAGGGCAACCAAGCTGGTGAGGGGTTTGGAGTAGAGGCTGAGGGAGCTGTGGTTGCTTAGCCTGGAGAAGAGGAGGCTCAGGGGAGACCTTATTGCTCTCTACAACTACCTGAAGGGAGGTTGTAGACAGGTGAGGGCTGGTCTCTTCTTCCAGGCAACCTCTGACAGAACAAGAGGACATAGTCTCAAGCTGCAGCAGGGGAGGTTTAGGCTGGATGTTAGGAATAAATTCATCATAGAGAGAGTGATTGCCCATTGGAATGTGCTGCCCAGAGAGGTGGTGGAGTTGCCATCACTGGAGGTGTTTAGGAGGAGACCTGATGGGGTGCTTGGTGCCATGGTTTAGTTGATTAGGTGGTGTGGGATGATGGGTTGGACGTGATCATCTCAAAGGTCTCTTCCAACCTGGTCTGGTCTATTCTATTCTATTCTATTCTATTCTATTCTATTCTATTCTATTCTATTCTATTCTATTCTATTCTATTCTCCCCCTAAAGCACTCCAGCCTGGCTCCAGGCCCACCACTCATCTCACCACTCCACCTGAGAAAAACCTGGGGTTACTAATGTGCTCAGGATCCCATTTGTCAAAAGGACCTTGAATGGCCGTTTACCCCTGGCCAAAAAAAACAGCTGGGCATGCATCACTCCTGACAGCTGATAGTCAGCTTTGGCTTTAGGAAGATAAGCACCAAAAGTTCCTGTGTTGTAAGGTGTAAATGTTGATGTGAAGGACAACGTGACTCTTTATCTAGAATTTTTCCAGGTTTATATATCTTGCAATTAACACCAGCTATATAAATAATTTAGAACATGGATTCTATTACATTAACTATTTTTATCTGGCCCTGCATGTCAAAAAATCAGAAACTAATAGCATTCAAATTCTGAACAGGTGCAGGAAGGGGTTATTGGTAGAAATATTAATGTATCATTTCCTAGGAATATTTTACCCTTGAACATACTTTGTAAAACAACTAAACATTTATTTTATACACTATTTGGGCAATAATCTAAGACTTGATCATGTATATTGCATTTGCCTGGACAACAGCTTATTTGGATATTTACATTAACCACCTTCCTCTCATTGTACAAAATGCAAACATTCATCTTAGCCTACAAGCTGATACATAATCTCCTTTTGACATATGCTGAGTTCTCATTGATGAAAGGTATTCCCTAAGCCTATATAGATTCTCCATCACCTGAGATCTTCATCTTTTTTTCCCTTCTTTCTCATGATTATGTGCACAATTTGGTCCATGTGACTTGAAGTCTCCCCTCATATTCTCTGTTATTTTTCCAGGCAGGTTGTGTTTTCTCAAAAGCATTTTTTTCCAAATGTTTTCCTTTCTAGATTTTTGTTTCTTGGTTTTTGTTATGTTAAAAGTTTATAAATTCTTTGCAATAGGGTAATGTGCTGTCTATCTCCTCGTAAGCATACTAAACTTGCTTGCTGCAATCAAAGTTTAATAATAACTTAAAATCCAGTAAGGTTAAAACCAGAATAGTACTAGAAGGGGATTTGTCTCTTTATTCACCTCTGCAGTATGTAATTACATACTTCTCTATGGAATGTGGCAGTCTAGAGAGGCCAAAGAGCTGGTATTTCTTAATAAGCTGTCACTCAAGTTCCTCCACATACTTCAGCAGTATTATGTTCTTACTTGCTGGATAAAACAATATCCAGCATCACAAAGAAAGGTGGCAGCCTAGTAATTCTGAGCAGTGCCAGGCTTTGCAGCTAGAATTTGTTTGGTTGTTTGCTTAGGTCATGTTTGCTTTTGTCTACGTTACAGAAAGGACCTCTGAAGGTCAGCTAGTCCAGTTTCCCACTCGAAGGCAGCCCATCAACAATAGCTTAAATCAGCCATGCTTTTCTTTAGCCAAATATTGAAAATTTCCAAAGATAGAAAGTCCATGATCTCCTGGGCAACCTGTCCCAAAATGCGCTACCCTCCTAAATGGAAGTACTATATCAGCTCAGTGAGACAAAAGATTATTCAGTTTGACATCTAGCTTACCAAGTGGTCTCCCTAGGATATTGACAATGAAAAATGGTGAGTTCTTCCAACAAGCAATGGGGTAAGGACTTAATTTCATACATATATATATATATATAAAATGTTCATAGCAAGGTCACTCTCTCTCCATTGCAATACAAAGAGAGGTTCTAGAGCAAGCACAACATAGATGTCCACAGGATACCCAACAGCAGCTTGAAATTAACATTATGAATGCAGAGCACTGAGCAAGCTCTATATGTATGCACAGACTTACAAAGTATTATTTATATGCAGCAACTGTGAATTGCAAGAGAAGTAAAATGCATTGTGCAATTAATACATCCTGAAATTCAATACTTAAAGGAGGTTTTTGCCTCTGCTAAATGTTTTGTTTTCTTGAACGCAGGTATGGTGACATGGTGCCGAAGACAATAGCTGGCAAGATTTTTGGTTCAATATGCTCCCTGAGTGGGGTCTTAGTCATCGCTCTGCCAGTTCCGGTAATTGTCTCCAACTTCAGCCGTATCTACCACCAGAATCAGCGAGCAGACAAGCGCAGGGCACAAAAGGTGAGCTCCTAATTTTTGCTCCTTTTGCTATTCAACAACAGATGAATATGACTTTTTATATGCTGTGCATCCTCAAAGTAGGTTTGGTCTCTTAGGAAGAGAGCTACTGTATCTATGTGCTACATGCCTAGCCTGTGTCCCAGATGCAAATACTGTTGCTATTTTTAGTGAGGGGAAAAAACCAACACCACAAAACAAACAACAACAACAACAAAACAACAACCAATAAACCACAAAATGGTCCATTGACCTTTTCTGTCAAAATTTACAGATCTATTATTAGGTAATTCATCCTAGTTGCTAGACTAGCTCTAGTATTTTTCAGGCAGTATCTGCAGTCCCACCCACTAAGGATTTTTCTGGGTTTTTCAAGCAGGCATTCTTTCCACCAGTCTTCTGATGAGAAAACCAAACAACCAAACCCCCCCACCCCCATAATAATGATTCTAATGTCTGTCCTAACAGCCTGCTTCACTAATCCATGTGTTTAATTTTCAGATTCAGTCTCTGGGGAATCTTATTATTGGGGAACTTGCCTCCTCAGCTCTACTTCACTTAAAAGGTTTCAGAAAAAAAAAAAAAAAAAAAGAAAAAGAGCTTAATCAGGAAAAGTCAAAAGCGAAAGTCTCATTTTCCAGCTTACTTGATTTGCTGAGTTTCTCACTAATAATCAGCTAGCTCTACTTAAAGACAATTTCCCTCCCTGACCCATACGGACAAGGTCAGGAGCCAGGAAGACCTATTTACCAGAAGAGATGGTAAACCTTCTGGGCAGTCACCTTCATCTCAATATCATTGCCAATAGTGCCAATCTACTGTGCCCAACCATTTAATGCTAAGCGGCTCAGCCTCCATTGGCGCCTGAAGCACTGATAAGGGAGTTGACATGCATTACCTTCTGCTCCTCTGCTGCTGACAGTCAGAATGCTCTGGATCACAGTATCACAGTATAACTAAGGTTGGAAGAGACCTTGAAGATCATCGAGTCCAACCTGTCACCACAGACCTCATGACTAGACCATGGCACCAAGTGCCACATCCAATCCCCTCTTGAACACCTCCAGGGATGGTGACATCATCACCTCCCTGGGCAGCCCATTCCAATGACTAATGACTCTCTCCGGGAAGAACTTTCTCCTCACCTTGAGCCTAAACTCATACACTGTGATACAATCCCCGAATATCTTAAAATCAGGAGAAAAAACTCAGTTATAGGCCTGGGCTGAGATACTACACCCTTAGTGGCCACATCTTGGATGAAAGCTGAGGAAGATAAAGAAAATGGCCATAAAAGAAACCATAGACATGTCCTACCTGACTAGAAACTAGGAACTGCTTCAGTAATCCATATCTTGCCTATCTACTAATTCCACCCACTCCTTTGCATGCCATTTTGTCCCACATCCTAGTTTCATCTGTGCATTTCCCTCTCCCATAGCTGGGGTATGCAGAGAACTCATCACTTCTACACTACACTGTTCTGTCCAGAACATTTCCACTTCTGTTTGTGTAATGGCAGCAGACAGAGTAAACAGTCAGTATCTATCAGCCAGAACATAGCTGTTCATTACTGTGCCTCCCAGCACTGCACCAGTCATGGGTAACAGGTCTGCTTGGTTCCAGCAATCAATGTGCCTGCTCTGAGCTTTCATAATAAGTTCAGACACAACCAGCCTTACTTCAGATAGAAACTGTTTCCTAGTGCATGCCATAAACCAGAATTTTCTATGCTTGCTTTACACTTGCCAGTGAAAGAAAAGATGCACACAAGAAAATACCTTGCAAAAATTAGACTGGCAGAGTGGCTGCTCTTCTCCATAATCTCTTCCTGAATAGAAATGGCTTAAATTAATAACTAACATTTTCTCCTTGCAAAACAGTGAGCTCATTGTATGTTCCAAACAGCAATATGAAGTGATGAATGGCAATCTTGCCAAGTGTCTTTTCCTGTGCTCCCCAGAACAAGGACAACAGTAAGGAAGTAAAGATGAGAGATTTCTCGTGGCTGTTTATGCCCTTCTTGCTTTGGTGAAAATGGTTTTGAGGTCTGATTAACTTAGCACTGGATATGTGTTTCAATGATAATCTCCTATTGCAAAGCTGATCTCAATCTCAATCTAAAGTGACTGAAATGTTGGTTGAACTGAATATTGGTGTGACTGACTGAAGAAAAAGAAAATCAATAAAAAAGTACTTCTTGGGTACAGCATAGTCCCTATTTAGCAATATTGAGCTATGAAGTATAGCCTTGCATTTCACAAAAGGGCTCTGCTGCATTGTATAAGAATATTCAAGCAAAAAGGTCACATTATTAAAGTCTGAAATTCCTTCTTCATTCAATACAAGACAGGCTTTACACAGTTTTCAAAAATAAATGAGGCACCAACCTTCTGTTCTCTAAGGATGAAGAACATAAGCTTCAAAGAAGGTGCTGTTTCGTGGAGCACAGCATGAACCTCTGCAGGCCATGGTACCTCCTGCTAGCTCCAACAGTTTCCATCTGATGGAGAGAGTTGTAAATTTGAATTGTGCAGCTTACCTCCTTGATAACTCACACAGAAGTTTAATCAACGTAGTCTTCAAAATAGAAAAGAATTTGGGCTTGAAGAAAACCTAAGAGAAAGTTCTCTGTTGAAGAGCTGAAATCTAATCTCAGCAGCACTGGCAGTTCTCAGCGGAAAATTGTTACTTACGTGAGGTTTGTTCAAGAGCCATCAGACCATCAGTGCAAGCATGTACTGAGTTCTGCACAGTCAGTCAAGGTTAGACAATCCCATTTGTTTCATCTTTTTGGAAAAAATTGCTGCGCATTAATGCTCAAGAGAAGACAGAAAGGATAAATCTATATATGATCTCATTTTTAATCCAGTTTAAAGGAAGCTCCTTCTTCCACCCATGGAAATACATTGTTGTAATTAGCATGAAATCCCACTTTGCAACACGGCCAACACCTCAGAAGCAGAGGCACTGTGGGGAGTTTGTTTGCTATCAATATAAACCAAGGGGGGAGAAGGAGAAGGGGAAAGGGAAAGGGAAGGAGAAAAGAAAAAGTAAAGGGAAACAATCCATTGTTATCAGAACATTTTCTTGTATAAAATAAGAAAGGGAAGGGAAGGGAAGGGAAGGGAAGGGAAGGGAAGGGAAGGGAAGGGAAGGGAAGGGAAGGGAAGGGAAGGGAAGGGAAGGGAAGGGAAGGGAAGGGAAGGGAAGGGAAGGGAAGGGAAGGGAAGGGAAGGGAAGGGAAGGGAAGGGAAGGGAAGGGAAGGGAAGGGAAGGGAAGGGAAGGGAAGGGAAGGGAAGGGAAGGGAAGGGAAGGGAAGGGAAGGGAAGGGAAGGGAAGGAAAGGAAAGGAAAGGAAAGGAAAGGAAAGGAAAGGAAAGGAAAGGAAAGGAAAGGAAAGGAAAGGAAAGGAAAGGAAAGGAAAGGAAAGGAAAGGAAAGGAAAGGAAAGGAAAGGAAAGGAAAGGAAAGGAAAGGAAAGGAAAGGAAAGGAAAGGAAAACAATCCATTGTTATCAGAACATTTTTCTTGTATAAAATAAGAAAATCCAAGGATCTGACCTATCCTGACATTAAATAAATAAATAATCCAAAACAGATATTGGAATTCAGGGCAGAATTAATTATGCCCTGTAGTCTTACTATGACTTTTCCTCAAGCAGATTTATCACTACTGAGACAGTTTTGAAGATTTCTATTTGTGGAGCTTTTCTCAGCTAGAGACAACTTCAAAAAGCCAAGTTATTTTGGTTGCCCATCAGCGCCTTCAGGTAACAAAGTTAATGACAGATGTATTGTGACTCTTCCTTAAGGAAAGGGATGGAGAAAGGCAAAGGGGAAAGGAAAGGAAAAGGGAAAAGGAAAAAGGAAAAGAAAAAAAGGGAAAAGGGAAAGAAAAAAGGGAAAAGGGAAAGAAAAAAGGGAAAAGAAAAAGAAAAAAGAAAAGAAAAGAAAAAGGGAAAAGAAAAAAGGAAAGGAGAAAGGGAAAAGAAAGGTTCCAGTAAGTTTGGATACAATTTCCTGTTCCATGTTTGATAGGTATCAAGGGTTAAGATATGGCTAGTCCCTCATCATATTCAGTGGGATGACTACCAGGACAGAGAAGGGAATTGTGGAGGCATAGCTACCCTCTTGGAATGGATATCTGCCTTTCGTTTGCAGCTTGGCTGCAAAGCTCCAACCCAGAATACTGCAGCAGCTCTTATGATGACAATGCCTTCCTTACCCTGAATGAAGCTTTCTCTGACAGATGACTTCCCTGATTTCCATTTACCTATTTTGCTGCCTCTTTTGTATCCTGTTAAACAGCAAGTCCCATGTGCAGGTCCATCTGCCCATTATTGTTCATTATCTGGTAACTGAAGAAGCCTTAGTTTAACTCCCAAGCTATTCCTACTAAGAGTGACTTTGCATGGTGCCTCCACAGAACACTCTAACAACTATCATCAGCTCCAAAACTTGACTTAATACATAAAATCCAACCTGAATCTTTCAGAAGAATATGGTCTTCCAGCTTCACACAGCAAAATATATCCTGAGGATTGTCTTGGCTTTATTATTTATTGATTTTGTATGATGCATCTATCTGTCAAGTTATAAATAACTAGTTACTAGATAAATATAAATAGTTTAAGATAAATTGCAACAACAACTGCTTAACAGCACCTGGCAGCCTAGATCTGAGCATTTGTAGCAGGGAACCCTGCTAGCCGTCATGACTTCTGTAAACTAGATAGGCTATTCATCTTGGTGGGGATGCAGGGACATAAATAGCAGAGTAACTTATCCAAGACTCTTGAATTTAGGACAATAGCATGTAAAACTTCTGTTTACTGAACAATAATTTGAAAAGATTCTGAAAGCAAGGCACAGGTCAACAAGTATCTGAGCTTTATTTCATTCCATAGCTATTAACACACAAAGTAAACAGCTTTTTCTTCTCTACAGCATAATGACATCTTGTAAGTTATTGTCAGCTAGACTGAAGCCAATTATTTGCAATTACTGAAAATTAGAAAATCAGAGCATGAAACATGGGCTTAATTTCTCACTTGAGAACAAACACAGAGGATGGATTATGAAAGACCCCCCCCCAAAAAAAAGTAAACAGAAATGTGCCTGTTTTTTGAACAAATTTGGTCATTGCTCTAGGAGCTGTTGTGTTGTGGTTAACACCAGTAGGCAGCTAAACACCACGCAGCAGCTTGCTCACTCCTCCCCAGCAGGATGAGAGGGAGAAGCAGAGGGTAACATGGCAAAAATTCATGGGTGGGGATAAAGACAGCTTAATTTATTTTGTTTTTTTTTAAAGAAGGGGGGGGAGGGGAAACAGAGAGTGGAAAAATACAAATCCAAGAAAGAAATTGTAATAGAAAAGAAAACAATTGATCACCAACAACCAATGCCCAGCCTGTGCTAAAGCAAGGGCTGACCCTCACCACTATCCAGTTTTATTCCTGAGCACAATGCCATACAATATAAAATATCTTTCTGGTCAGCTGGGGTCAGCTGTCCTGTCCTTCCTGTGTTCTCCCCTGCCTGGAGAAGAGGAGGCTCAGGGAAGACCTTATTACTGTCTACAGCTACCTGAAGAGTGGTTGTAGCCAGGTGGGGGTTGGTCTCTTCTCCCAGGCAATCAGCACCAGATCAAGAGGGAACAGTCTCAAGCTGTGCCAGGGGAGATGTAGGCTCGAGGTGAGGAGAAAGTTCTTCACAGAGAGAGTTGTTAGCTGTTGGAGTGTGCTGTCCAGGAAGGTGGTGAAGTCACCGTCCCTGGAGGTGTTCAAGAGGGGATTGGACATGGCACTTGGTGCCACGGTCTAGTAGGCCTGTGGTCTTGGGTGACAGGTTGAGCTTGATGATCTTTGAGGTCTTTTCCAACCTTATTGATTCTATGATTCTATCTTTTTGTGCATCCCTAGCTTACTCAGTGTAACCCTCTGAGGAGCACAAAAGGCCTTGACTCTGTGTAAGAACTGCAGAAACAGATTTTAATCAGAAATCCAAAACACAGCCCCATATGAGCGACTATGCAGAAAATTAACTGTCTTGACCAAAACCAATGCACACGAAATGACTGTGAAGGAATTAGTATCTCTTCACTGTTACAAGAGCATTAAAAATTAATAGCCATAAAGTAACTAATAATTTCTGAGTTGTCATAGTAAGATGGTTATGTAGTCTGGCAAGCAGCAGAAAAGAAACAACAGGAGCTATCCAAATTACCTGGGCTACCTAGGATTCTTGCATAGCAAATTGAAGAGAGGCTCTTGCCAATAATGATTCCCAGTACTGCAGTAAGACCTGCCCTAAAGTGTTCCTTATAAAAATCTCTCTTAACACAACTAGATAGCTGAGGGCATCTTGAGTGTTAAATGCTGTATGTCGTAAATATCCCCACGGTGCTACGTTTAGCACTATTTAAAACCTTGTGAAAACAAATGTTAAGATTTCTAAAACTGACCAAGTTGACTGTTGTTGAATAGCAGTGAATTTTCTTTGTAAGCTTTCTATAAATGCAGCCATAGGCAGGATCCATGTCTAAGCTGTAAAATCTGAAGACAGGGGGAAAAAAAGAAGCTCGATGCAAATACAGCAGATGTAGTAAGAATTACAGCTGATCTTCAATTTCCTTAGAACATCTCAGATGAAATGATCATGGCGGAATTTCATCAGAGTCAGTAAATGAACTGTTTGTCAGCTACCTTTGTTTTGTTTGGTCTCTATAACTACCTGAAGGGAGGTTGTAGCCAGGTGGGGATTGGGCTCTTCTCCCAGGCAACCAGCATCAGAACAAGAGGACACAGTCTCAAGCTGCACCAGGGGAGGTTTAGGCTGGATGTTAGGAAGAAATTCTTCATAGAGAGAGTGATTGCCCATTGGAATGGGCTGCCTGGGGAGATGGTGGAGTTGCCATCACTAGAGGTGTTTAGGAGGAGACTTAATGGAGTGCTTGGTGCCATGGTTTAGTTGATTAGATGGTGTTGGATGATGGGTTGGATGCGATGATCTTGAAGGTCTCTTCCAACCTGGTCTAGTCTAGTCTAGTCTAGTCTAGTCTATTCCAAATTACATAAAAATTACCAAAATCATAGTTTTTGCATTCAGTGGCCAACAGGGAAATCTTCACAGCAAAGATAATCTGCTGCAGGAGAATGTAATCCTTTCCTTTTTTTTTTTTCCTAGATAGTCCATAAAAGGGGAGAGCTAGGAAGTGCTTTACAGGGATTGAACAGTCCTTTTCTACTGTGACAGAGAAGGCAGTTTGCAGAATAAAAGAAAGCATAGTTCTTCTGTAATTACAGTTTTTCTGACATCATTTTGGTGTCTCTCACAGGAATTCCCTCCCCAGCACAGAGCCCTTAAAATCCTGTGGCTGATGTGAGCTTTTAATATTTTCTTGATAGCAAATGTGAGGGGTCATGAGACTAATCATGCCACAGGCCCTGACAGAAATCAGGCAAAAGCACTGAAAAACAAATCTTACCACTCCAATGGATTTGTAAACACCTCCACTTTTAGGAATATTTTCTGTAAGTTGAAGTGTAAGTATGGAAGTCACCATATTTGGTTCCTGTCTAGGTAACAGATTTTATTGTCTTCTTTTTGTGAAGTCAGCCCAACTGAATGAGTCTTAGCTAGAAAGCTGTAAGCTGTTACTTTTCACCTCACAAATTGTTTCTAAGATGCAATAAATTTTATTTGCAAAGCAATTTAAAATCTTCACATGGGAAGTACAATCTTTGTATTAAATGCATTGCAGCACATTGAATTCACCCGTGCAGAAGCACTCTGCAGGTGATTTGGGCACTTTGCTCCTTGCCACTAGAATAAGATGCATTAACCGCATTGCTGGACAGACTGTGTGCACCAAGGAGGCGACAAACCAATGTGTTATTCTAGAAAATAGCCAATACATCACAAAACAGGCTCTCAAGAGGGTGGGGTTTTTTTTGACTCACTGATGCACACAGGCACAGCATTATCTTATTTTCTTTCAGAACAATTAAAAGATAAATACATGACACATAACATAAGCCAGATTCAAGCCATGTTTGCTGTCAACTGTCATGAATCCCTTCGCTCACTGTTGAGATGTCCTGTGAACCTGAGGATGTGAGTGCAATGAAGTGTGGTGTTGAGCCATTCTTCCTAACCAGTTAATTATTAATCATGCCAGGGAGATCTGGCAGCTGCAGTGACCAGGCTGCTTTCCCTCTATTCATACTGACATTTCGTGCCACAGAAATTCAGGGAAGGGAAGGAAAATGCTCTCTCTATTTCCTGAAAATACTGACTAATTATCAGATATGAAAACCCCTATTAATATAGCAAAGTCAGTTTTTCAAGTTCTTCACTGTGAATTGTGCATTTCAGCAGCCATTCAGCTGCAGATGCTGCTTGGAATTTGGCTTTCAGAATCAAAAAGCTAACCTAAAGATAAATCCAGATTCCTTCTTACACATGTAACCATCCAGAAAAATTACTGAACCAAGATGCCATCCTAGAAATCCCACAGAAGCTTATGTTTTCTGTATTGTTGGTTGAGAGAGTCTTTTCTTTACACTTTCTCTTAATGTTGGCTTCTAACAGTTGCACAGAAGTCAGTAGACCAGAGTGTCCTTCACTGATGAGCCACCTTGTACCCTGAAATGAAGTCACTTCCACAAACAAAGCAGCTCATCTGAGAAATATTGAATCACTCTCAGCAATTTTGATACCTGCAGTCTCTGAAAAATCACAGAATCATAGAATCAACAGGATTGGAAAAGACCTCAAAGATCATCAAGTCCAACCTGTCACCCAATACCTCATGACTACTAGACCATGGCACCAAGTGCCACGTCCAATCCCCTCTTGAATACCTCCAGGGATGGCGACTCCACCACCTTCCTGGGCAGCCCACTCCAATGGCTAACAACTCTCTCTGTGAAGAACTTTCTCCTCACCTCAAGCCTAAACTTCCTCTGGTGCAGCTTGAGACTGTGTCCTCTCGTTCTGATGCTGGTTGCCTGGGAGAAGAGACCAGGTTAAAGACAGGTTATGACCAATGATGACAAGCATTAAGTTGGATCATACCAACAGATAGGAATAATTTTTTTTCAAAGGCCTGGGAAGCATTCAGGAACTTAGCTGGGAGACAACATTAAAACCACTACCACATTCTGCCACTCTGAAAACCCAGAAGGCTCTGAGAAGCCAGCTCATGGCAGTTGCACTGTTATGTTTTTTTCTGAAACATTTATTCCCCTTTAAAGAGATCTTTACTGTAGGAGGAGCTGAGATGGATGCCAATGTTCCTGACCTACAAAGCACAAGGTGTGGCACAGTTGCAGCAGTGCAAAAAAAAAGGAAGCACTTTACCTGATGATCTGTCTAATAATCTCTTTGCAAAATCACTTTTCTTATTAGCTGATGCATGCAAACAAATAACAACTTCTGTCATCTGCATTTTAAATGAGAAGACATTCATGAGCTGCTTCACCTGGAGGATAGATGCAATACAGCCTTCCAGACATGATGATATTGGTATTCATAAGCAGCTGGTTCCAATTAGCAGTTTAGATAAACAGAGTAATGAAAATGAGTACAAGTGACACTATTCCTTTTCTCTGTTTACACAGAAAGCCAGGCTCGCTCGGATTCGTGCAGCAAAGAGTGGGAGTGCTAATGCCTACATGCAGAGCAAACGAAATGGCTTACTGAGTAACCAGCTGCAGCAGGTAATGTTTTTTTATCCTTCACCTCCAGAGTAACAGCTTAATAACAGCCCAGCAGCAGCTTATTCTGTTTAGCACCAGGGCAAGTCAACTTGGTTCTATAGACAATGTTATCTTTATAGGTAGATTAAGGAAGGCTAAATCAGACCATTATTAATGTTAAATGAAGCTTATGAGATTTGATGATGGAATATTAAAAGAGGGGGAAATGGCCAGATAGAAATGCTGTATTCAAATGTAACACATATATAAAAATAGATCCTGTAGAAGGCACTATTTAGAAAGTTCAGAGAGTTTGCCTCTTTACAAGTAGGTTGGATTTCTCTCATTTGGCTTTAGACAAATGGGTGACAAAACCAGATGTCATCATCAGCGATGGAAAAAAGTAGCTCCAAGGTACTGTTTCCACAGAGGTGTGTTACAAAGTGAACATGTTTCTTGGAAGCACCTATTTTTCTCTAAGGAGAATCTTGCTGATAAACTCAAACACGCTGAAACCTAATGTTACCTGATGCAAATATTAGAATAGAATAGAATAGAATAGAATAGAATAGAATAGAATAGAATAGAATAGAATAGAATAGAATAGAATAGAATAGAGCAGGTTGGAAGAGACCTTCAAGATCAGCAGTGGTAACCCCAGGCAGCAGCTGGGAATGAGATCCACAGCGATCCGTGCTTTCAGAGACAAACCTTTGGCTGCTGAGAGCTGCAGCCAGCTGAGAGAGACTGAAGACACAGTGTTTTTTAATCCCTGCCATTTTCTGGCATTTAGCAATTCCCTGAAGGATACAGGAAGGCTTTCATTCCTCTATGCCCTTTCTGTTCAATATGTGTTAAAAAGCCAAATGCTTTAACCTATAGCCAGAAGAAGAGGAAGGAGCTGTCCATCCGTCCGGTCTAGCACAAAGGATGAGCAGTCAGAGCCCTCGCTTCCTCTTCTGCTTGAAAGAATTCAAATCTTTGAACTCAAAGGAGACCAAATAGCTTAATTGTCATGCAGATTTCAAATATCTCAAAGTTGAATTGTAATCTTTCTTATTATCCCACTTCCTCCTCTATTTAGTTTTGCTTTCTAGAGAGCAATCTCGAACACAATTAATAAACAGTAGATGCTTTCTACTTAATTCTTCATTCTGTGTCAGTAGCAACTGTTGCATGCTTTCCAGACTCAGCAGAATGGGATCACTGACGTGAATTTTTGTGACCAAAAATTCTTTAGTGCTACAAAATGATCCCAAGAGAAAACTACATTTAATTTCCTTCAAATGGGAAACAAAAACCAAAAAACCAAAATTTACTGTCACTTAAATTTATGAGAATTTGAAATATGTATTGATATTCAAGCTTACATGTTGGTTGCACTAGTTAATTATGCTATACCATCTATGCATAAAAATATCTAAGAAGAAAAACATTTAAAAGCATATGCAAGGGAAAGAGAGAAAACATTTTGACCAAAACCCCCAAACAAATAAAAGAGGTCTCAGATCAAAACTTATTTGTGTTATACCATGTAGATGAAAGCATTGCAGCATTGCTACCATGTACAGTCCAGATTAGTTCAGATCAAACATTTGGATAAGAGCCCTCTTGTTACAAATGAGAATAATACAGAGTTTTATTTATTAACAGTCCTCCAGTGAAGAAGAACAGGCCTTTGTTAGCAAATCTGGCTCTTCCTTTGAAACGCAGCACCACCACCTGCTTCACTGCCTGGAAAAAACTACGGTAGGAAAAGAGAACTGTGTTTTCCTATGAATTCCAACACCAGCCTAGTTTTGAATGTTCTCTGTATTTCTTCCAATTAGTAAGCAGTTAGCTGAGGAGAAAAGCCATTTTTATCTTATTTTAGAGCATTATACCCATTACATATAAAGAGCAGATATTCTGGATGCGAGTCTCATCTAGGGTGGAACATACTGACATGGGTGAGACGCTACCAGTATAGCCAGTCTGCATATGTGACCTTCAGTTTTTCATACTCTCAGATGTTATCATTTGCACTTTTTTGCAGTACAGTTTATTAAACACAATTTGTAATCCTTACATATTCAACACTTGGTGCAGCCAAAGCAAGTTTGTGTCTGAGCAAATGCTGAGCTTTTGTGCAGGGAGAGCTGCCGAGTGCTTCCTCAGATGCGAATGCAATTCTCTCTGAAAGGACTGTCAAAAGGGATCCCCCAGCATCCTACTTTGAAATTTGAAGTGTTTAATTCAGATGCAGGTGCAAAGCTTCCAAGTCTTTTGGTTTCAGTGTGGATGCTGAGATCCCTGTAAAAATCTCTGATGTAATTCATAACAACCTAATTACGCACATTTAGATTTGAGACTGCCTACAAATCAAAAAGACTACTTATTATGTGTTCTCTCTATTTCTCCCTGGTCAATACCTGGATCATTGCATAGCCATAAATGACAGTAAACTAAAGCAGACTTCTGATTCAGTAAGAAGTGAGTGCCATGTTTGCTAGTAAATTTCTGGACAGATAACATCACAACAATAACCGTAACCATCGCTGATTTTATCACAGTATCACAGTATCACAGTATAACTTAGGTTGGAAAGGACCTCGAGGATCATCAAGTCCAACCTATCAACACAGACCCCATGACTAGACCATGGCACCAAGTGCCATGTCCAATCTCCTCTTGAACGTCTCCAGGGACGATGACTCCACCACTTCCCTGGGCAACCCGTTCCAATGACGAATTACTTGCTCAGTGAAGAACTTCCTCCTCACCTCGAGTCTAAACCTCCCCTGTCGCAGCTTGAGACTGTGTCCCCTTGTTCTGGTGCTGGTTGCCTGGGAGAAGAGGCCAACCCCTTCCTGGCTACAACCACCTTTCAAGTAGTTGTAGAGGGCAATGAGGTCTCCCCTGAGCCTCCTCTTCTCCAGGCTAAACAATCCCAGCTCCCTCAGCCTCTCCTCATAGGGCTTGTGCTCAAGGCCTCTCACCAACCTTGTTGCCCTTCTCTGGACATGTTCAAGTGTCTCGGTGTCCTTCTTAAACTGAGGGGCCCAGAACTGGACACAGCACTCAAGGTGCGGCCTAACCAAAGCAGGGGCACAATGACCTCCCTGCTCCTGCTGGCCACACTATTCCTAATGCAGGCCAGAAATTTATGTTGTTTCCTCTTTTATAACTTCCTAAGGATGCTGAGAACATAAATATTATTTGTACTGAATTTAGTCTTTGTAGGTTTTGAAATTTCACATAGAACAAACTAAAGTAATCCCCTTGTACTTTCATATTTTTGCAGGGGTTATATTGCCTTGTATTTACCACTTATTACAAAGAAGTTTGCCAACATCCATCACACCACCATTTGCAAATTTACACCTAGTTTTAGCACTTTGGATTGCACGTAAAGACATATATGATTTCTCTTTAACTTTCTTGTGTGTTGTGGAACTTTGTGCTATTTTGTCATGAATTTATAGGCTATTTTTAATTGGAAAACTAGCAGAGTTCTTGGCAAACACAGTCTAACACACTGAATGTAATCTAAAGAAGATGATTAGCTAATTTTTCCCTCTCAATGTTCTGTTCACTGTGCAATAATGTTCAAAATATTGATTCTGACTGATGTATGCCTTCTAGAAGCCCATTTGAAGCAAGTTCTTTCTTCCCATATCAGTTGAATTTGCTGTTCTTCAACACCACCCAATTCCACACAAAATTATGTCAAAGTGAAGCAGAAGAAATTGAAATAATCATCATCATCATCATCATCGTCCTATAAATGTATTTCCATTTCTTGCAAACACCTGGCCACAGTTGTTACTCTGTTTACTTTTTTATAGCAGTATTACATAGTTTACTGTCTAACAGTAGCACTATACTGTAATTCTCCTGAAAACCATCATCACCTTTCCAATTAATGCCTCATTCTTCAAAGGAAAAATTAATTTTTCATAGAATCATAGATTCATAGAATCAATAAGGTTGGAAAAGATCTCAGAGATCATCATGTCAAACCTGTCACCCAAAACTTCATGACTAACTAAACCATGACTTCAAGTGCCATGTCCAATCGCCTCTTGAACACCTCCAGGGACAGTGACTCATAGTAATACAGAAAAATGCAGCATGCTAACAAACTAAGAGTGAGTGAGCAGTGTACAACAATCCTGAACATCCTCCCTAAACCATTCTCCTAAACCATTCTCAGGATATGCAGACTGATTCCAGCAGTAACTGGAAATACTGCTTAAAAAAGGAGGC
Source organism: Melanerpes formicivorus (assembly GCF_026170545.1). Lineage (NCBI taxonomy): Eukaryota > Metazoa > Chordata > Aves > Piciformes > Picidae > Melanerpes > Melanerpes formicivorus. The sequence continues at coordinate 3,255,603 of NW_027142355.1, forward strand.
TTTCTGAAGCTCAAACTCACATTCATGCAAGCATGAACATGTATCTTAATCTCTGCTTAGCTTGGGCTACTGCTTCAAAATTACTGTAAAAATTCCTCCTCCCCACTCTAAGCAACACCACTATTTCACACTCTCCTGCACACAGAGAAAATGTGGAACTCACAGCTATGTGTGAAATGCTCCCTAATCACCTACTGAGTCAACATAAAACAGCCGTTTGAGTGAATTTGGATTCAGCTCTATGACAGCCCTATAAAACTACTGTCCATGCTGGGATTAAGCAAAGAGTGCATAAAGCAAGAGTACTTCATGTAACAAAATGCTCAGTCTTCTGAACTGCCTTTTGATGCATTCATCCACAGTAATTAGGAACTTTTTGGAAGCTTTTAAATAGCCCTCTCGTCTCCTCTAATACAACATTTATTTTATTTAATCTTTTTCTTTTACATAGATGCATACCTTGAAACACAGTTTCATATCCTAATTTCTAAACAAGTAATTCAAAGGAAGCTACAAAAGATCATCTGGAAAATATTTATCAATTTTATTGTATTATAGATCAAAATAGCAAATCCTATTTCTTTCCAAATGACATTTGGAGAATTTACAGAAGCAGCACTTGCATTTTTGTTAATAAAGATAATCCTCCATTCTGTGGCACTTCATAGATTATACAGATATTTATAGCACAAAGGACATTACAATCACATGCTACCTTACAAAGTAATTAGTATTAACATTTCCTTTTATAGAGCTCTGAGCACTTTGTTCCAGCGTTTACATTTATATTGGTACTCAGCCCAGGCTAACATGTACTAAACACTGTAATCAAGAATAAGCTGTCTAACTTTCCCATTTTATTCAGCTGTGTCAGTTTGAGCCTTTAAACTATCATGATTAATATGTCCACTTTAATTACCTTTCTGTGTCTGTTTTATCCCTTTGTCGGATTCCTCTGGGCTAGAATCACGAGTTTGTGGATGAACAAGTCTACGAAGAGAGCTGTATGGAGGTTTCTACAGTCAACAGACCCCCTAGCCACAGCCCCTCTCTCTCATCTCAACAAGGTGTTACCAGCACTTGCTGCTCACGAAGACATAAAAAGACTTACCGCATCCCAAACACCACTATCACTGGCAGCCGTCCAGGCAGCGTACAAGAGCTCAGCACCATCCAGATTAGATGTGTGGAGAGGACGCCTCTGTCCAACAGGTACTTCACACTCATCAGCACACCAAAATCTGAAGCCCCTTTCTTCATTAGAGATGTAGAGGTGTTGTGGCCTCTAGGCTGCTAGGCTAAAGATGAAAGTCAGTCATACACTAGTACAGATATATCCCGTACATAGCTTGCTCCAAGCTTAATTTTAGGTAACAGAATTGCCTCTGTAGATCCATTTCTGCCCTCAGTGAACAGCATCCAGGGACCCCAAGTTAAATACAGCACCAAATATTATATGCCATGGACAAACACATAACAGGAGAAAAACAGCACAAACAAAATTCACTTCAGATATACGAGACAAGCAAGTGGTAAGAGAAAAAAATGGCTGTCTCTGCTTTTTCTACTATGGTAGTTCAGAAGCATAGGACAGAGAAGACTTCCTCACATTTCCAGAGAGCAGAGAAATAAAACTGATTCCCAGAGCCCTGAGTATCATAGTCATAAGAAAGACCCTTCTAAATAAAAATATTAAGTGGATAAGAAAAATGTATTTCCTAGTTTGCAGAGCTACACAAAAGTGAGACAAGGGCAGTTTAAGTGTCTGTAATTTAATGAACTTCTCTGTACTCTCACAAGTAAACCATTTGGCTTTCATGTATATCTAACACAACCTCTGAAAACACAGCAAAGATCCCAGGGGACTCAGAAATGTTTTCTATTGAACTCAAAAGTGATGCTATTTACAAAAAGAAGCATTTTTAGCACTAGTTTCTATAGATATTGTCTTGTTAAGTTATATTTTGAGTAGTTTGCTTTGTATAGGTACTAGGTTTGGATTTTACTTCCATGAACAATCCAACAGCTTGCAGCTACTCAAGTTTTTCAGCTGTTGTGCACAAAGCTCCAGTGTCTTAGCTTTTCAGGAAGTATTCTGCCTGGATCCAACCTTTTTCTGCTAGACGACTTCCCTGCATCATACTTCCAGTCACAGAGTACGTAAAAACACAAAGAACTAGTTTTGTGCTAAATATACCCAACCCCCCAAAAAAAAAAAACCAAAACCAACATACTAAAAAACACAAGCACAAAATGCCAGTTTCACCTCAAAATCCTCTAAAGTTTACAAGTGTCTCATGATGCTGAGGTACTGCAGCAACTCCACAAACAAATTAACCTTTTAATAGCCCATATTTCACCATGTCTTACTCTTGAAGATATATAATGTTCTTAAGTATGGCACAGAGTTGTCAGGGGACTAACTCCTCTTGGTTTCCACTTTCCTGCACAGCAAGTCATTTGGCAAAGTTTGCTCCCCAGGCGGCAGCTCAAATGCTTCCCCTGCTCAGAAACACTTAGGCGATGAGTCCAGAAACTTTTTGAAGGGCTGAAATGGTGGGAAGGAAGGGGGCCTGTCCGTGGATATAACTATGGACCACCTGCTGCCAAGGTGCAGGGTGGTGGGTAATGGTTCTTTCCACCTCTGAGCTCTCTAAGAAGGTAGGCTAGAGATGCTCAGCTGAGGGAGTGGAATTGGGCACCTGAGAGATTTGCAGTAATGTGGACTTTTTTCTTTCTTCCTCCAGCCGTTCCAGCTTAAACGCCAAAGTGGAAGAGTGCGTTAAACTAAACTGTGAGCAGCCTTATGTCACTACAGCAATAATTAGCATCCCAACACCTCCAGTCACTACACCTGAAGGAGATGATAGGCCAGAGTCTCCTGAGTATTCGGGAGGAAACATTGTCAGAGTATCTGCTTTATAAAATAAGGAATTATTTATAAATTAGCATAAAGACCACTTGCAAGCTGAGCTCCAGCAGAGTGAAGCGAGTTGCAAGGAATGAGAGAGCTGACAAAGACAACACCCCTTGACGTGTGCACCAGTGGCTGCAGAACGAGAGGTTCAGGAGAAAGAAAACACACCATGGGGTTCAGTGTTGTAGCGTGCGAACCGGAAGGAGTTTCTTACCCCTCGTCTGAACTGACGCACGGTGGAATTTTCTGTGACCATCCTGACTTACTATATGAGCACAATGAAATGTCCCCATTGATGCTTCTTCTTATCATGAGAGCTCTTTTTAGAAAAAAAAACAAAACAAAAACAAAACACAAAACAAACAAAAAAATAGAAACAAACCTGCATTCTTGCTGAATGCAAACCAACGAGAAACATTTTGATAACGTGTCTCCTTTTGTCTTTCTTTTCTTTTTCCTGTCAATAAACCACAAACCTGTTGAGGAACTGTCAAAAAAAAAAAATAATGAAGGAATAAATGCTCATATGAAATCTGTTTGTACTGACTGAAAGAACTACAACCATAATGCATGCTGAAATTATTTGGAGCTGTGATCTCAGTTTACTTCTGTTGTTTTTCAGATTAGGCATGATAAAATATTACTGTAGAAAGGGGCATTTCCGTGCACTTACAACAAGCTGATTGTTAATGTTCCATGGTAGTTGTACAAATAACTTCCCTTTGAAAAATGCAGTATTTCTTACTCAGACACTCATTAGTGAACTAAAGGTGTTCAGTTAGTTCAGTATTTACTATTGTTTTATCTTGCTTCCTAGGTACTGTTACAACTGCAATAAGTCATTGTACACCTGTTGTATCAGGAATCAGGATTTCTGGTTTTTTAAGGTATTTTACACAACTTCATCTACACTATAAACTTCTAATGGCAAACGTTTAAATGATCTTACAGCCAAACCGTGCACCACAAATCAGCCATTGTTCTTTTTGCCCGCTGTCCTCTATGCCTATGACAGTTTGTTGCCCTCTCCAACATTATGGTACCATTTGGGATTTCAAGGCTACTGATGAATCAATGCAGTCCTTTCTTCCTTACATATCTTGTGTACTCCTGTATTTTCAGAACAAACCTCTTCTCCCAGTGTCCTTTTACAGGATCAATCCTATTTGAATTAAAATTACCATGAAACTCTTTGTGGGATCAGCTAACACTTCTCTCCAAACCTTCCTTGTTGACATTCTACAGCATCCAGATTATTAGCTACACTGGAAAACACTCGGTAAAAATGATGGCTACATTAATTCTGTAATTATCTGTAAACATGTATCCTAAAACCTGTTAAAGAGTTTATATTGTGTGAAGGTATTTAATTACCTAAAAACACTGACAGAAAAATGGATTCAGTCCAAAAGCTATAAAAACATAATTTCAATTGGAATTTGCCTACAAGGACAGGCCTAAACATTAATATGAAGGCTTTACTAGCTAAGGTTTGTTTTGCTTTGTTTCATTTTCAATGTGCTTTGATGTTACCAGAAACCTCTCTTCTAAAAGAATGTCATTTTTCTTCACAAGAGCGCATTACATGTATCACAATGCTTCCTATATACATGACATACCATACATCATATACATGGAATATGTGCATATCAATACATACATATATACATCAAAAACACTGGATCAGAAATAATTGCATGTCTGCAAAATAAAATATGCATATAAATCAAAAGGCTCAGTGCATTAGATGCCATTACAATAAACAATTAACACAGTTATTTAATAGTTTGAGTAGTGTATGTTTCAGTACAGTGTTTGCTAGCATTCTACTGACCTGAAAATTTACATTAAGAGAAAACACCCACTACAAACTGAAACTTGCTGATAGTACACTTTTTACTGCACACAGATTTTTTCTGTACCTGTCAACAAAGACTGAAGAGTAGATGATGGACTATCATGCGACAGTATATACACCAAAGTACAATAGTATCACATACTAGAATTAAACTGCAATTTTAAACTGCAATTAAAAGGAGCATATAATGTCATGCATTGCTCTCTGTTTACTTAGTCAGAAGCTTGGTTAATTTGCACTTAACTTCCCTCTTTTTCTGCAAATCAGAATAACTTAACTCATTCTAAACTGAGCTTCTATGTTTCTTTCAAACCTCAGCAGAGAGCAGAAGCTCAGGCTGTCCTCTGACTTAGAGTGCTCCTCCTGAGGAATTCTGCAACATGACGTAGCTCTCATCTCTCTTACCCTGCTGGAAAATTGCAGTAGAACTGCCATAGTTGCTGAGTTATATAACTTTTTAATGGGATTTCAATAGAGAGGCAGAATGGACCCAGAGTCTCCACCTGCATCCTGTTTTAACAATGCTCACTCACAAAATAAAAAAATGCCTCGGTCCCCACCTTTTGCTGTACAAACATCAATGGAAAAACTGCCTCAGTATTAGCAGTCTGCACCTACATCTTCTTTATGCCTCATTGCATTTCTTGACTAACCTGCCAAGAAATTACTTCAGGTAAATAATGTGCAAAGGCAGTTACTAAACCAACTTTGGGAGAGATTACATGCAGCGCAGGAAAACTACTGACTCCATCAGGTCATGCATCTATTACAATCTTCTTGTTTTCCTCTTCATATGGACTAAAAAGAATGCACTACAGCAATACAGTTGCATAAGAGTTACACCCCTGAAAGAATTTGTACTTTTATTTTTAAAATGCAGCTTAAGGAATAACTGAATATGACTTTGCAGAACCCCCAGTCCTGTCTCCTAGTCCCATGATGTCATATGCAAAACCATTCATTTCTTCTGAATTTGGGAAATACACATTCTTTTGGTGTTTTAGGTGATTTAAATGCTGTTTTGGTAGTGAATGACTGTTGATGACTGTGTAAAATGCATCTGTACTGTACATGAAATGTAATTATTTCTGTGTATCATACAAAGAAACCAAGGTTGTTGTTTTGACAATTTTGTTTGACAGGCATATATCCTATTTCAGAAGGCAGCATAATACATGTATTATGCTGAAGAAATAAATAGACATTTGAGGAATATTTAAATAAAACATCTGCATGCTTGAATGGGTCATCCTGGTTTTGCACTAACTTATTCACAGAACCTTTCTCCCCTCCCCCCCTGCCAGTGAGACTGGAGGAACACTAAACTCGAGGCTAAAGGAAGTCCTCCCCAACACTAATTCCAGGCAAGCTGTGAACGCATCTTGAATAGAATAGAATAAACCAGGTTGGAAGAGACCTTTGAGATCATCGAGTCCAACCTATCATCCAACACCATCTAATCAACTAAACCAAGCAACCAACCACCCTATCAAGTCTCCTCCTAAACAGCAACAATGATGGTGACTCCACCACCTCCCCAGGCAGCCCATTCCAATGGGCAATCACTCTCTCTGTGTAGAACTTCTTCCTAACATCCAGCCTAAATCTCCCCTGGTGCATCTTGAGACTGTGTCCTCTTGTTCTGGTGCTGGTTGCCTGGGAGGAGACCAACCTCTGCCTGTCTACAACCCCCCTTCAGGCAGTTGTAGAGAGCAATAAGGCCTCCCCTGAGCCTCCTCCTCTCCAGGATAAGCAACCCCAGCTCCCTCAGTCTCTCCTCATAGGCCTCATGTTCCAAACCCCTCCCCAGCTTTGTTGCCATTCTCTGGACATGTTCCAGCAAGTCAACATCCTTCCTAAACTGAGGGGCCCAGAACTGGACACAGGACTCAAGGTGTGGCTTAACCAGTGCAGTGTACAGGGGCAGAGTGACCTCCCTGCTCCTGCTGGCCACACTGTTCCTGATACAGGCCAGGATGCCATTGGCCTTCTTGGCCCTACCAGAACTAGCAAGACCAGAATGCCACAGCTCTGTGGCACAGAGCTGCCCTCCTGTGTGAGTGGCCATCACCCTTCCCTTCTGAGCCTGCAGCAGCAGACAAAACCCGGCACATTATTTCCAGCAATGTAAACTCCACCTCTGTATTTTTTTTTAAAGTACTGGCTGTGTTTTCAATGCATGCATACACCAGCTGTCCTGCTGAACCCTCCCAAGGCTGCAAGGCCTCCTCAAACACGGTATCAAATTCTCCTGAAAAAATACTAGAGCACAGATGAGGTCAAACTGCCTTTTTAGCATAGCAGTAGGTAACAACGCACTGCGGATCATTTACAGCCAGTGACTGGACACACAGAGGATGCTGAGCCATCAGCTGTATACACTGTAGCACAAGCATGTGTAATGGCTCCTCTGCCAGGAGCTCACTGCTCTGAAGAGAGGAAAAAAGGGTAAAAGTATTACCTGCCTGTGAACCACCCCAGAGCATTTTTGAGAACGACTATCCTCCCATAAAACAGCTACTGGAGACAGACAGCATATGCTTGGCATGTTGAGGTTTTGGATATACTCTGGAAATACTCTCACAGTCCAAAGAAAGTGTTAACAGAAGAGCAGAAAGCACAATGTAATCTCAGCTGCTTCAGGAAGAAGGTTGGCTTTCATAGTGTAAATTGATCTGGAGGAGGATAAATTAGTGAAATCACAGGATCATCAGCTTTTGGGCAGAGAAGGTGTTTAGGAAATCATACACTCTCTTTCCTGCATTTGGACCCCACCAAGACTTTGTTTTCCCGTGGAAACATCAGAACATTATCAGATGTTCTGTAATACCAACCAGCTGATGGGATATGTAAACGTGGAGCTAAAAGAGTAGCCAGGAGTGAACAACATATTTAGATTAACAAACGTCTGTAAGATAAAAGTGATTACCTGGGTGGCTTAGTTTACCTGCCTGCATTATCTATTTATCTACTTTTAAGGTACCCGTTTTGACAGCACCTGTGAACAAGTAACAACTGAAGGTGGGAGAGGGCTGAATGAAAAACAAGTAGATACATTTGTGAAGGATTTAGGACATCAGAATGTTTTTAAAGAAATCTGGTTCACAATACACATTTTAAAGTTTTAGATACAATCTCACTTCAATAACAAAAATTCACATGAGTTAAACATCATGCTTAGGGTAGGGTGACTCTGGCTGGATGAGAGGTGTTCACCAAAGCCACTCTCTTGCTCCTCTTCTCAGCTGGATAAGAGAAAGAAAATAAAACAAAATGTTCACAGGTTGAGATAAGGACAGGAAGATCACTCAGCAATTACCATCACAGGCACAACAGACTCCACTCAGGGAAAATGAGTTTAATTTATTCACAATCAAATCAAGAATATGATAACAAGAAATAAAACCAAATTTTAAAACACCTTCCCCCACCTCTCCCTTCTTCTCAGGCTAAATGTCACTCCTGATTTTCTTTTACCTTCTTTCCCTGAGCAGTGCACAGGGACAGGGAATGGGGATTGTGGTCAGTTCATTCTACATCTCTGATAATTCCTCCTCAAGGGGACGCCACTCACACTCTTCCCCTGATTCAGTGTGAGTTCACTCCCATGGGAGGTAGTCGTTCACAAACACCTCCAACACGAGTCTCTATCCTACAGTGTACAGCTCTTGAAGAAGTGCTCCAGCGTGGGTCCCCCTCAGAGTCACAAACCCTGCCAGCAAGTGTGCTCAAGCATGGGCTCCTTTTGCCATGGAGCCACAGGTCCTTCCAAGAACCCGCTCCAGCACAGCCTTCCCACACAGGCACAGCCTTCTTCAGGCATTCCAAAGTGGGGTCCACCAGAGGCTGAAGGTGGGTACCTGCTCTACCAACCTCCCCAGGCCCCAGGTTGACATATACTCCACCATTAACTTCCAAGGGATGCAGAAGGACAGCCTGACTCACCATGGTCTTCACCACTAGCTGCAGGGGAATCTCTGCTGCAGTGCCTGGAGCATGTCCTCCTTGGTGTCTGCAGATTTATCTCACACTTTCTCACCTCCCTCTGGCTGATGTCATGCAGTAGTTCTTTCCCTTTCTTAAGTATGTTATCACAGAGGTGCTACCACTGTCTGTGATGGGCTTAGCCACCCTTTAGCCTTTTTTCTTACCTCCCAAAAATAAGTATTAGCATCAGCAAAAGGTTCAAAACCAGAAAGGTAATCTTGCTTGCAATGCTACCTGTGAGAGAAAAATTGAGTTGATCATCAGTAAATTTGCAGATGGCAACAAGCTGGGGGCAAGAGTTGATCTGCTGGAGGGTAGAGAGGCTTTGCAGAGGGACCTCGACAGGCTGGATAGATGGGCAGAGTCCAACGGCATGAGATTTAACACATCCAAGTGCCGGGTTCTGCACATTGGCCACAACAACCCCATGCAGGGCTATAGGCTGGGGTCAGAGTGGCTGGAGAGCAGACAAATAGAAAGGCACGTGGGGGTGCTGGTTGATTGTAGGCTGAACATGAGCCTGCAGTGTGCCCAGGCGGCCAAGAGGGCCAATGGCATCCTGGCCTGTATCAGGAACAGTGTGGCCAGCAGGAGCAGGGAGGTCATTCTGCCCCTGTACACTGCACTGGTTAGGCCACACCTCGAGTCCTGTGTCCAGTTCTGGGCCCCTCAGTTTAGGAAGGAGGTTGACTTGCTGGAGTGTGTCCAGAGAAGGGCAACAAAGTTGGTAAGGGGCTTGGAACACAAGGCCTATGAGGAGAGACTGAGGTAGCTGGGGTTGCTTAGACTGGAGGAGACTCAGGGATGACCTTATTGCTCTCTACAACTGCCTTAAGGGAGGTTGTAGACAGGCAGAGGTTGGTCTCTTCTCCCAGGCAACCAGGACCATAACAGTCTCATGTTGTGCCGGGGAGGTTTAGGCTGGAGGTTAGGAGGAAGTTTTACACGGAGAGAGTGATTGCCCATTGGAATGTGTTGCCTGAGGAGGTGGTGGAGTCACCATCACTGGAGGTGTTCAGGAGAAGACTTGATAGGGTGCTTGGTTGCATGGTTTAGTTGATTAGGTGGTGTTGGATGATAGGTTGGACACATGGCTTGGACGGGAGCACACTGCGATGGGTTAGGAACTGGCTGGAGGGCCGAGCCCAGAGAGTGGTGGTGAATGGTGCCACATCCAGCTGGCAGCCAGTCACTAGTGGTGTGCCCCAAGGATCAGTGCTGGGCCCTGTGCTCTTTAACATCTTTATTGATGATCTGGATGAGGGCATAGACTCCATCATCAGTAAATTTGCTGACGACATCAAGCTGGGGGCAAGAGTTGATCTGCTGGAGGGTAGAGAGGCTCTGCAGAGAGACCTCGACAGGCTGGACAGATGGGCAGAATCCAACGGCATGAGATTTAACACATCCAAGTGCCGGGTTCTGCACATTGGCCACAACAACCCCATGCAGTGCTACAGGCTGGGGTCAGAGTGGCTAGAGAGCAGCCAGGCAGAGAGGGACCTGGGGGTGCTGGTTGATGGTAGGCTGAACATGAGCCTGCAGTGTGCCCAGGCAGCCAAGAGGGCCAATGGCATCCTGGCCTGCATCAAGAAGAGTGTGGCCAGCAGGAGCAGGGAGGTCATTCTGCCCCTGTACACTGCACTGGTTAGGCCACACCTCGAGTACTGTGTCCAGTTCTGGGCCCCTCAGTTTAGGAAGGATGTTGACTTGCTGGAACGAGTCCAGAGAAGAGCAACAAAGTTGGTGAGGGGTTTGGAACACAAGCCCTATGAGGAGAGGCTGAGGGAGCTGGGGCTGCTTAGCCTGGAGAAGAGGAGACTCAGGGGTGACCTTATCACTCTCTACAACTACCTGAAGGGAGGTTGTAGACAGGCTGATGATGGTCTCTTCTCCCAGGCACCCAGTACCAGAACAAGAGGACACAGTCTCAGGCTGCGCCAGGGGAGGTTCAGGTTGGATGTTAGGAAGAAGTTCTATACAGAAAGAGTGATTGCGCTATGGAATGGGTTGCCCGGGGAGGTGGTGGAGTCGCCGTCATTGAAGGTGTTCAGAAGGAGACTTGATGGGGTGCTTGGTGCCATGGGTTAGCTGTTTGGGTGGGTTGGATTGGTTGATGGGTTGGACACGATGATCTTGAAGGTCTCTTCCAACCTGGTTTGGTTTATTCTAATAAAGGTTCTAATAAAGGTTTATTCTAACAATGATCTTGAAGGTCTCTTCCAACCTGGTTTATTCTGTTCTATTCTATTCTGTACTGCAGTCTTTCCTAATGCAGTTTTTCTATGAAAGAGTAAGTGGAACGAAGACACATCAAATTAACTCACACTAGCAGGAGGACACTCCAAATTGCCACCTAAAGCATTCACACTTTAGGACTTCAAAACAATAAAAAAAAAAAAAAAAAGCCATTGTGGAATTTGAGACAGAAGGAATTTTATTGTATAACAAATCACAATTTTTTTTTCCCTTTTGTTTTGCAAATTCCAAAACAAATGAAAGATTTTGGGGTTTTTTTTTAATGTAATATTATGTAAAGACCCATTTGCCACAAACTACTGCATTCAGTGGAACAAATACATGTTTCAGGAGCGTGGCCAATTGTAAAAATAATCCTATGAAATAAAAATTGTTCATAAAAATACAGTAAAATGCACTTTCCCCACCTCAATAAATACATTTTAATGCTGTTTCCAGTGGGCATTTCAAGCCGCTGGAGAGCTCTTAATGAAGAAGCTGCTAAAGTATAATTTCTCCTTATGTATTTTTACAATTATTGCAACAGTATCCAGAACTGTAAGCATTTTCCTTGCAGTCTTTTATTTCTGCCTTCAGGGGAATCACAGACAGGAGAAAAGATTTATCTATAAAAATGTGCTACTCCCATATCGATTCCCATTTTAGAAAGAATGGTTAAGGTTCTCTTTCTTTTTGCTAAGAAACAGTCCACAAACCAAACTGCTTCCAAGAAGAATTCTCCAGAATGACTTAGAAAATTAAAGCCTATGGTCCAGAGGCAACAGTTTCATTTCAATCCCTGTTTAGCATATTTAAAATTAAAAATGAAGCAGTTGTTAGATAAAAGTAGGCGTTTCAGAACAATCTTTAACAACAACAAAAACAACAGAAAAGATTTTGTTAGGAAAAAAAAAGAAAGTCTTGCCCTTCTTACCAAAGTTTTAAATCCAAGTATTGACTTCCATGCACTCACAAACCCACTCCATTTTATGTACAGATTCCCTGATTAAGACATTTTCCAAATGGCTTATTAAAAATGTAAAAGTCAATTTCAACTGAAATTACATTTTGGTTGTCCAAAGCAGAGTCCTTTCTTCAGAAGACAAGTATTTCTTTTTGTCCCACGATGCTTCCTTAGAGGTTCTGTCCACGTGTGAACCAGTCAGGATTTCACACATCACACAGTTTTTGACAATAAGTTAAATATTACTGTGCCCAGTGAATGAGTGCCTTTTAAAAAAGCAAACAAAATCACCTCTGTTTCATGGCTAGGGCCATGGCTATGAGGTTAGCAGGGTTCTCTACACTGTCCTCCTTCACTTCCATCCATTACCTGTTCTCTGACATGTAAAAACTGGTGTATTTGGCATATGCGATGGAACAAAAACACAACAACAAAATCAAACCCAACAAAACCACCCATTAAAACCCTTTGTGATTCCTTCAATTCATTGCATGACCTATAACTCTTCCATTTCAAAGTGTGTATTAAAGCTGTTTGCCATGGATGTGTGTTCAAAGATCCTTGTCAGGCTTGGTTTCAGTAGCTCCATGGAGTGGCATGACAGCTGCTGTGAGGCATCGCTCTTCAGGGCCATGATCTGATCTGCCCCGGGATCCCTTCTGTCGTAGTACAGGGCCCACAGCAACGTAATTGTGAGGATCATAGCCAGGATCTGCGTTACTCCAATAGAGATTCCCAGAAATCTCAGCACTTGCAATTGCTTTGTCCCCCTCAAAAAGCTGTACATTTTTTTACCACATCCCTGTGAAACAGAAATAGATTTTAAAAAAATTAGTCAATGCTGTTCAGCTTTCAGCTTGCCTATTTTTTAATCACTTCCATAATGTCATCTTTAAGCTGCCGCATATCCCCAGAGTTTACTGAAACTCAGAAGCTCCAAGAGATCTGTGACACTTTTCAACGCAACAAACTGCTCACAGGTGATTTGAGTTCCCATCAACTGCCAGTGATACTTTAAAGAAACTCAGCTGGTTTTGCAAAGGTGTAAAAAGCCATTAAAACCGCCTAATTATCTTGTTTCCTTCAATTTTCTACCAGTATCACCACAACCTGAACTTAAAATAATATTCCAGGTAAGATCTATGGCTTGGACAGGAGCACACTGCGTTGGGTTAGGAACTGGCTGGAGGGCTGAGCCCAGAGAGTGGTGGTGAATGGTGCCACATCCAGCTGGTGGCCAGTCACTAGTGGTGTGCCCCAAGGATCAGTGCTGGACCCCATGCTCTTTAACATCTTTATTGATGATCTGGATGAGAGCACTGAGTCCATCATCAGTAAATTTGCAGATGACACCAAGCTGGGGGCAGGAGTTGATCTGCTGGAGGGTAGCAGAGGCTCTGCAGAGGGACCTCGACAGGCTGGACAGATGGGCAGAATCCAACGGCATGAGATTTAACACATCCAAGTGCCGGGTTCTGCACATTGGCCACAACAACCCCATGCAGTGCTACAGGCTGGGGTCAGAGTGGCTGGAGAGTGGCCAGGCAGAGAGGGACTTGGGGGTGCTGCTGGCCAATGGTAGGCTGAACATGAGCCTGCAGTGTGCCCAGGTAGCCAAGAGGGCCAATGGCATCCTGGCTTGGATCAGGAACAGTGTGGTCAGCAGGAGCAGGGAGGTCATTCTGCCCCTGTACACTGCACTGGTTAGGCCGCACCTCGAGTACTGTATCCAGTTCTGGGCCCCTCAGTTTAGGAAGGATGTTGACTTGCTGGAGTGTGTCCAGAGAAGGGCAACAAGGTTGGTGAGGGGCTTGGAACACAATCCCTATGAGGAGAGGCTGAGGGAGCTGGGGTTGCTTATCCTGGAGAGAAGGAGACTCAGGGGTGACGTTATTGCTCTCTACAACTACCTGAAGGGGGGTTGTAGACAGGCAGAGGTTGGCCTCTTCTCCCAGGCAACCAGCACCAGAACAAGAGGACACAGTCTCAGGCTGCACCAGGGGAGGTTTAGGCTGGAGGTTAGGAGGAAGTTCTACACAAAAAGATTGCCCATTGGAATGGGCTGCCCAGGGAGGTGGTGGAGTCACCATCATTGGAGGTTTTTCAGGAGGAGACTTGATAGGTTGCTTGGTTGCATGGTTTAGTTGATTAGGTGGTGTTGGATGATAGGTTGGACGTGATGATCTTGGAGGTCTCTTCCAACCTGGTCTATTCTATTCTATTCTATTCTATGCTATCTACAGGTCTGCACAACATCACCAATGTTTCCTCCCATCTTTTCTCTTTCGGGACTCAATATATGCCAGTTTATTAGTTCCACAGAAACTCCTCAGGGAGTAGAAAAATCATTACACTCCAGGCACCACCTGAGTAAGTGGCATCAAATAGAATAATCTTGAATGGAGGACTTCCTACAAGTTTCTACACAGTGAGTTTCTTTAATGTTTCAAGACTTTCTTTAATGTTTCTTAGTGAAAATGCCAAATACATGTGGCATTACTCTTGCTTTTAGTTTCTGAACTTGAAGCATCACCTCATTGAGAAAAGTATATCTACTTGTTGCAGTTACATTTTGAGTACCTCTTCTATCCATAAACTGTATATTAAAATTAATAGGCCTGATTTTTTATCTGAATGTAGTAACTTCCTTGTCAATTATATTGATGGTACTACATTGACACCCAGTTCTGACTTAACATCTTGTGCCAAGCTATTGCTACTTAAAGCAGGGATATCCTGAATGGTTCCAAGGGTAGCTGTAACAACCAGCCTGGCATCAGTCTTTGTACAAACCCAGGCAGGCAATTCAACTCTGCTCCAAAAAGCTAAGCATCCACATACTGTATTAGGAAGATGGTCACATCCACCACCTCTGCAATTATTTGCAGAATAACAATTATTATTTACACAGCTAGAGCCTGATGAAAACTATACTGAAACATCACAAGTTAATATTTCCTAAGAAATGCAAATTTGGCTCTTTCCAAATCATCAGTTCACATTCCACTCTTCACTTACATGGCCAACTAATTATTGTACAAAACTTCATGAAAGCTTCCAAGCCTTTGCAAGGTGGCAAGGATCCATGAAGAGACACCATCTCTGGGAACGACTGGCCAACAGTGATGCTGCATCAGGAAAGGTGATGCTTAGTCTTAGAAAGGCTAAAACCTCAAAGAGAGGGCCCTTAGTTACTCTGGCCCATGCTTTTTCTCTATTCTAAACTTTGCAGGATGTCACAACACACAAACCAAAGGAACACAGCCACCAAGGGGAAATTCAGAGTAGCAAACTGGATGGGATAACACCAGGAGGACCAAAAGGTGTTGGTCCCAGAAAAAGACATCAGGAAGCCACAAAATGGGCACTAGCTTCAAAATGACGCTTTTGCATTTATATATTCACTGTATTACTTCTTACAACTTTTCCATGAAAAGAAAGCAATTCATGAAAGCAACAGAATCTGAAGACAGGACATGATAAATAATATTTTTCAATCACACTGAAATTCCCCAAAGCCAGCAATTTAAAACGTTACAGTCCTGAATGTATTTGATGAAAGGCCCAATTCTTACCTCGCATGCAAAATTCACACTGCAGTCAGATTTTTATTTAGGATCTGAACAAAATTAATGCACTATACGATAGCCATACCAGAGTAAGCTAAAGAATCTCAGTGTCTTTGCTCCATTCATCATTCCACCATGTCATTTTCTGAACATTAACGTAGCTCAGGCACAGAAAAAAGGAGTAAATGAGGATCTTTCAACATTTGAAAAGAAAACAAACAAAACCCCACTATAACACAAGCAATGTAAGTGAACTTGACGAGGAACAAAAATTGTCACATTGGTGTCTTTTATTCCTTCAGCTAGAAAACAGAGTTGTAATTATACTACTTTCCAAATATGTTTTTAATTACAGAGAAACTGGCTGCATTTTAATACTTTTGATAACTGTAAGAGATGAAGGTACATGCTGGTCACAATTTAAAAATGCTCTACCACAGCAGTATTCAAATTCAGTTCATTCGCTGCCTGGAGGAGACATCCATTAAGAGAGAGCAGGAACATTAATGCCTACATCTCCTGCAGCACAGACACATAACTGAGACAAATTATGCCCAGTCTAGATAGACTGCCTCTCTCCATTTAATGATGTTCTTACAGTTTTGCTCTACTACCCATTCAAAAATCAGTCTCGAAACTGAGAAATATCCAACTACTCCTGTTATCCTCACAATTCATGCATTTGATTTCTGCTTATGAGACACACTCATAATTGGTAGCCTGCAATTAAAGAGTACATAAATATACTTTCCTTGGCAAAAGTAAAATGTTTGTTACTGAACAGGGAGCTGCTGTTGACAACTCAAAACCAGTGTAAAACTTTGCGGTAATCATTCAGAAGAATTAGCTTCAAACTCCTACAGAGCTATGGATTAAAGACCTGATTCACATCTATTAGAATCATCATAGAATCAGTAAGGTTGGAAAAGACCTCAAAGATCATCAAGCCCAACCTATAACCTAACACCTCTTGACTAACTAAACCATGGCTTCAAGCTCCATGTCCAATCCTTTCTTGAACACCTCCAGGGTCGGTGACTCCACCACCTCCCTGGGCAGCACATTCCAATGGCCAACAAGTCCTTCTGTGAAGAACTTTCTCCTCACCTCAAGCCTAAACTTCCCCTGGTGCAGTTTGAGACTTTGTCCTATTGTCCTCCCGCTGGTTGCCTGGAGGAAGAGACCAACCCCCACCTGGCTACAATCTCTTTTCAGGTAGTTGTAGAGAGCAATAAGGTCTCCCCTGAGCCTCCTTCTTCTCCAGGCTAAACAACCCCAGCTCCCTCAGCCTCTCCTCACAGAGCTTGTGGTCGAGACCTCTCACCAGCCTCACTGCCCTTCTCTGGACGCATTTAAGTGTATCAATGTTCTTAAGTCGAGGGGCCCAGAACTGGACATAGTACTCAAGGTGTTACAAAGGGGAAAACCCATACATTTCTGATTTACTGCATCATCACAGAATAAGGACTAGATCTTAAATAAGGCACTTCTCAGAGTAGAAAAGATAAACCCTCGGCATATTGAAAGTATCTGTTACACACACAAATTTTAAGCATACTCAAAATTGTGCCAGAAGACAAAGGAAAAAATACTGAACATGAGTATTTTATTTTTCTGAAGATACCAACTCCTGTCAATCATTTGTCCAGTCACAACATGGGCAGAGCTCACTTATCCTCACACCAAAACAAACCTCCAAGACCACACCATCAACCAACGCACTTCCCTTGCAACTGCACTCTTTCTAATGTTAGCTTGTTCCATCAACTATGCCAACGGTGAAGCTCATCAGTATAACAACAGTCCAAGAAGACTAATGCATTTGAAAAATATCTTTTAAAATCCAGTGGGGCCCACATGATTTCCACTAAAAATATTCTCAAGCAAAACTATATAAGCCACCTTTCTTTCTACAAAATTCCATTGCGAAGGATTCCGACTCAAGTCCTACAGAAAGTTCTGAGGTCTCAGCAGAAAAATTCAGCACAGCTACAGCAGAACAATTTTATCAATCCCAACCAAACCAAACTTCAGTTTTCTGAAGTGCTATAAACAATTCTTCTGAAGTACCAGAATGGACTTGTGAAGTATTTGCATAAGCCAATTTCAGGCTAGCAAGGCTAATCTCATCAGGCTCCCTCTCAAAGCGCCAGACTATGCAAGTCTGTTTTTGAATCACTTTCTAAAAACAGCTTTTCTTCTTCATTCTCCAAAGCAGAAGTCAGATCAGCCTTACAAGTGTAGGTTGGTTTTGCATGATATTGATAAACACATTAGCAACTATACTGTGGAATCTTGTGATCAACCCACAGGCAAGCACCCTGGGTGGGTGAGGGGGGAAAAAGAAAGTTTTCCCAACCAAATATTGTACCTATCTCAAAGAGCAATAGAGGGTTTTTTTTGTCTGGTAAAACCCTTTTTGGAAGGGGTTCTGCAGTAAACAGCCAAAATAAATTTGCTAACAGCTGAATCCATGCAAAGTGCTCTGGGGTATGGTGGAGGGAGAATCCTAAATATGCTTTTAACATTTCTTTAATGAAAAAAGCTAAGCAGCCTTTCTTTTTGTCAAGTGCATCTTAACACAGTCCTTATGTTCTACATCATCATCTTTGGCCATTAATTTTTTCAAAGTAAAACTGAAAGAACCTGAACACATGAAGGGCAATTCGAACCACTGTCCTGGAACATGGCTATGGACATTCTTTTAAGAATGAGAACAGACAAGATAAATGGTTCTTTGGTGGTGTACTGACTTTGCTGAGACAGAATCACAGGCCAGCCATGGGCTGCAGGTCTCTAGCAGGTCTGAATCAGCCAGAACAGTTGACTTGAGTTGGCTCACAGGTGTATCCCATGTCATCACCATCACAGAGTACAACAATCACATATATATATATAGATAGACAGATATAAAGAGAGAGTATTGACATTGCTATTAATTTTGTTATGTAATTAAATCTGGTTTCATTTCACCCTGTGTATCTCCTTTTCCTGATTCCCCTTCTCTGCTGGGGAGGGATTGTCAGATGATACAATAACTGCTGTAAGTTCAGGCCCAGACAATGGCTAAATATAGACAGGTGGTTCTTCCAGCATGCAGAGTTGCAGTGTTCACTGTAGAAGTGTTCATGCTGCAGCATGACTGCTCAGACCCATCGTCCTTCTAACACACTCTATTGTACTTTCAAAGCAAGCAAATGAAGAATGCATCTCTTCTCAGTTCTTTGTACCTACTTGACTGATACATTCTTTCTGTCACTTCTAGACTATCTGGACTTTTGGGCATTCTGCTTTTACTGAATGTACAATTACAGGTCTTCAGAGATCTGTCAGCATTTAAACCAAACAAACAAAAAGCAAGCAGTGACTTAATCTCCAGACAAATATAACTGTAGACAACATTTTTGTGTGAACAGTTTAAAAGGGTTTTAGTAGAGAACAGCTCTACCTTAGGGAATGCAGCACAGCCCTACTTGCAAAGTGGACTTGACGGTCACAAACGCAAATGAACTCATCAGTGATGCCAAGACTGGGGGCAGACTGTGCTGCACTGGTGGAATTTGCAGACCTAAGGCATGTGGGACAGGCAAGGAGCAGAGTCAGGACTCTAAATTTGAGGAAGGCAAACAGGAAAGGAGAACAGAGCAGAGCTGGCAGATCTTTAAGGACACTATTCTTACAGAGCAAGACCTCTCAATCCCTATAAGAAATCGGGCAAGGAAGGGAAGAAACTGCCATGGCTAGTCAGAGAAAAGAGCAAGAGGGAACTGTACAGGCAATGAAAGCAGGGACAGGTGACTACAGGAACACCACCTGTTTGTGTAGAGATGTCAGGAAGGCCAAAGGCATGGCTGGAGCTGAGCCTGGCAAGGGATGCAAAGACTAATAAAAAGGGCTTCTACAGGTACATCAACCAGCAAAGGGACATCACAGAGATAGAGTTCCCCCTCTGAGGAATGAAAATGGAGAGCTGGTGTGAACAGATGAGGAGAGGGCTGAGGTACTCAATAACTTTTTTGCTTGTCTTTACTGGCAATCTTACTCTGTCCCTGTCCAAAGTGAATGGACCACTAGGTGTGGACCAGCAGGGTAAAGTCTCTCCAACCATAAGGGAAGATGAAGTTCAGGACCACATGAGGAACCCCAACATACATAAATCTATGGGATCTGATGAAACACATCCCAGACTTCTGAAGGAATTGGCTGGTGTAGTTGCAAGGTCACTCTCTATCATATTTGAAAAGTCCTGGCAGTCAGGTGAAGTCCTTGGAGACTGGAAGAAGGAAAACATTACAGCCAGGAGCCCCTAGAAATTACCAACCTCTCAGCCTCACCTCTCTGCCTGGGAAGATCATGGAACCTATACTGGAACACATGGAGGACAGGGAAGTGCTTTGAGCCAGCAAGCATGGCTTCACCAAAGGCAAGTCTTGCCTGAATAAGCTAGTGGCCTTTTACAATGGTGTAACTACATCGGAGGACAAGGAAAGACCAACAGATGTTATCTGTCCAAACTTCTGTAAGGCCTTTAACTCACTGCCCTGCAACATCCTTCTTTCTCAGCTGTAGAGATATGGAACTGATGGCTGGACTGTGCAGTGGATAAGGAATTGGTAGGATAAATTCATCCGAAGAGTACTGGTCAATGGCTCAATGACCAGATGGAGATGAATGACAAGTGCTATCCCTCAAGGGTCTGTATTGGGACAGTAAGATTGAGTGCACCCTCGGCAAATTTGCAGATGACACCAAGCTGAGTGGTGCAGTTAAGACTGCAGTGTAAGGAGAATCACATGAGGTTCAATAATGCAAAGTGCAAGGTCCTGCACCTAAGTCAGGGCAATCCTCCATATCAATACAGGCTAGGGGGATGGTGAGATTGAGAGCAGCCCTGTAGAAGAGGATTTGGGGGTGGCTGAGAAGCTGGATGTGAGCCAACAATGTGCACTTGCAGCCCAGAAGGCAAAGTGCATCCTGGACTGCATCAAAAGAAGTGTGGTCAGCAGGTCGAGAGGCGATTCTACCACTCTGCTCTGCTGAGAACTCACCTGGAGTACTGTGTCCAGTTCTGGAGTCCCCAACATGAGACAGACATGGACCTGCTGCAGCAGGTCCATAAGAGGACCACAAAGATGATCACAAGGCTGGAGCACCTCTCCTATGAAGACAGGCTGAAAGAATTGGGGATATTCAGTCTGGAGAGGAGAAAGCTCCAGAGAGACCTTTCAATACCTGAAGGGGACCTACAGGAAGGCTGGGGAAGGACTGTTTAGAAGGGATTGTAGTAAAAGGACAAGGGGCAATGGTTTTAAACTGGACCAGGTAGATTTAGGTTGGACATAAAAAAAGTTCTTAACACTAAGAGTGTTAAAATGCTGGAATAGGTTGTCCAGGGATGTGGTTGAGGCTCCATCCCTGGAAACTTTCAAGCTCAGCTCGATGTTGCCCTGGGCAGCCTGATCTAGTTGGAGGTGTCCCTGCGGTGGGGTTGGACAAGATGACCTTGAGGGTCCTTTCCAACTCAATGCCACCTTTGAATCTGTGAACATATTTGCTTGTTTTTGTAATTTTCACTTTAAGAACAGTGATGACTTGTACTATCCTTACTGACTTTGAGTTTAAATAGGTCCTCTCTCAGTTTCCAGGCTTTTTTATTTAATTCTTTTAACATAACATAATATAATGTAGTAGAGTGAGAGGCAAAGAGCATTTTCACACAAAGTTCCCATGCATGCTCACAGTAGAACAACTGAAATACCTATGGAGCAGATTATCTTGGCAGCAATGACTGTGCACCTGAAGGATGGCCAAGGGCTCAGGTCCAGCCAACAAGGATTTAGGAGGGGCAGGTCCTGCCTCTCCAACCTGATCTCCTTTTATGATCAGGTGACCCGTCTGGGGGCTATGGGGAGGCCTGTGGATGTGGCCTACTTGGACTTCAGCAAGGCTTTTGACACCGTCCCCCACAGCAAACTGCTGTCTAAGCTGTCATCTCGTGCCTTGGACAGCAACACTCTGTGCTGGGTTAGGAACTGGCTGGAGGGCCGAGCAAAGAGAGTGGTGGTGAATGGTGCCACATCCAGCTGGCGGCCAGTCACCAGTGGCATCCCCCAGGGATCAGTGCTGGGCCCCATCCTCTTTAATATCTTCATTGATGATCTGGATGAGGGGATTGAGTCAGTCATCAGCAAATTTGCAGATGACACCAAGTTGGGAGCAGATGTTAGTCAGTTAGAGGGTGGAAGGGCTCTGCAGAGGAACCTTGACCGACTGGACAGATGGGCAGAGTCCAACAGGATGGCATTCAACAAGTCCAAGTGCCAGGTGCTGCACTTTGGCCACAACAACCCCATGCAGTGCTACAGGCTGGGGTCAGAGTGGCTGGAGAGCTCCCAAACAGAAAGGGACCTGGGGGTGCTGATTGACAGCCATCAAAACATGAGCCAGTGGTGTGCCCAGGTGGTCAAGAAGGCCAATGGCATCCTGGCCTGCATCAGGAATAGTGTGGCCAGCAGGAGCAGGGAAGTCATTGTGCCCCTGTACTCTGCATTGGTCAGGATACACCTTGAGTCCTGTGTTCAGTTCTGGGACCCTCAGTTTAAGAAGGACATCCAGAGAAGGGCAACGAGGCTGGTGAGAGACCTTGAGCACAAGCCCTACGAGAAGAGGCTGAGGGAGCTGGGATTGTTTAGCCTGGAGAAGAGGAGGCTCAGGGGAGACCTCATTGCTCTCTACAACTACCTGAAAGGGGGTTGTAGCCAGGAGGGAGTTGGTTTCTTCTCTCAGGCAACCAGCACCAGAACGAGAGGACACAGCCTCAAGCTGCACCAGGGGAGGTTTAGGCTCGAAGTTCTTCACAGAGAGAGTCATTCATCATTGGAATGGGCTGCCCAGGGAGGTGGTGGAATCACCATCCCTGGAGGTGTTCTCAAGAGGGGACTGGACGTGGCACTTGGTGCCATGGTCTAGTCATGAGGTCTTTGGTGACAGGTTGGACTTGATGATCCTGAAGGTCTGTTCCAACCTTGGTGATACTGTGATACCTGCTTCTTTGCATAAGCCCCGTTAACAAGAGAGTTCTCCCAAAGGACTTGTCAAAAGCATCTTTCACTGAACCTAAGTCCTCACTACGGTAAAGTAAGGTAAGTAGAAATCCGGTAAGGTAAGTAGAAATCCTCTTACCTGGGCAAGCCAGCAATGGGACATTGACATGACACTAAAATTATTTTTTGATTGGAGCAAATTTCCACTCCAACCTAACCAATGTAATACAAATAACATGTGAGACAGCCTTAAACATTGAGGTGACTGCATTGCTACTAACATCTCACTTCCTGGTAAGGGTGGGTGGGTGCTCGCTTTCTTCCTACCCCTGCTTCAGCATTAACAAATGATAACCATACAAACTCAAACACTCCCCATAAATGCAATTACTTGACAAGCCCTTCTGCTGCATTGCAAGGGATGAGTTTGGAAAATAACTCTATTAAGTACAAAGCCTTTTGAAATAGCCACATTTTTCTTCTTACCTCCTGATAAAGGTCACTGAGATCCTCATGATGTGCCTGCTTAGAGCACCCTGGGAACTCTCTGACACAACAGGAGTCAGGAGGCCAGTCCATCTCTGTCACTTCCAGCCAGTCTGTGAAGTACACCACCCCACAACATTTAAACTGCAAAGGAAGGATTAGCTTAAATCAGCAATAATGATGCTGCTTCTTCATAACAACAGGTCATCAAAAAGCTAAAGAAATTCCTATTAACAACTCTCACAACATTTACATAGGGCTAAAATCATTGAAAAGAACTTCCACATATCTTTTGTTGTATTTTGACATAAAAGCAACATGAAAAATGTAATGTAGAAACCAATGAACACCTCAGTGGCTCTGTTCTGCCCTTCAAATCCCAACTGCTCCCTCAAAGGACGTTTCACAGAACTTGTCCTATCCTGTAATTCTAATATCCATACATGAACACATGATAATTTCATGTCAAAAGAGTGACTAATGAACAGGTGTACCTGTGGCTGAAGGAAGTAGTAGGAAAATATGACTAAAGTCTTACTTGTATAGACTATTCCCCCAAGACTGTAACTATGGACACATCTGTTGATAATTAAATGAGAAAAAGCATTGATTTATCACAATACAGAAAAACAGGGGGGTGGGAGGGGGTGGTGTTTAAATGTGAGTAAAATGGTATAGGAATCACAAATGCTGAAAGAAAAATGGCAAATGAAGGAAGCCGTATCACACTAAACTAAGCACAACAGAATCCACCATAAAGGCAGAAAGTCTGGCTGCAAAGCAGATGAGCCGTAATTGACTATAAAACACACAAGGACTCTAAGTTCTCTTCTCTGCAAAGCACACTGGGAGATTTAAAGCCAAATAGCCAGCCTACCACACTCCCAGACACGTTCCCATAAAAAAAAGCACTGAAGCAGCTATACTGTATTTTCTTCGCCACTGGATAGGGACTTGCTAGGATTTTATGGAAGCATTGCTGCAGGAATGAGATTCTTTTTCTCCCTGGATGTTCTTCAGTATCAGTTTGAATGTAAATCACCTGGTTCCTCTGACCCCTGGGCTTGGGAATATTTGTCCCCTGCTACTCACTTCAGAGCCAGAGTCCTGCATATCACACCACTCCTCAGTCACAATCCAGCAGATCAGTGCCCAGGCACTGATACACACTGTGCCTTGACTTCACCTTTCCTTTTACAAATACCACTTACTTTCTCACCACAGCTTTAATGTCTCTGTTGTTAACAGTTGTTAGTCAAACCCTGCCAACACAGGACTTTCTAAGGGAAGTTCAAGCTTTGGCTCCTCATTCTCATTGTGAAGATCACCTCATTCGACACACTTTTCTTAAATCTTTTCTTTCATAGTTTCATAGTTTCATTCAGGGTTGGAAGGGACCACACGGATCATCTAGTTCCAACCCCCCTGCCATGGGCAGGGACACCCTACACTAGATCAGGCTGGACAGAGCCTCATCCAGCCTGCTCTTAAACACCTCCAGGGACGGGGCCTCGACCACCTCCCTGGACAACACATTCCAGGGTTTCACCACTCTCATGGGGAAGAACCTCCTCCTCACATCCAGCCTGAATCTTCCCACCTCCAGCTTCATTCCATTCCCCCTAGTCCTGTCACTACCTGATATCCTGAGAAGTCCCTCCCCAGCCTTCCTGTAGGCCCCCTTCAGATACTGGAAGGCCACAATTAGGTCACCTCGGAGCCTTCTCTTCTCCAGACTGAACAGCCCCAACTCTTTCAGGCTGTCCTCATAGGAGAGGTGCTCCAGCCCTCTGATCATCCTCGTGGCCTTTCTCTGGACACGCTCCAGCACCTCCACATGCCTCTTGTAATAGGGGCTCCAGAACTGGACACAGTACTCCAGGTGGGGTCTCACCAGGGCTGAGTAGAGGGGGAGGATCACCTCCCTCGACCTGCTAGCCACACTTCTCCTGATGCAGCCCAGGATCTGATTGGCTTTGCGGGCTGCAAGTGCACGTTGAGAGCTCATGTTGAGCTTTTTGTCCACCAGCACCCCCAAGTCTCTCTCCTCAGGGCTACTTTCCAGCCAGTCACTGCCCAGTTCCCCATGCCCAGTTCTTCCTTCCTGACTTCTGATGATCCTTCCCACCTTCCTTAGCACTGTCACAACTCCAATATTGGACCAGCAAGGGGGTTGAAGGGAAAAAAAACAAACTATTTCCCATCTTTCTCAAAATGTTAAACGATACAGAAGAACAAGAACCAAGCTGATCAGGGCTGAATTTTTGGGAACAAAATTGTTACTATCATTTTTTTCTTTGGGAAAAAAACTGATGCTGACTGAAGAAGGGCCTCAAGCACAGTGCTTGTTCATGCATAAATCACATACCAGGCTCACACATACTTAGCTGAGTTATAAGTAGAGCTCACCAATTAAGTAGGAGCTATAAAAGAGCCTTCTCAGTTCACTTCAGACTTTCCCCAAATAATTCCTCCAGTCAGAGATGGAATATAGGAAATTAGCTTCTGAAAAGATCTTTTTCTCCTATGCATGTGTTAAGGCATAGTTGAAGTTTTATTGGTAATATTAATACTACAACAAATCATTCTGATGACACAACAACAACCAGGGGGATAAGAGGAAGCTTTTAATTTAATCAGCCTATACATTTAAACCAAGACATAGTATCAGCTCTATTTAAGGATACTGACACTTTGATTTTATGATCTCATGTACAGAACATCCACAACCACTCTGTGTATAAAGAATTAGTCAGTTTCACAGTACAGTTGTATAGCCAGAGCAGGGGACTGGTTGAGGGTGGAGGTGTGTTTAACCTCATGTAGTCCTCACTCTTTCTTTCAGGCTTTAGTAAAAATACAGACTAACCAAGTGCTGCCAGGAAATGTTTAAATAAACAGGAAATCTGTGCAACACTGATAGATTTCAACATTTCAACAAGGGCAACATAATGACAGGCATTTAGAGTTCTCTTCCTGCACCTCAGTTATATTTGGAGTTAATGAGTTTTACCTTGGGCAATGTCATGTTTTTGTAAGATAGTACATCATTCTTTAACAACAGTTCTGGATTCTAGCAGGATAGAGGGCAAAGCTGTGAATACACAAGGAAGCTTTTTTGTTTGTTTCCTGGCCCCCATCAAGTCAAAGGAAACAAAACCCATGAACTCTTTCTCAAGTCTCAGCCAAAGGGACAGTGTTGGCATCTTTTTGGATACTTCCTTTCCCACTCATTTCCACTTAAATACATATCCTACCCATGAGATCTCTGTAAAAGGAAACTAACAGAGCCTACAGGAAGGGGAGCAGAGTTTAGCATTAAAACAGCATACATAGATGTCCATTTAGCTTTACCTGCACAATTTTGGTTTTACATACTTCATACTCTTTAATGTTACAATAATCCTAAAAGGTGTTTGTGTCCTAAACTTACTGGCAAACAAAAAGAAGCATTAGGAATTTAACAGAATTTAGGGAAAAAACCACTTATTTTTTAGTATTTTAGCATCATGACAGTCTAAAAAAGCTCAAGAGCTGAAAATCAAGTGATGATAAAAGCTATCATCACTATGCAGTGTTTCACACAAAATGTACTTGCATTTATTCACTTGTTGACTTACAATCAACCCTTTTCTTCAGCAGATAAATAATGTGTGTCAAACATACTTCAGCTCAGGAATTAACTGCCTTCTTACCTCCCGCTGGAAGAAATTCCAAGCATGGGTCAGCCACTGGTACCTAGGTAGACCATAATTGGTCATCCTGGCCTTCAGCGTTATCATATCAGACCACTGCACTGGAACCTGCAGCAAGAAAAGGAAAGTGATTCACACAACAGATAAGTTGCTTTGTGGCTCCAAACCTAGACCCTCCACCTACTTTCAAATCCTTGTGGTGCAATGAGTGCCGCAACTTTGTATGCAAAATAGAACAGGAAAACAAATGCTTCCATTTTTATAATGCTGAAACTTTAAGAGCCTTCATTAAAGGCTGTGTCCAGTTCTGCGACCCTCAGTTTAGGGAGGATGTTGACTTGCTGGAATGTGTCCAGAGAAGGGCAACAAAGCTGGGGAGGGATTTGGAGCACAAGCCCTGTGAGGAGAGGCTGAGGGAGCTGGGGTTGCTTAGCCTGCAGAAGAGGAGGCTCAGGGGAGACCTTATTGCTGTCTACAACTACCTGAAGGGAGGTTGTAGCCAGGTGACAGTTGGTCTCTTCTCCCAGGCAACCAGCACCAGAACAAGAGGACACAGTCTCAAGCTGCACCAGGGGAGGTTTAGGCTGGGAGTTAGGAAGTTCTTCACAGAAAGAGTGATTGGCCATTGGAATGTGCTGCCCAAGGAGGTGGTGGAGTCACCATCCCTGGAGGTGTTTAGGAAGAGACTGGATGGGGTGCTTGGTGCCATGGTTTAGGTGATTAGATGGTGTTGGACGATAGGTTGGACTCGATGATCTCAAACATCTTTTCCAACCTGGTTAATTCAATTCTATTCTATTCCATTCTAAAATATCAGGAAAAAAGTTCTTGTTTTTTTTCACTTACAAATTTACTTACACTGGAAAAGGAGCTGCATTTTTAAGAGAGTCAGAAATAGCTGTCTAACATCATCACCCAATTTTTACCTGTCATAAAACTTAAACTGAGTCCCACTCAAGCCAAAAGGAATGGTATTTGTCTGTCCCAGTTTAGGTATCCTCCTGGCATCTTTTAGTCAATAGAAAGAAACAGGCAGCTGTATGGGGCAATTCATCTCGAGATAAATATTTCCAAGAAAGTACAAAGAAATCACAAACCCACTACATTAAGATGACAAATTTAGATCTAAATGTCCAACTTTTAAATATGTAACATTAATTGAGATTAATTCTACCTTGAAAGTCTTTTCAATGGCCTTCTGGTTTTGCAAGGAGCCCTGCACTCAAGTAACCTGAATTTCAGTATCTCACTTAAGAATATTAACAAAGAAGCATACACAATGAGCCCCTCTGAACTTTGTTCTTCACACATACTCAGGGCCTTGCAAATATTTTCTTCTGAAAGAAGGAAATAGTTCCCAAAGTATTTCTCTTTCAAATTTGACTACTCAAAAGCGAGTTGCTGGTTCTCTCTGTAATCAGACCATGACCCTCAGTTAGCAATCTGTTAGAAACAATAGCAATTAAGTGCCTACCATACAATGTCTTTAAGATAACTACAGTTTAGCATCACAAATTTCAGTGTGCCAAGCTAAAAGAAGAAGCTAAAGATGCTGCAGTTGCCCTTATAGGCGCACATACCATTCCTGCTGAGTTTTCCCTTGTTCCCATTAGCCTTAATAGTCATAGTGAAAGAAACCATAATTACAGTATCAACTTTCATTTGGAGGGTGGGGAAGCCAACTGAGAATTAGCTATTCTATTCCATTTGGAATGAACAAGGGCATTTTGAACATAGCAATAAATATTATCTAAGGAAAAAATGATCATAGTACTTCACATAGCCTGGTCTTTGTTGTGCTAGATGATCTACAAAAATATAGGGACAGTTGCTGCCTGACTGATTCCATAACCCAAACAATAACATTTGATAATGTTTCATTACCACTGGTAAGTTATACTACATTTTTGACACCTTGGTAAAGCTTCATATGTCATGAATGTGCAACGAGGCTGGTGAGAGGCCTCAAGCACAAGCCCTATGAGGAGAAGCTGAGGGAGCTGGGATTGTTTAGCCTGGAGAAGAGGAGGCTCGGGGGAGACCTTATTGCTGTCTACAACTACCTGAAGGGTGGCTGTAGCCAGGAGGAGGTTGGTCTCTTCTCACAGGCAACCAGCACCAAAATAAGAGGACACAGTCTCAAGCTGCACCAGGCAAAGTTTAGGCTTGAGGTGAGGAGAAAGTTCTTCACTGAGAGAGTCATTAGCCATTGGAATGTGCTGCCCAGGGAGGTGGTAGAGTCACCATCCCTGGAGATGTTCAAGAAGGGATTGGATGTGGCACTTGGTGCCATGGTTTGGTCAAGAGGTTGGACTTGAGGTCTCTTCCAAGCTTGGTGATTCTGCATGAACACACTTTTCACTTAGCAGAATTTTTACCTATAAGCCATAAAACACTGAACTCCAAATTGTCCATGTGAAAAACATGCTAGCAGTGGAGTA
The DNA here is from genome assembly GCF_026170545.1 of Melanerpes formicivorus. NCBI lineage: Eukaryota > Metazoa > Chordata > Aves > Piciformes > Picidae > Melanerpes > Melanerpes formicivorus. The sequence continues at coordinate 3,284,801 of NW_027142355.1, forward strand.
CTAAAAGTACTTAAAACCCAGTATCACAGAACATTTACACTAGTCACTAATAAAATTATTTTGGTTTGTACTCAATGCATTTGTCTTTTCACTGCACTGAATGTTAGCACTCTGCTTTCTTTGGATAATATTTGATACTGATGCAAATATGCTCCTATCTGCTAGACTATTTTTTCTATTATGCTATTTGAGTTGAACACAGCCCAAGGTTAGGAGGTTAACACAAGGCATCCAACTTCTTTATGAAAACAATGGAAAGCAGGAAAACAATCAAGAAGTGAGAGAACAAAATTAAAAGCAAGTCAAACCAAACTAAAACCCACTGTAGGAAGCCAGTTTGAATTCTGGATCAAAGGATGGATATGGAACTCTGTGTTTGACTGCCCCAGAATGCCAACATGTCAAGCTAAGGACACTGATGTATCTATTAATTAACTTCCTGTCAGCTCATGCATGCAGTAGTACATAATAATGTATGATCCTGAGATGCATTTGCTTGCTGCTTTTCTGTAGCCTGTAGACAAACGTGAACTAGAGATGCTGGCTTGATTTTAGCCTAAGTTCTGTAAAGCTTGGTCTGCCATAGAGCTCTAATTATTATTATTTTTCTAATGAGTATCAAGGCTTGACCAATGCCTAAGTAAGGCAAGAACTCACACTGGCTTTTCAATCTTGTGAGTGGAATAAATTAGTCATAAGGCACACTTCACGCTGAGAGCTATCATGAGCTGGAAGGAAAATTATTTATACAAGGACTCTTAGAGCAACTTGTCCATATGCCCATATTGGATCAGTAGAGGTGGTTATGCCTCAGTGACATTTCTGACAACATCCCCCACCCACCTGCACTAATGTCAGCTGATTCTCTGAAACTCACCAAGGGCTCCTGTGATTTCATGCAAAGCTGAAACCAACAAGACATCAAGTCAGCCCCATGGGTATAAGAGGCTCTCAACAGCAAGAAACGTGGCTTGCCTCATCACAGGAAGAGCAGTAGTGTTAAGGCAAAGGGAATAATAAGGGGAAAACAGAAGGGGAAAGAGAAAAAAACAAAACAAAACCACAGCATTACAGAGAGAGAAGAAACAAGATTAAAACAAACAAAGTCATTGTTGAAAGGGTGGGTTTTTTTTATTCTATTTGCATGCCCATATTTTCTATTCTATTTGCATACAATCAAGCTCCTGGAGAAAGAAATAATCAGAGGAGTGTGGGGTATCTGGCAGAAGGTACAGGCATGGAGCTCACTGCTGCTTCTTAGAATAGAATAGAACAGAACAAAATAGAATAAATCAGGTTGGAAGAGACCTTCGAGATCATCGTGTCCAACCTATCACCCAACACTATCTAATCAATTAACCATGGCACCAAGCACCCCATCCAGTCTCTTCCTCCAGTGATGGCAACTCCACCACCTCCCCTGGCAGCCCATTCCAAAGGGCAATCACTCTTTCTGTGAAGAACTTCTTCCTAACATCCAGCCTGAACCTCCCCTGGCCAGCTTGAGACTGTGTCCTCTTGTTCTGGTTCTGGTTGCCTGGGAGAACAGACCAACCCCCACCTGACTACAACTTACTTTCAGGTAGTTGCAGAGAGCAAGAAGGTCTCCCCTGAGCCTCCTATTCTCCAGGCTAAGCAACCCCAGCTCCCTCAGCCTCTCCTCACAGGGCTTGTGCTCCAAACCCCTCTCCAGCTTTGTTGCCCTCCTCTGGACACATTCCAGCAAGTCAACATCCTCCCTAAACTGAGGGGCCCAGAACTGGACACAGGACTCAAGGTGTGGCCTAACCAGTGCTGAATACAGTACTGTTCCTGATACAGGCCAGGATGCCATTGGCCTTCTTGGCCACCTGGGCACACTGCTGCCTCATGTTCAGCCTACTATTGATCAGTACTCCCCGGTTCCTGTCTGCCTGGCCACTCTCCAGCCACTCTGACCCCAGCCTGTAGCACTGCATGGGGTTGTTGTGGCCAATGTGTAGAACCCAGCACTTGGATGTGTTAAATCTCATGCCCTTGGACTCTGCCCATTTATCCAGCCTGTTGAGGTCCCTCTGCAGAGCTCTCCTACTCTCTAACAGATCAACTCCTGTCCCCAGCTTGGTGTCATCTGCAAACTTACTGATGATGGACTCAATCCCCTCATCCAGATTATCAATAAAGATATTTTGACAATGGGGGTAAAGGGCCAACCATTAATTTTTTTTTCTAGAGGGAAGCAGCATCACCAGTGCCTTATCTAGGGCTATGCCAGGTCGGGGTTTCAGTAGGTAACTGAAAGCTTGGAGCTCACAGTAAAACACACTGTAACTTTATGTTCTCTAACTGAACTGTGAAGGCTGGAGAAGGCACGCACCAGTGCACTGAAGGCTACATGATTCCAGCCAACTTTGAACTGACAGTATTTCTGTGGAAAGGTGAATGTTAGTTAGAACTGTCATCCTTGGCAAAACACCCGCAGAGGGCACCTACACCCTTAGGAGGAAGCATGCCTCTTGTTTGCATTCCCAATTTTAAAATGCACCAATGGAAGCTGGCATTTAAAATAAAGGGATAGCCTTAATTGCTGTTATATTAGAACACCCCTCTGGAATCTGTACCACGAGGAAATGAATGCTGATGCAAACTATTGCCACATAACTTCAGACATGCCAGAAATTCCTATGTGAATAACAAGAAGGCTCCTTCCCACCTTACTGCAGTGTAATTGCAACTATCTGTTGGAAAGACCAGTATATAAGGAATATCTTGGCACTTTAGAGGAAATGTTTGTCCCTCTACTCATAAAATGTATCAAACCTTCCAGGTTGATTTCTGCTCAACACTTACCCATTTTTTTGCACAACGGTTACCAAGTCCTCACTTTGAAAAGGTTGGTACAGCTATAAAAACTAGACAGAGCAAACCTCTTCACAGGTTTACAGAAGAACATTTTATAGCTAAGACATGTTTTGCTTAAGACTGGCATTTACAGCTTGTGGAGGCAGTGTGAAGATTTCAGCAGACAGAACGAACGTCCTCTATCGACAGAACAGACTGTTTGTTTACAACATAGTGCACTCAGCTATAGCTCTTGAAAGCATCAGGAACTTGTGAGAACTCGAAGTAATTTTGCCCCACATCTCCTCTCTCAAGAATTAACAGAAAACAAAGTTCTTAAGTCAGAGACTGCAAGATTCGACTCTCAAATACAGCGTGGGGCAAGAAAATCAGATAGGACCTTCCAGACAAATAAGCTCTCCCAAAAGGAATCTCTGCTTAAAAAAAGAGGCAGTCACTTTAAATTAGACACTAAAGCAATTAGAAAACAGCTAGCTAATGGAAATCTTTGCTTTCTCCTGTTGAAAAAATACAGCCTTCTTTTCTGACTCACTGTGATTTCCTGCTCGTAGGTCCAAACGCCACAGGCCAACTCAACGCAGAATATTACAAGCAAGCTTCCAAAGTACTGCAGGAAACAGAACGGTCTGAGTTACTTTTGATACTCAGGCTAGCTATGACAAAAGTTTTAAACAATATTGAAGGACATATTGAAACATTATTAACACTTCACATAACTGAAGACAAAATAGGAAGCATTCATGCAGCAAACTTTCTAAGCATTTAAGTCACATGACATTTGTTAACTAACTTAACATGAAACATATGAACACTGCAGTGGGAAAATAAATTCATCTCCTTTTTGCCCAAGAGTACAAGGTTATCATGGCACATGCAAAGAAGTCAATCTTTTTTGCTTTGTATATGTGGAAAAGGAGAAATGTCCTTTTATTTTTCCCCAGTTTTGTGCATGTAAGGAACATCTCCAAATCATGGCAAGACAAAAAGGAGAAGGAAAAAATAAAAAAAAAAAAATGAAAATTAACAGGCTGGAAGAACAAATAAGGTTCTTGAAAGCTGTGGTCTCATCAAAGTTACATAGACATTTGAAGTCAGGTACAATCGTGCAAATATATAGTAAGGCAGATTAACACATTTTTCTCTATTACAAGATTTAATCCTTCAACTATTTTAAACCAGAAAACTAATAGAATAGAATAGAAATAGAAATAGAAATTGACCAGACCAGGTTGGAAGAGACCTTCAAGATCATCGCGTCCAACCTATCATCCAACACCACCTAATCAATTAAACCATGCAACCAAGCACCCTATCAAGTCTCCTCCTAAATACCTCCAATGATGGTGACTCCATGTGACCACCGCCCCCGGCAGCCCATTCCAATGAGCAATCACTCTCTCTGCACAGAACTTCTTCCTAACCTCCAGCCAAAACCTCTCCTGGTGCAGCTTGAGACTATGTCCTCTTGTTCTGGTTCTGGTTGCCTGGGAGAAGAGACCAACCTCTGTCTGTCTACAACCTCCCTTCAGGTAGTTGGAGAGAGCAATAAGGTCACCCCTGAGCCTTCTCTTCTGCTGGCTAAGCAACCCCAGCTCCCTCAGCCTCTCCTCATACGGCTTGTGTTCCAAACCCCTCACCAACTTTGTTGCCCTTCTCTGGACACGTTCCAGCAGGTCAACATCCTTCCTAAACTGAGGGGCCCAGACCTGGACACAGGACTCAAGGTGTGGCCTAACCAGTGCTGAGTACAGGGGCAGAATGACCTCCCTGCTCCTGCTGGCCACAATATTCCTGATCCAAGCCAGGATGCCATTGGCCTTCTTGGCCACCTGGGCACACTGCTGCCTCATGCTCAGCCTACTATCAACCAGTACCCCCAGGTCCCTCTCTGCCTGGCTGCTCTCCAGCCACTCTGACCCCAGCCTGTAGCACTGCATGGGGTTGTTGTGGCCAATGTGCCGGCCGTTGGATTCTGCCCATCTGTCCAGCCTGTTGAGGTCCCTCTGCAGAGCCTCTGCTACCCTCCAGCAGATCAACACCTGCCCCCAGCTTGGTGTCATCTGCAAATTTACTTATGATGGACTCAATGCCCTCATCCAGATCATCAATAAAGATGTTAAAGAGCACAGGGCCCAGCACTGATCCTTGGGGCACACCACTAGTGATTGGCTGCCAGCTGGATGTGGCACCATTCACCACCACTCTCTGGGCTCGGCCCTCCAGCCAGTTCCTAACCCAACGCAGTGTGCTCCTGTCCAAGCCGAAAGTCTTGATAATGATGGTTATGAAAAACTAGTTGCTGTGATGAAAAAGAGTAGGATTATTTTCTGTATAGCATCAACAAATCCTTTCTGAACTACAAGATAAAGCTGCATTGGAAGCAAAGACTGTTTGGTGTTCCAAGTTAATGAAGTACACCATTTATTTTTTATTTGAAGCAGAAGTATAGTTCATTCATTCTCAACTCCAAAATTACTTCCATGCCAATGGACTGAGCTCCCCCTTGTTCTCAGTACACAATACTTAAGAGTTACAGTTGTCATGGATTTTCATTTTATGTGGAAATCAAAGAAACATCATCACAATATAAACCAGAATAAACACATAATTCCATTAGTACATAATTCCATACCAAATACCTAACTCCCTGCTTCTAATTCAGTCGTTTCCTTCTGGAATCTATTTAGGAAATGTGTGAGACACGAAACATATACTGAGATTTTGGGTGGTTTTGTTGTTTTGGTTTCATTTTCTTCTATTCAAAGGTCAATAAACTGTATCACTAAAGTAGAGAATATAAATCCTTAAGTGTTATCATTTAAGACTGGCTGGCTGATCTTAAACCATGACATCAACAAATCAACCATGCAGCCACACACTTACTCCTATCTCACTCCAGTGGGATGGGAAGGAGACAAGCAGAGATGAGGGACAGGGAGGGCTCACTCACCAATTATGGTCACAAGCAAAAGAGACTTGGGCAGACAAAATCAATTTAATTTAACCACTTCACCAACTGAATCAGAACAGGACAGTGAGAAACTGAGTGGATTGAGAACTGGATTAATGACACAGGGCTGTGATCAACAAAATAGTCCAGTTAGAGGCCTGTAGCTAGTGGTGTTCCCCAGGGGTCAGTATTGGGTCCAGCCTTGTCCAGCCTCATCGAAGGCCTCGATGAAGTGTCTAGTGTGTAAGTTCAGCAAGTTTGATAATGATACTGAACTGGGAAGAATGGCTGATACACCAGAAGGCTGTACTGCTATTGAGCAAGACCTGGATAAGCCAGATATTTGGGCAGAGTGCAACCTCATGAAGTTCAACAAAGTCAAGTGCAGATCCCTGTGCCTGGGAAGGGAAAACCCCATGCACCAGAACAGGTTAGTAGAGCTGCTGGAAAGCGGTTCTGTGGAGAAGGACCTGGGAGTGATAGTGGATAACATGCTCATCACGAGCCAGCAGTTTGCCCTTGTGGCCAAGGGTGGCCAGTGGTCTCCTTGGATACATTAAAAGTGGTCAGAAGGTTCTCCTCCCCTTCTATTCCACTCTAGTGAGGCCACAGCTGGTGTATTGTGTCCAGTTCAAGTGGAGAGCTACAAAGGTCATTAGGGGATTGGTGTATCTCTCAGCTTGTCCTTAGGCTGAGAGACCTGAGGCTTAGCCTGTAGAAGATGGATAGGGAGCTTATGAGTGCTTATAAATATCTAAAGATCAAGTGTCTAGATGATAGGACACCACCCTTTTCAGTGGTGCTCAGTGACAACAGCTGATGAGCACAAAATGGAACACATTTGGGGTGTATGTATGTACAAAATGGAACACAATGAGGGCATACATAAGGCATTCTCTGGAAAGCTCTTAATATGCAGTTCCTTGTAACATTTCATTCATTCAGCAACCTTCACATTTGAAATGTCCTCTTTTTATGTCAACATATAGTTAAGAAAGTTACTGAATATAGTCCAGGATAGACAACTATTTAGCCAGACACACTCATAAACCACTTCAGGGTTGGCTAAGAATTAAGCACTCATGACTAGCTACATCTGCACACATCAGGGCACTGCAGAATCAAGCCCTCTGTTCTAAGAAAGAACATCTCTCCATAAGACAATACCCAAGAAAAGGTAAAAGGAGTTCACACACATGAAAGCACACACTAGGAACTGAGCAACTGCAGGCGTACTGATCTTGCACACAGGAGTTTCAGTTTCGCTCTGGTAACTGAAGGCAAGCATTCTATCTCTCTCTAAACATAATGGTTTGCAAAACAAATAATTCTTCTAGAAGCTGTGTAGAGAAAAAACCCTATAGCCGTTATTTAAATTTATTACCCTTAATTTCCATCTTCCAAACACAGAAATTATTACTGGCCTCCATGCTTATTTCTTGTATCTAATTAAAATCCCACAGGACTCTGAATGCTGAACATATCTTCTTGCATTTACACACTTCTGCTTTTTGCCAGAAACAGAGACTTAGTTTTGAAGCAAGGCTTAATATTTCTCCCTGTGGGCTGAGTGGCTACATTTTATAAAGCAGATTAACTCACTAAGAAGTGCAGTTGTGCATTACTCTCAAAAATACACCAGCAGATCACTGATACCACCTTCAACTAGAGCACATCTCCCTCAGAGCACTCTTGGCCATTGCAATGTTCTTTTTGGTTCTTTTAATTTTTGTATTTTATTTTTTTTGCAGAGAAAGGGTAGGATAGGGAAGGCAGAAAACAATATTGAAAAGATACCTAAAGGTTATCAAATGGGCAGACTCCAATGCCATAAGATTTAACACAGCTAAGTGCTGGGTTCTACACACTGGCCACAACAACCCCATGCAGTGCTACAGGCTGGGGGCAGAGTGGCTGGAGAGCAGCCAGGCAGAAAGGGACTTGGGGGCACTGGTTGACAGTACAGGGATAGTACAAGGATGATTAGGGGGCTTGAACATCTCTCCTACGAAGACTGAGTAATAAGGACTGTTTAGTCTGGAGAAGAGAAGGCTGAGAGGAGATCTTATTAGTGTCTATAAATACCTGAGGGGTGGTTGTCAAGAGGAAGGGGACAGGCTGTTTCCAGTAGCAGCCATTAATAGGACAAGGAATAATCGATATAGCCTAGAACATAGGAAATTCCACCTCAACATGAGGAGAAACTTCTTTACTGTGAGGGTGATGAAGCACTGGAACAGGCTGCCCAGAGAGGTTGTGGGATCTCCTCCTCTGGGGACTTTCAAAGCTAACTTGGATGTGTTCCTACGTGGCCTGCCCTGAGTGATCCTGCTTTGGCAGGAGAGTTTGACCCAATGATCTCTGGAGGTCCCTTTCAACCCCCAACATTCCATGATTCTATGATACTACAAACTGTAAAATCAGGGAGCTGCTAGCCCACACCCAAGGGAAACCAAAGATCCAAACATCTCCAGCAATGCTCTCCTGATCCCGCTTGTACCAAATGTGGTATGATCAGGGTTCTGAGGCAGCCCAAATTTCATCAGAAAGGCACAGGAGTGGCTTAATCAGGTCTTTTCTTTTTTTTCCCCTCTTCAAACCTCTTTTGGTTTGCATGTTGCTCCTGAGATTGGGACCCTGTTTCATCTGTTCTGACAGCTTCCTAGTTCACTACTGTCATCCTGGAAAACATGACAAGGCTTCACAGCCTCCTATGTTCATCCCTACAGAAAAAAATATATCCCATCATGCTACATACTCAAAATAATGACTTCTTAAGTTCACTTTCACTCAGTGAGACTTAAGTTCACTTTCACTCAGTGAGACTTCTTAAGTTCACTTTCACTCAGTGAGACTTCTTAAGTTCACTTTCACTCAGTGAGACTTCTTAAGTTCACTTTCACTCAGTGAGACTTCTTAAGTTCACTTTCACTCAGTGAGACTTCTTAAGTTCACTTTCACTCAGTGAGACTTCTTAAGTTCACTTTCAGACAGTGAGACTTCTTAAGTTCACTTTCAGACAGTGAGACTTCTTAAGTTCACTTTCAGACAGGGAGAAAGCAAGAGAGCATTTTGTATATGAAGGCAAACAGCTGAAGCCAGAAGTTGCAACATGGTTAAGAAAAGTAAGAGCATGGAGGTTATTTTGGATAATCTGTTCTACATATTGTAGTTTTTTAAGGAAATGTGCCTTTCTTTGAAGGATCAGTGTACTCAGTAATGAGTCATTATTCATGTGCTCTGTATTTCATTTAATAAATATCTTTTTTTTTCAAGCTCTCTTCCCAAGTGTTTTTCTTTTCTCCCAGAAGATATTCAAATTTTTATTTTTCTTTTTAAATTCAGACTCTGGAAAAAACACAACCCTTACAACAGAGCAAATGAAGAGCAGCTGATCAGCAAGTCTAGCCTTCTCAGGCTTGCTGTCTAGTGGTTACATCACCTTCTTGGTTAACACGGTCCATACGACAAGAGGCAAAAAAAGCCCTGGAAAAGGACAAGGGCTGAAGGGGATTCCAAGGGTAAAGCAGCTGCAGAATGAAACCTTATGGGAATCTTTAAAAGAACAGAGTATACAGCATGTAAAACAATGCAGAAGATTTTTAAGATACATAGCAGTTCCCAGTGGCTAACAGCCTGAGAACATCAGCCTTGCTCTTCTGAGACTCAAGTCATCCAGACATCTGTCTGCAGGTGGAGAAACATCAGATAACCACCATCACTGGATCACCAGTGGGAACCAGACTCTTTCTGTGCAAAACCTAGTAAGAAACCTTTCCTCTCTCTGAAAGCTCCAACCTATGGTTCCCTTTATTTTTGTTACAATTTATAAACTAATGAGGTTATTTTAATGATTAATCCATCTATACTTTTAAAATGGAGCAGATGCTCATTAAAGGGAGGCAGTGGAAAACTGAAATCCTCTGTTTCATCCACTCCAGCAGCACAAGCTTTACCTTGCCCACTCTTCCACCCTCCTCATCTCCCTCAGCCCCTGCCCCGAAGGGATTAACAGGTCACTTGTCATTCTGATCTAAAATTTGGTTTATTTGCTTGACAAAGCAGAAATTTATAACACAATTCAAGGCTGAAACCACCAGCTTACATCATTAGCTACTGAATATCATCCAGTTCTTCAAAACCCACACGTTCCACAAAAATGATCAAAAGTCTTTATTATTTTAGATTCTGTTTCCCAGATCACAGAAATTTATCAAGATGTCTTACAGCCTGTGACCTTTGCAAAGTCCAAGTTGCCACTTTTTCCAAAACTGTTCTAACTTATTTGCTGAATTAAAAAAAGGATGGGTATGAGCATTTGAATTTTCTAATGTAAGTGTCCCAGTTTGTTTGACTGATCCCTTTGCTTTTTTAAACATCAAGCTAAAGTATTTACAAACAGTTAGACCTTTCCTCACAGCCTCGGAAGTCCAGGCTGGAGGTGAGGAGAAAGTTCTTCACAGAGAGAGTTGTTAGCCATTGGAATGTGCTGCCCAGGGAGGTGGTGGAGTCACCATCCCTGGAGGTGTTCAAGAGGGGAGTGGATGTGGCACTTTAGAATAAACCTTTAGAATAAACCTTTATTAGTAAGGTATCTTACTTTTGAAATATGCAAATGCATACTTCAGACAGTTATTAGTATTTATTTGCTCAAGGCTCAGTTTCCTCAAGTCAGTGAAGTCCAAGGAATAAAGTTGGTTGTGAGGTCATAGGAAAATACTGAACAGGACCTAAGCAACGATAGGCTTACATGGCTCTCAACATTCTGTTCCTCCATCTTCTTCTCCCCTTATTTCACAGGGTTTGTAATAACTAAAATTTCCTTTTCTGTACAAATTTTCAAAGCACAAGCTCCCTTCATGTCTCTACCCCCTTGATTTTCTACCAAGGAAATTAAACACCATTCAAATGCTTCTTTAATCATAAAAATCCCTTTTTCTTGTAAAATAGACCAATCTAGTGCTGATACAAAACATAACTCCTGCTTCAACATGCACCAAAACACTTCAAACATTCACCATTTTGAGTGACGAAGTGGTCTTAGCTCCTAGCATGAACCCATACTGCAGTCCCTGTGCACTAAGTGTCTCTGTGGTTGAGTCAAAGGGCAAAATAAAGAGATTAAGTTACTGGACAGGGCATCCATTCCATACTCGGTTTGTGGCAACAAGAATGCAGTTGAACCACAATATCAAGGCATGTCCAAACAGTGAGACTGGGCTAGGTTTCAGACAAGACACAGAATTTTGGTTGGGTTTTGTGGGTCTATTTACTCATTTAGCCCTTCCTTGCTCTCAGGGACCCTCGTTTGCTATTCCTTTCAGCAGAGTTAAAAAAGCTAGACAAACATGCAATGAGAAAAGAGGAGCTGGGAAAGACAGAAGGAGAAAAAAAACAAAATAAAATCAACCATTACATCACAAAGAATACACATTATCTCAGCAGTTCCCCATTTTCTTTTCTCAGCCAAGATGCTGCAGCCCTCATTCCCATTCTGGTACCAGTCCCAGGACTCTAGCCTCAATCCCAGTCATTTGAACATAGTGTCATATCAGTCCCTGTCCTTTCAATAGCTTCCTAGTACCCACTTCCATCATTTCACTTCACCAATTTATCAGTACCTTCCCTCTCTCCTCCAGGGAGCATCACTCCAGAACCCTTTTCAGCTCTGGTATCATTTCCATCTCTTCTACCATCCTGGATATTAATGGCTTTCAAGAACACGGAGGGAGGGAGCAATATTAACAGTGCAACAAGTGGGAATGAGGAAAAGCAGGAACAAGGAAGATAAAAGAAACAAAGCTTGGTCCAAAAATTTTGGATCATAAGGCCAGACACATTGATATCTAGTAAAACCAACACTGAGAACTTATAGCCCCAAGAACAGGCAAAGTCATAATCTCCATTAGTTAAGCCTAAAATTATAGCATGCAGTGAAGAGCATGTCACAGAAGTCAAGGCAACATTTCATGCTGGAAACATACTGAAACCATAAAATGACTACTGTCAGCAGATATTTACCTTTTAACTTAGCACCACTACTTTTTTTTCAAATGGATGAGCAAGTGGCTCTTAGCTACTGCAGAAGTATACAAAAAAAACCACCCACCCACATTTTGCTTTGTGGCTTCACAACTGCACTGTCCCACCTTCTTGCTGTTGGTCAAAGGCATTTCCATGAATAGCCCTTATGGAGCTGGACAGTTCTTGTTACTTTGAGTCACTGGATAACTGTGCCAAATAGTACCACACTGCCTCTACTCTGGTAAAACACAGCTGTGTGAAGTACTGCGGGTGAAGGAAGCAGATACCACCATGAGCACAGCAAACATTTGGATTTAAACCAAGCATTTGCAAGAAGATCTGGATACTCCCACCAGCACAATTCCTGCCATGCTTCTCCACCCCAACACTCTTGCCTCCATGCTGCTCAAATGTGCAGCTGCTCTTGCTTGTGGCTTGTTCAGCAATTAGCACCCTTCATCTCTAAATGCCTCCCAACAACCCACAATGCCAGGCAACTTGTACATCTCATCGGTAAGCTCCCTCTCCTAGTCCAGAAAGTTAGGCACTGTTTCAAGGCACTTGCCTTTTAAGTACTATATCCACAGCACTATATGCATTTACAATACAGAAGATAAAGTCACAAAACACACCTTATAGTTAGACAGGCACATAGAGACTTTGGCACTGGATCCCTGCACCACCACAGTCCACTCCACCAAGCTGGAAGCCCTGCAGAGTACACCTGCTCCTGCAAAGCCCACATTTTCTCTGTGGTGACACACGGTGGTATCACCAACATTGATCTCAAAATCTAGCCATTTCTTGTAACCTCAAAAATCCTGATATGAATAGGAAAGCAGTTTACCAACTCTCTCATTTCAAGGCAAACAGCTGTCTAATAACAATTTGTACAGGCATTTCCTCAAGCAGTTCATCTTTCGATAAAAGTTAGAAATACATAAAGGAAAAAAAACCCAAACAACAACAAACCACAACTGAAAAGCTGTGTATTTAGAATAGAATCACCAAGGTTAGAAAAGACCTCAAAGATCATCCAAGTCCAACCTGTCACCCAACACCTCATGACTACTAAACCATGGCACCAAGTGCCACATCCACTCCCCTCTTGAACACCTCCAGGGATGGTGACTCCACCACTTCCCTGGGCAGCACATTCCAATGGCTAACAACTCTCTCTTTGAAGAACTTTCTCCTCACCTCCAGCCTAAACTTCCCCTGGTGCAGCTTGAGACTGTGTCCTCTTGTTCTGGTGCTGGTTGCCTGGGAGAAGAGGCCAACCCCCTCCTGGCTACAACCTCCCTTCAGGTACTTGTAGACAGCAATAAGGACTCCCCTGAGCCTCCTCTTCTCCAGGCTAAACAATCCCAGCTCCCTCAGTCTCTCCTCATAGGGCTTGTGATTGAGGCCTTTCCCCAGCCTTGTTGCCCTTCTCTGGACACATTCAAGAGTCTCAATGTCCTTCTTAAACTGTAGGGCCCAGAACTGGACACAGTACTCAAGGTGTGGCCTGATCAGTGCTGAGTACAGAGGCACAATGACTTCCTTGCTCCTGCTGGCCACACTATCCTTGATAGAGGCCAGGATGCCATTGGCCTCCTTGGCCACCTGGGCACACTGCTGCCTCATGTTCAGGCAGCTGTCAACCAGTACCCCCAGGTCCCTTTCTGTTTGACTGCTCTCCAGCCACGCTGACCCCAGCCTGTAGCACTGCATGGGGTTGTTGTGGCTAAAGTGCAGCACCTGGCACTTGGACTTTTTAAATGACATCTTGTTGGATTCTGCCCATGTGTTTTCATGAGAAAGCTGCTCCTAGCTGGAACTACTGGGCTATAATAAAAAAATTTCTCTTACAAGTGGAATGCCGAACAAGGAGCACTTCAAAATGCAAACTAAATGTCCAGCTCTTTATTTACCCACTGACTACCTGAATTTGAGTTTTAGTACAGTACTGGCTTCTCATCAAACCTGTACTAAGCCTACTTAAACTAGTGTCTCAACAAAGCATGCCAACCTGTCTTATGAATCCCTGTTTTCTTCCTGCACATGCCACATTCATGAATGGAATGGAATAGAATAAGCCAGGTTGGAAGAGACCTTTGAGATCGAGTCCAACCTATCATGCAACACTGTCTAATCAACTAAACCATGGCAACAAGCATCACACCCAGTCTCTTCCTAAACACCTCCAGTGATGGTGACTCCACCACCTCCCTGGGCAAAAAAAAACATTTTGCAGAATCTGAGTCCTTGAAGACTCAACAATAAAAGGCACAAACTATGAAAATGAACTCAATCTCTGTCTTGTCTAATTCTAAACTGTATGGTTTACACTAAACACATTTGTTTGTTATTTCTTCCCTTTTAATGTTCAGTAGTTAAATAATGAAGAAATACTTCTGGTTGTTAAGTAAAAATTCCAGCATCAAAGACCACTAGAAGTACTAGAGCAGCTGTGACTGTGCTAAGAGTCAACAAGGGTCACAAAAACATCCATTATTATTACAAAACAATCAAAGAAACATAAATACTTGCTGCCACAACAAACTCAACTACCACTAACCTCTCATACTAATCACACTAGCTGTATGTAACTACCAGTCCTGCAGAATAGTTGGTACAGTAGAGCAGCTAACATTACACACAGAGTATGAGTGCCTTAAGGGACCTGGGGGTACTGGCTGATAGTAGGCTGAACATGAACTAGCAGTGTGCCCAGGTGGCCATGAAGGCCAATAGCATCCTGGCCTGCATCAGGAATAGTGTGGTCAGCAGGAGCAGGGAAATCATTGTGCCCCTGTACTCAGCACTTGGTGCCATGGTTTAGTTGGTTAGATAGTGTCAGATGATAGGTCGGACTCAATGATCTCAAAGGTCTTTTCCAACCTAGTTAATTCTATTCTATTCTACTACTGAATTAACAAGCTATTTGACCACACACCAACAGTGTCTAACAACGTTTGGCTCCGAGGTACATTTCTCTGCCAGCTTTATGATAAAAATCAGTAAGAGGATTTGCCCTATTCATAACAGAATACTTCTAACAGCTTTTCTCTTTGTGAAAACGTATGCAGACAAATTTGAATCCTGTGCTGGTTTTGAATGCTGTAATTACAGAAAACTCTTAGTTATAAATGCAAGAATTTACAAGGAAAACTCCAGGCAGGAAAATATTTTCCAGTGGGATTGTCATGAAGCTCCTGTCAAGCAATAAGTTTACTTGTGCTGTTTAAATAAAACAAATACACAAAAAAAATCAGAGACTCTAAAGGTTACTATTAAAGAATATAAACATGGAGGTGTGTGGAGGCATGGTTTTGCTTCTTCAGTTAGACTATGTGCACAATAGACTTCAAAAACAATCTAAACAATCTAAAGAATACAGAGCCTCAGAAAAGGCAAAGGATAGTTCTAGATTGAAAAAAAACCCAAAATAATCTTGTTCAAAAAACTGTGGCAAGCTTCATAAAGTCTGGGCTCCAGCCGCTCATCTTTGGACTGACATTTTATACATTCAAGTCAGTGACTTGGAAGAGTCCCCAGATCTTCCAGTTCAGGCTGGCATCTCAGCTACTTCTACATCAGGATGTTGGTGATTCATAGAATAGAATCATAGAATCAGTAAGGTTGGAAAAGATCTCAAAGATCATCAAGTCCAACCTGTCACCCAACACCTCATGACTACTAGACCATGGCACCAAGTGCCATGTCCAATCCGTTCTTGAACGCCTCCAGGGATGGTGAGTCAACCACCTCCCTGGGCATCACATTCCAAAAGCTAACAACTCTCTCTGTGAAGAACTTTCTCCTCACCTCAAGCCTAAACTTCCCCTGGGGCAGCTTGACATTCTATCCTCTCATTCTGGTGCTGGTTGCCTGTGAGAAGAGTCCAACCGTCTCCTGGCTACAACCACCCTTCATGACACAGTAAAATTGTATCATAGACATTTAAGGTATATGTAGGTTCTTTATACCAGCTAGCCTTCAGGACTACACATTCCTGCAACAAAGTAAATTATCATAGCTTTAAAATGCTGATTCTACAAAAAAATCCAGAGCAAGCAAGTGCCTGAGAAGACTGAGGTATTTTATTTTCTTATTCTTAAGCTGAGTAAACATTAGTTCAATTTATATGCGTGTCCCATGTGAAGCTGGAAAGTTTTCAAGCACTTAACTGTGAGATAAAATTTCAAAACCAAATTAAAATATCTATGCATTCAGATGCATTAAAAATATCTGACACAGTAATATAAATATTTTATGGGCCCTATATTTTATTAGATTTTTCCAAAACTCCAATTCAATTAACAACATTAGCACTAGCAATTAGCATGCTGCCAGGAACGTCAAGATTTGTTTCCAAATATCTCTGCATGTCATCATTATGGCTGTTCATGTACCTCAAAAAGAAGATTAAAAGCATGATTAAAGAGGCTGTTAAATGTTTTACATGAAGGTTCTTTTATTTTAGTTCATCTGGTTGTACAAAAGCTCGTTTTGTTGATCCATCACTTTCCTGATTAGTCTGATGAATGAAGTATTGACTTATGTCTGCGTAATTCTGTGGTATAACGCAACTGTATTCATTTAACAATTAATCAAGGACAAAGACACACTTAGGAAGACATCATTCAGTTTTGCTTATCAGTTTTCTTAGCAAGAACAAATTCTCAGGCTCCTGAAAATGAAATATTGCAACATAACACAAAAGCTTTGTTTTGATTTAGTGTAATTTGACTGCCTCGACACACTTCAAATAATCTATTTCCAGATGGTACTAAAAGATATAAATGATTTCTTCCTTTCACTGGCAGTTTAATAAACTTAGGGCCAAAAGAAGTTTTAACTTTTCTTTTTAATTAGTTAGGATGCCTTTTAAACCTGATAGCAAAAACAATAACTTACTGTCCCCATCAGTCTATACCATACAGTTGAAATTAATGGAATGGCAAAAGCAATTCATATAAACTATCACTACTGTAAAAAAACACATTATGAAAATCATCTTACAACCTTAAAGTAAAAACTAAGGGTTTATAAATTTACTCTCTTAATACTTTCACTACTTCTATAAAATAATGTACAAAGGTTTTTAAAGTTATGTAAGAAAGATTATAGTAATCCATTATTGCAAGTGCTCATAACTAAGTAATATCTTTCTTAGAACTTGCTCCCATTGACTTTAGCATGGCAAGGTTAAGATCTAGATATAAAAACATGCATGACTACTATGTTACTATAAAGTATCTAGATTGAAATGAGAGTTTTCTCCTATCTCTATAGCTTTGAAACAACACATTTCGTATTGTACATGGGCCTAAATATTGAAAAGGAGAAACAGCCTTTGCCCTCTTGCAATTGAGGAACACTGCTGCTGCAGACCTCCAGCTGGAAATGTCAAGTTCAGCTTACTCCAACCCGCCCCCAAACCACATTTTAATACAAAACCCCAGTACAGTTTCTCAGCTGTTTTAGCTGCGGTATAAGTATTTCCTCACACAAATCTAAGCCAACTTCTCACACTTTTCTTTTTTTTTTGGTCATTTTGTGCAAACTTTGTGAGGTCTGGGTATCATGTATTTAAACCTGCACAGATCCACAAGAAGAACACAACCATATGCACTTTGGGAGAATGCAACACATACTGCAGCAAAAAACACAGGAGCCAAACTCTGCTTGTGTAAGACTCCCGGATATCCTCAAGAGCTGAAGGATTTTTCCTGTCAGCTTTCTCCTACTATAATTATGGCAGTAAACTCTGATACATCTCTTTCCTATCCATTGCTCACATTCTCTTAGGCTTACAGACTGCTTAGAATCCTGCTTATCCTCATGTTAGAAGACAAAGCCCCACCCTACAAAGGGCTACACTTCCAAGAAGCACACAGATATATGGCACTCCATTATCTCAGTGTTCCCAACGGGCTAAATATGTTTAAACTCTAAACTTTGAAAATGTGAGTTGGATGGACTTTTTGGTTTTGAGTGTTTGGAGCTTTTTTTGTTTTATTGATTTTGTGGCTGTTTGTTTATGTCCTCAAACTCACTGACATCCAGATGAAGGACAAACGTTTTGGGTCCCTTGACAGTCAAAGCCTATACATAGAGCCTTGGACCTAAGACTTTTGCTTTCCAGTTGCAGTTCTCAGTTATGCAGTCTCCAAGTGAAAGGAAAAAGCTGGGTATTTAGAATTTGTTTTTCAACTCACAACTAAATATAACTGCAAAATCTGACATCCACATGACAGAGATTCTGAACATTAAATTTGAGTGTATTCATCAGATACAAACACTGCTACTTTACAGACACAACTGTGGGGATAAAGCAAAGTCTAAGTTATTTAGCTATAGCACAGCCAAGAGTCAAAAGGGTAGCAAAAAGGTTCAATTTCAGAGCACTCAGACTCATGTTCTTATAATTACTAGTACTTAACAGTTTGAGTTATTTTTTTCCTTCAGCAATTCTTCTATTAAATGAAGTGGATTTTTGCAAATGAGACACTGCTTGTCTTTCAGTCACAGCATAATGTAGTCTGGGCAATAAATTCTTTCCTGCTGCATGCTTTGTAATTACAATTCCTCACTGATACCCTAACTCCACAGAGTAATACAAAATAGTAAGTATTTATCTAGTGCCTGTGGATTTCGAATTTTCTTAATACTATTGAAGAAAAGCAGAAGTTAGCTGGTTTTAGAGTTCATGAAACATACCCAGACAAGGAGCAACAGATTTCTTTTTACTGTTCCGCAGTAGCCCAGCATTCCAACTATGATGAGGAAACAGCAGACTGCAATCATGACCGGGTGCACCACAGGAAAGTAAGTCAAAATGACAGCCTCCTCCACCCTAAAAACCAATCAGAACTATAATCAAAAAAAAAAAAAGGCATAATCACACAAAAATGATAAAGAAAAATGTAACATGGCTGTTAAATCAAAATTAGTGGATTAGCAGATGTGCTCTTTCCAGTGCCTTACACGTTTCACAGAAATCTCTTCTATGTGGTTCTCAAGTCAACTGCTACCAGAAAGTAATGCATCATGCAAAACATCTTTGGAGTGAAGGCAACCTTCCTGTTCTGCACTTGCACAGTATGTAGCACAATGAGGCCATTTTATCACCAGGGTTCTTAAGCACTGCTCCAATAAAACTAACAGTATTCCTGAATCTCTGGACTGAATAGAGTATTCAAAACTCAACAGCAATATAATACGGTAACATGTTGTCAAAGGGCCAGAGATTGATCCCTGTCAGAAGAGAAACACACAGGCATAAAACAAGAATGAATTTCTATCTTTATCCCTTCTCTAATCTCAACTGATGCCAGAAGTAGTGGCAAAAACACACCTTTCAACAAAACAGTAATTAGCTCAAGTGCAGACTTCTTAACTCTAGAAATTCTCATTAGGAGACTTGCTGTACAGAATGAACGACACATACTGCAATCAATCACCCACACAGATTAATAGGTTTAAAGCACACTTTACCTTGTTTCTGCTGTTAAAGTGAGAACATTATTCAGGTAGTCTCTCATCCATGCAGAAACACCTAATACACTGATGGACATCAACTAAAAAGAAAAGATGGGAGTTATTTATCATGCATTTTAGAAAAACTGCAAGATAGTTCATAATTGATGTAAAGAATCAATCATCATCAGTAACATCTTCCATGCATGGGTTCATATGAACAGCATACTGTTCCCAAAAGTGAACTTATATATGCTTAGAGGGAGTTTGCTGCCCAAGTGTTGAGTGAGACAGTGACAATGCTCTCTTCCAGTATGCATAATTAATGGTTGGAATACCTTCTCTCTCACTTAGTAATGACACTGCTGGCCCAAGTCCCACCACTGCAAAACGTACCACAGAAACCACAAGGAGGGTTTATGCTGCAAAGACTAGCGACTCTTTCAGGGCTCTCCGGTGATATCTACCAGCTTGTATGAAACCATGAGGCCATGCTCAGGCACACAGCCAGGGAAAAATAATCTGAAGCCCCATATAGTATATAATGGTATTGACATGCTGACATTTATTACAGTATCACTAAGGTTGGAAGAGACCTCGAGGATCATCGAGTCCAATCTGTCACCACAGACCTCATGACTAGACCATGGCACCAAGTGCCATGTCCAATCCCCTCTTCAACACCTCCAGGGATGGTGACTCCACCACCTCCCTGGGCAGCACATTCCAATGACTAATGACTCTCTCCATGAAGAACTTTCTCCTCACCTTGAGTCTAAACTTCCCCTGGTGCAGCTTGAGACTGTGTCCTCTTGTTCTGGTGCTGGTTGCCTGGGAGAAGAGACCAACCCCTTCCTGGCTACAACCACCTTTCAGGTAGCTGTAGAGAGCAACGAAGTCACCCCTGAGCCTCCTCTTCTCCAGGCTAAACAATCCCAGCTCCCTCAGCCTCTCCTCATAGGGCTTGTGCTCAAGGCCTCTCACCAGCCTTGTTGCCCTTCTCTGGACACATTCAAGTGTCTCAATGTCCTTCCTAAACTGAGGGGCCAGAACTGGACACAGGACTCAAGGTGCAGCCTAACCAGTGCAGAGTACAGGGGCACAATGACCTCCCTGCTCCTGCTGGCCACACTATTCCTAATGCAGGCCAGGATGCCATTGGCCTTCTTGGCCACCTGGGCACACTGCTGGCTCATGTTTTGATGGCTGTCAATCAGTACCCCCCAGGTCCCTCTCTGTTTGGGAGCTCTCCAGCCACTCTGACCCCAGAGCCTGTAGCTCTGCATGGGGTTGCTGTGGCTAAAGAGCAGCACCCAGCACTTGAATTTGTTAAATGCCATCCAATTGGACTCTGCCCATCTGTCCAGTCGGTCGAGGTCCCTCTGCAGAGCCCTTCTACCCTCTAACTGACCAACATCTGATCCTAACTTGGTGTCATCTGAAAATTTGCTGATTACTGACTCGACCCCCTCATCCAGATCATCAATGAAGACGTTAAAGAGGATGGGGCCCAGTACTGATCCCTGGAGGACGTCACTGGTGACTGGCCACCAGCTGGATGTAGAGAGGATGTTGGTTTGAGGGTGTTAAACTTACAAGAATCAAATTCACACAGTCAGATAAAGTCACACCATGAACATTATGCCTCAGTTTCCTGAATTGTAAACTGACAACAAAACTCACTGCACATCAGTTATAAGCCCTGAACCACTAAAGTGTTTGGGTACCCAACCGGAGAGGATAAACCCACTACACTCTCGTCAGAACTGCTCCCGTAGCAAGTAAATCCCCAACACTGAACCCACCTAGAATTGTAACCATCTCAGCAGACCTGGATTCTTGTCACCTGATGCCATCATGAACTCTAGCACACTGGGATCAATTGCTAGAGGCTCTGGTCTCAGCTTTTCTTGAGAAGCCACATCTGAATGATGGGGTCATACCATACCTGCCACACCCACCATGCTGTCGGGAAAGCAACACTGGAGGAAAAAGCACTCTTAACAGCACTTGTCTGTGTATTTTGCACTGGACTAGGCAAGTCAGCATACCCTTCCTCCTGGAGAAGGGTTCACATAACAGCTGCAGTCACTCCCACATTTGCACATCTCCCTGGCCCAAAGAGCAGCATGCTTCCTGCACAGAGTATGGAGGGAGCCCTCTTCCCCAAACAGAAGGTGAGAGCAGTAACCACCAAGTTTTTCAACAAATTGGAGCAATGTGGAAGAAGGGTTGGTTTTGGATAGCTATGGAAGGCTATGGGGAAGATTTGCCTTTGCTCGAATTAGAGAAGGCTATGTTTAGTCTTTGACTTGGAGAAGAATGTAAACATCTTGTAACTGAAGGACAGAAATTAGGCAGAATTTGGTTGATTGTGTTAAACACACATCCAACAACATGGGGCCACAACAAGCCCATGCAGAGCTACAGGGTAGGGTCAGAGTGGCTGGAGAGCTCCCAAACAGAGAGGGACCTTGGGAGTGCTGATTGACAGCTGCCTAAACATGAGCCAGCAGCGTGCCCAGGTGGCCAAGAAGGCCAATGGCATCCTGGCATGCATCAAGAATAGTGTGGTCAGCAGGAGCAGGGAAGTCATTGTTCCCCTGTACTCTGCATTGGTTAGGCCACACCTTGAGTCCTGTGTCCAGTTCTGGGCCCCTCAGTTTAAGAAGGACATTGAGACTCTTGAATGTGTCCAGAGAAGGGCAACAAGACTGGGGGGAGGCCTCAAGCACAAGCCCTATGAGGAGAGGCTGAGGGAGCTGAGATTGTTTAGCCTGGAGAAGAGGAGGCTCAGGAGTGACTTCAATGCCCTCTACAACTACCTGAAGGGTGACTGTAGACAGGAAGGGGTTGGTCTCTTCTCCCAGGCAACCAGCACCAGAACAAGAGGACACAGTCTCAAGCGGTGCCAGGGGAAGTTTAGGCTGGAAGTAAGGAGAAAGTTCTTCACTGAGAGAGTCATTCGCCATTGGAATGGGCTGCCCAGGGAGGTGGTGGAGTCACCATCCCTGGAGGTGTTCAAGAGGGGATTGGACGTGGCACTTGGTGCCATGGTTTAGTCATGAGGTCTGTGGTGACAGGTTGGACTTGACAATCTTTGAGGTCTCTTCCAACCTTGGTGATTCTGTGATTCAAACCTATGAAATCAGAAAAGTCACTATCCTCACTGACTGCTGCACACCCACTGCAGGCTACTTGTACCTTAAAAATTTCACAGCAAGTCCCAGTGGCTATCCCATGCTTTTCAAAACTGATGCACAAAATAAGGGCACTGCCCTGGTTTTGGGTGGTTCCAGGGAGGGCCTTTGGTGCTTGGCATGCAGCAAGCATAGTCTTGAATAATAGTGCACGCTACAAGTCCACTACATACACACACCTTTGACATTCTGTGGAATCTATTTTAGCTGGTGAAACAGCAGGAGTAAAGAGTATTTTCAGTTGTGTTATTTGCAGGAAGCTGCAGGATCAAGGAAAAAGAACATGACCAGAATCTCCTTGATAAACTCCACAACAACAGCTACCTCCTCGGAAGACAGCATCAGGCAAATAGAGCATTCTAACACAATGAGAGCTAAAGATGACTTCAAGCAGATAGCCTGCCTTCTTATGGGCAAAAGAAACAAAACATTTCAAACCATCTCCACATCTCCCTGTAAGTCCTGCTGATGCACACAGAGAAATTGCTAGCTTGCACTTCCACTCTGAATATAGTAAATTACTGAAGATAAATTTGTTGAATCTGCTTTACAGCAGTGGTGCTCAGGAGTGAGAATTCCATCAAAACCACACTCCTCAGCAACTTTTAATACGAGCCAGATGGTCTTCCTACAAAAACTGTACCAGAAAAATGTTCACTGGCTAAACAATATTCTTCCCATACTAGACTGGAGGACTGCCTAGTCCCAGGTCTCCATTAGGAACTTGCAAGCTGTACTTGCTTGCTTTTAGCCTTCACTGAAGTGGCAGTAGGTTCCCATGCAGCAGTGAGAGGAGGTAGATGTCTTGGAAGAAGGGAAGAGTTCAATTCTTCAGCAGAAGTAAGATATAGCAGGCAAAAGAGTCACCACAAGGATCCTGGAGCCTGCAGGTCATTCGGAAACAACAGGGAGATCATGGAGCAATCAGCTAAAAGGCAGAAAGGACAGAAAGGACTGCATAGAAGTTAAAAGAAATTAGAAGAGTCCCAACACTGAAAGAATCGTTCAGTTTCCTAGTAGACATTACTTGCCTACAATGACAAATCAGGAAGGAGGAGAACTTTTATTTCTGCTCTGTCTGGCCAAGCTGAGTTTTCTCTACCTATATATGTAGTTTTGCCCACATAAAATAAGTGAGGGGAAAGTCTCAGCACATTTATCTCCAAGCTGTGGCCCACACATGGCCACACGACTTCTGCAGAAATGATAATGACTGTACCATGGGACATGGCTCCACTTACACTTATCAGGAGGAGGAGGAGAGGCTGAGGGAGCTGGGGTTGCTTAGCCTGGAGAAGAGGAGGCTCAGGGGAGACCTCATGGCTCTCTACAACTACCTGAAAGGAGGTTGTAGACAGGCAGGGGCTGGTCTCTTCTCCAAAGCAACCAGCACCAGAACAAGAGGACACAGTCTCAAGCTGCACCAGAGGAGGTTTAGGCTGGATGTTAGGAAGAAATTCTTCATGAAGAGAGTAATTGTCCATTGGAATGGGCTGCCCAGGGAGGTGGTGGAGTCACCATCATTGGAGGTGTTTAGGAGGAGATTTGAT
Organism: Melanerpes formicivorus; assembly: GCF_026170545.1. Classification (NCBI taxonomy): domain Eukaryota; kingdom Metazoa; phylum Chordata; class Aves; order Piciformes; family Picidae; genus Melanerpes; species Melanerpes formicivorus. The sequence continues at coordinate 3,308,836 of NW_027142355.1, forward strand.
AGGGTGCTTGGTGCCATGGTTTAGTTGATCAGGTGGTGTTGGATGACAGGTTGGACACGATGATCTTGAAGGTCTCTTCCAACCTGGTCTGTTCTGTTCTATTCTATCATGAACAGCAACTGGAAGAAAAGGACTGCTTCCTTTACCATTAATGTAGCTACACAAACACTATTTCAGTTCATAAGAAAAGGATCTCTATGAAAGCTCTCTCACTTAATTCAAAAAAGTTTCAGCCATTTTGGTCTCCCCGGCTGTTCTCCTTCAGCGTAAATAGCTAATAGCCAATTACTACTATTTCCTGCTGGACGTAAACTATGTGCAAGGAAATTCTCTCTGTAACCTCTGAAAGAGCCAGGCTACAGCTCACCTACTCAGCAACCTGAATGACTGCACTACCATTAACTCCTTCATGAGTTACTGACTTCTGCTATGATCACAATGCACATATGTTATCCATGCAAGAGCTGGTTCAACATTACCCTTGAAAACATACACACAAGCTGCCACATAGATGTTACACATAACCTGTGCAACGCTCTCCTCACCAGACATATTCACTGTGAGACACCTTTGGCAGCATATTTTGAAGAAGGCCCAAAATGAATTATTACTCTGAATGACCTGAAATCTAGACTACTGTGAAACACTGGATTCACATGAAAGTCAGTAAATTGGTTAGGCCACACCTGGAGTACTGTGTCCAGTTCTGGGTCCCTCAGTTTAGGAAGGACATCGAGACACTTGAATGTGTCCAGAGAAGGGCAATGAGGCTGGGGAGAGGCCTTGAGCACAAGCCCTATGAGGAGAGGCTGAGGGAGCTGGGATTGTTTAGCCTGGAGAAGAGGAGGCTCAGGGGTGACTTCATTGCTCTCTACAACTACCTGAAGGGTGACTGTAGCCAGGAAAGGGTTGGTCTCTTCTCCCAGGCAACCAGCACCAGAACAAGAGGATACAGTCTCAAGCTGCACCAGGGGAAGTTTAGACTCAAGGTGAGGAGAAAGTTCTTCACGGAGAGAGTCATTCGTCATTGGAATGTGCTGCCCAGGGAGGTGATGGAGTCACCATCCCTGGAGGTGTTCAAGAAGGGATTGGACATGGCACTTGGTGCCATGGTCTAGTCATGAGGTCTGTGGTGACAGATTGGACTTGATGATCTTTGAGGTCCCTTCAAACCTTGGTGATACTGTGACACTGTCAAACTAGGGCACCATAAAGAGAGGGCTCAGAAAAAGAACAGGCAAATATTCAAGAAGTCCCTCTTGAGCAAAGAGGCCTGTGGAAGAGCAAACCATGATAATCTGAAAAAATAATCTGGCAACAGGTTGATAACAAAAGGTGTATTTCGTAGCACATAATGCAACAAGTGCTTGGTAGCTCTTTGCTAGCAACTTGCTGGGAGAAAAACTTCATCTCTTCTGATCAGCAAAAGAGAGCCTCTGGGCAGGAAAACTCTGCAGGATGAAAGACATGTTTGCAGTACCAGACTACCTCACATAATAACAACTGATGTTTCTGATAAAAGATTACCAAGACTAACTCACACTTATCAATCAACTTGCTCACCTGCTCCACAGCCACAATGAAAACACCATATATATGCCTACATCCATTGCCTCCTGTTTATGATACAACTTGTGCATGTGTTGCCCTGTAAAACTCCTAAGCATCCTCAAGAGCCAGCTGACATTAACGAGGCTCTGGGCACCCACCACTGCACCTACAAGAGAAGCAGGCCTTCAGCCATCAGCACAGGAATTGCACTAGCACCAGCAGCAAAACTCAGCCCGTTTACTCAGTAGGCAGGAACAGTAACAACCTCCCTGAAAAACTCAGTGTGCATCCAAACCTACCAGCAAAGAACAGCAATCACATCGCTGCAATTCACTGTCATGCAATTTTCAAGGAGTCATGGGCAGGGGCAAGGCCCTAATTACATTTCCTCCTGGTTCATTTAGAGGATGGAATAAAGGTTGCCTTAAAGAACTGACAGCCCCTACTTCAGCAATTGTTTTGCAACTAACTTTGATGTAAAATACATTACAACACTGCATCGAGCAACCAGACAAATGGACACAAGTTTGTAAGAAGTAAATCTACCAAGATAATTCTCACCACATTAGCAGTTACATCAGTTCATAGTATCATAGTATCAGTCAGGGTTGGAAGGGACCACAAGGATCATCTAGTTCCAACCCCCCCCCACCAGGGGCAGGGACACCCCACACTACATCAGGCTGGCCAGAGCCTTGTCCAGCCTGGGCTTAAACACCTCCAGGGATTGGGCCTCAACCACCTCCCTGGACAACCCATGCCAGGGCTTCACCACTCTCATGGTGAAGAGCTTCCTCCTCATGTCCAGCCTGAATCTCCCCACCTCCAGCTTCATTCCATTCCCCCTAGTCCTATCACTACCTGAGATCCTGAGAAGTCCCTCCTCAGCCTTCTTGTAGGCCCCCTTCAGATACTGGAAGGCCACAATTAGGTCACCTCGGAGCCTTCTCTTCTGCAGACTGAACAGCCCCAACTCCTTCAGTCTGCCCTCATAGGAGAGGTGCTCCAGCCCTCTGATCATCCTTGTGGCCCTTCTCTGGATCCCTCTTGTAATAGGGGCTCCAGAACTGGATGCAGTACTCCAGGTGGGGTCTCACCAGAGCTGAGTAGTGGGGGAGAATCACCTCCCTTGACCTGCTGGCCACACTTCTCTTGATGCAGCCCAGGATCTGAGTGGCTTTCTGGGCTGCAAGTGCACACTGAAAGCTTGTGTTGAGCTTCTTGTCCACCAGCACCCCTAAGTCTCTCTCCTCCAGGCTACTTTCCAGCCAGCCACTGCCCAAGAAGTTTACATGAAAGCTTCTCTGATGACAGCCAGTCTGCTATGCTGTAAACATAATATGATAGGAAGCAGTAAAACATGTTTATTTGTTGCAGCTGGCTGCACAAGTCACTCTGGGTTCCATTCTGAACTGTCACATCATGTTATACAGCCATCAACATGACACTGAAGAGTTTACAAAGCTGCCTGCTGTCATACTTCATTTTCGATATTTTCACACTGATTAAACAAAGGCAATAAATTATATTTTCCTATACAAGCAATATGCATATCACAACAATGTATCACATTTCAAAACTAATATCTAACAGAACGTTTTGAAAGCTACTAGAGCTTTCTCAGACAACTGAATTAACAATAGCAAAAAAATGGACTCAAACTACCAGGAGTGGTCACAGCCAAGCATAGTTTAAATTGGTTTGGGAACTCTTTTACACAAGCTATGCATAAAAAATGAGGTTAAAAAATAAGCTCTTATTTATTAAGTATATATATTTAGGCCTTTATTGTGGCAGTCCTACTCACAATGCCTTTGAGACCACACCTAAATTAGAAAATAAATCTGAATTATCAACTAATAAATGACATGCTTTCTGTCTTTGAGAGAACAAGACAAACTGCTGTCACCATTTGCACATTTGCATTCTTTCATCACTTCTTTTCGTTCAAACACCTTATTTTTTTGACAATGAAAGTTGCTGTGCTTGAATTTCAGAGTTTTTTTTTCTTTCCCATTATTAAATCAGTGAAAACACTGAAAGTGTCTTCCATATTAAAAATCAGACACCATTCTTTTTGTTCTAACAGATGGAATAAACAACTTCAGGCCACACTGTGGTACTTGTACAAAATGCTGACTAGCAGCACTACAGAGCAACTTGCTTTGCAGTGAAAGGTTTCCAGCTCCCAAGGCTTAAATTCCAAGATATGACAATATTAATCAGAATATGTCCTTTAATTTTAGCTGGAGAAAATTTTTCAGTTAAAATTGATTTGGGTAATCTGAGCTGTGACTTACCAAAAGCAAGATGGATAAATCAATACAAGGTCATGAACAGAGCATGTTGCAGCACTTTCACATGATTTTCACAATTAGGTTCAATAATCAGCTCACTGAACAAACACTGATGACTCAGATCTCTAGATAAACAGACAACTACATGTTTTTGGGAGGAGGGGAGTAAGAGAGAGGGACAGTGGGACAAGAGGTCTTGTTTTTCTGTATGACCTAGGAAAAACACTTAAATGCTCTAAGAAAGAAGGGTAGCCTATATAAAAGGAAATTTCTCTATCCCCTGCCAATACACCTTTTATTCTACAGACCAATATTCAATTTTAGCTAAGCTCCCCACACAGGGTCATGCCTTGGTCCCCTCCCACTTGCAAACAGCTGAAGCATGTCACTTATTTGCACTTTGAATCTGAGTTTGCTTGCACAGCTGCAACAGTGAGTTAATGACCTGCTCCACATTTCACATGGCCTGGAACTTGCACACTTTGCAATAAGGCAACTGCCACAGCACTGACAGGCTGCTAAAGGGTCACCCTCCCAGGAGAAACAAGCAAGTTTTTAGCAGCTGGTTATGCAAGTCTTGTGCAGCAGCAGAGCATAAAGAACAAATACAAGCCCAAATATGCAAACAGGTCGATGTGCAGTTCATCTATCAGCTGGTTCTAATGAGTGTCAGACCCACATATCGACTTCAGGGCTGCACAGCACAAGGGTACATTAAAAGCAGAGGAATAAGAAAGTGCATCTTACTTCTGCATCCATCCTTTCTGCGACTATCTAGGCGCTGCACTTATTGTTAGGACATGATTAGTGCACTTTCCCTCAAAAGTAAGCATTTGACTGTCAAGAGACCTTCTGCCTTTGGGGAAGCAGAGGCATGTGCTGCTGATTGTGGGTAATTTGCAGCAATGCTCAGAGGTCAAGTTTCCAGATCCCTATCACAAGCCATACACCACTGTCAAGATGATATGCCTTCACATACTAAGAAATGTACTCTTGCTTCTGCAAGAGCTTGCTTTTGTTCACAAGCAGCAGCCAACTCCATAGATGGCAGGTATGTAACTGGAAGACTCCTATGAGAAAAGGATATGTACCTCCCACATGGGACCTACACAGCTGGTTGTGGGTACATCACTTAACTTTCCTGTTTTACACATATGTACACAAAAATTACTAAAATAATTCTGTACTTTATACTTTCCTATAAAACTGCATCGAATTAAACTGTCTCCTGTACCTTGGAAAAGAGCTACAAAAGATTTAAAAAACCTGATATTATTCCTATGACCTTTGCCTAATCCCTAGTAGGGACTTGAGATGATGGAAAATGTTCTCAGTAAAACAGCAGTGCCTGAGGACTCATGAATAATTGGGCACCTATCTTCTACTGAGATGCTAATTTAAAGAAGAAAGAAAAATGCAAGTACCTACAAGCCAGGTGGATATTAACAGATCTGCTGGAGATTGTGGCTTACCAGTGTAAGCAGTTTCCCTTGAGCTATTGGCTCAAATCTAGTGAGCACATGTTTGTACCTTCAACCTCAAAGCAGATTCAGTGAGCTCCACACAGTTAATCATGAGGATTACACAAAAAAATGTCTGTGGACGCATTTATGTCTGAATGCCAATTCAGAATCATATTCATGTCATCTTCAAAATTAGGACAGAGTTTATTTTTTCCTTTCCATAATGACACTAAGCCACTCTCTTTTTCAGGACCATTGTGTAAAGACTCATCTACCAACATGTCAAAGCCGTGTCACCTATGAAGAAATGCATGGGAGGGTTATATTGGGATAGATACAAAGTTGACTTACGACTGAACTCTATTTTGTTAGGACACAGTCTGGTAAAGTAATCATGCTACATAAATGATGCAGTCTAGAGACACCAAAAAGTAAGAGTTCTCAAAGACCAAAATTAAAATTAGAATAGAACAGAATAAAACAGGTTGGAAGAGACCTTCAAGATCATCGTGTCCAACCTATCATCCAACACCACCTAATCAACCAAATCACGCAACCAAGCATCCTATCAAGTCTCCTCCTGAACACCTCCAATGATGGTGACTCCACCACCTCCCCAGGAAGCCCATTCCAATGGCAAATCACTCTCTCTGAGTAGAACTTCTTCCTAACCTCCAACCTACACCTCCCCTGGCACACCTTGAGACTGTGTCCTCTTGTTCTGGTGCTGGTTGCCTGGGAGAAGAGACCAACCTCTGCCTGTCTACAACCTCCCTTAAGGTAGTTGTAGAGAGCAATAAGGTCACCCCTGAGTCTCCTCCTCTCCAGGCTAATCAACCCCAGCTCCCTCAGTCTCTCCTCATAGGGCTTATGTTCCAAGCCCCTCACCAACTTTGTTGCCCTTCTCTGGACACGCTCCAGCAAGTCAATATCCTTCCTAAACTGAAGGGCCCAGAACTGGACACAGGACTTGAGGTGTGGCCTAACCAATGCTGAGTACAGGGGGAGAATGACCTCCCTGCTCCTGCTGGCAATACTTTTCCTGATGCAGGCCAAGATGCCATTAGCCCTCCTGGCTGCCGGGGCACACTGCAGGCTCACATTCAGCCTACCACCAACCAGCACCCCCAGGTCCCTCTCTGCCTGGCCGCTCTCCAGCCACTCTGACCCCAGCCTGTAGCACTGCATGGGGTTGTTGTGGCCAATGTGCAGAACCCAGCACTTAGATGTGTTAAATTTCATGCCCTTGGACTCTGCCCATCTGTCCAGCCTGTCGAGGTCCCTCTGCAGAGCCTCTCTACCCTCCAGCAGATCAACTCTTGCCCCCAGCTTGGTGTCATCAGCAAATTTACTGATGATGGACTCAATGCCCTCATCCAGATCATCAATAAAGATGTTAAAGAGCACAGGGCACAGCACTGATCCTTGGGGCACACCACTAGTGACTGGCTGCCAGCTGGATGTGGCACCATTCACCACCACTCTCTGGGCTCAGCCCTCCAGCCAGTTCCTAACCCATCGCAGTGTGATCCCATCCAAGCCATGGGCTGACAGCTTGGCCAGGAGTTTACTGTGGGGGACAGTGTCAAAGGCCTTGCTGAAGTCCAGGTAGACTCCATCCACAGGCCTCCCCACATCCACCAGGTGGGTCACCTGATCATAGAAGGAGATCAGGTTGGTCATGCAGGACCTTCCCTTCCTAAATCCATGCTGGCTGGGAAATTAATTCTGGGTTTCAAACTAACCCAACAGCTTGTTCTGCTGAACACATTCCTATAAAAGACACCATATTCCCATTGAAACTGGCATCATTCCTAACAAAATCAGGTTTCAATTACACATGCAGGCTCTAGAATCAGAGCATAATAGCCTAAAATGAACCCCATGTTTACACTGCTCTAGGTACCCAGTCAGGCAGCATTCGTTTCAGTGGATATTATTAAGTCATCCCAAGTATCTACAAATCCCACCAACATGTTTGGAACTTGGAAAGCAACAGAAACACAACCTCTATGAGAATCTGGACCCAGGGAAAGCAGGATAGACTGATTTCTTTATGTCACAGTAGATTTGAAAAACGAAGCAAAAAGCCCTACAAGATTCAATAGATACATTTGAGGTTGGAAAAAGAAGGAAACACAATATCAGTGCTTCCAACCACCCTTAGTTTTATCTTGCACAACATTAATATTCCCTTGCTCAGAATTCTCAGGTGGTACACACTATACATCAAAAATTAGCTTAAGTATTCAAACTCAAATGAATACTAATTGGGTACTTGCTTTCATTTTATGTGGGGTTTTTGTTCAGAAGCATAAATTCAAGATAAATGCAAAGCAACTTCTACTACCTGCCAGGAGGGTTTATTGGCCCAACCATAGTTCAAATCAGATGGTACTGCTATGTACCTGAAGGAAAGCTTAGGCACAGCTCAGGAGAAACAGCATATCCCCAGGCAGAAAAACCTCACAAGGTGAAGGATGTGGCTTGGCTCAAACATCCAGTGACACTATTCATCATTGGTTAAGAGATCCTTATCAACTATGACACAGCCATATGCAATTTACAACCTTCATTTGCCCAAGACACTATAGTCCAGTCATTCTTAATTACAAGCAACAGAACAGCAGCTGCTCCTCCTTTCTGCCCCACATGCACATCAGAAAAAGAGAGGGGGGGAAAGCTGGCAGTTTTCTCAAGACAGAAAGTCTACACAGGCTTTTACCTTCATGTTAGCTATATTTTGAGAATTTTGGTGACTTTTTATTTGGTTTGGTTGGTTGGGTTTTTAAAGGAGGAAATTGACAAACAAGGTTGTGCTGCTTTTACTTATATCTACTGTCACAACCCGTAATGACTGCCATCCTTGGATAGCCTCCTGTGTTATGCCTGTCTCATTATTATGGGCTGACCATATTCTGCAACTGAAGGTCTCTCCAGCATAAGGACTCACAAAGTTGGTTTAACTGGGAAAGGGACTGCAGGGAAGTAGAGAAAGACAACAGCAACATTGTAAAATAGCGTGAGGAGGATTGCTGTGATGACAAGTTATGTCATCATGAATGAAGATGCTCATGTTACATTCATGACTACTACTGAGCTGGAACAGTTTCAGGAACTTGCTAACACAGAAGGGCCCCACCAGAAGAGAAGACCCTGCAGTCTCCTAAACTGCATAAATATGCTTGGAGACCTATCAAAACAAGATTTCTCCAAGCCCTGACACATGCTATCTGGAGACATTAAAGACCAGTATTGCCCCCAAGAACTGGAAATCAAGAAGTGGTTGGACCATGTTTTCTATCAAGCACCACTAAAATAATCTGCTTAGTTAAGCACTGAATACTGTGCATGCTAACTGTGAATTTCTGGAGGTCACTTTTTATAAGGTTGCCCAGAATGTAATAAGCTGAAAACAGCAGTGTTACGGACTGTAAGATGAGAAACCTGCAGAAATCAAGCTGGGTCTCCCAGTCTCATAAATTACTTTAAGAAGTGATGCTCTTTTATACATGATGATGGCAGCAGCATGAAACAAACTGAACTGCAGGATTTAGACTGAAGGATATTACTCATACAGGGCATTGGCAGAAAAAAACCCCACACAAACAACAACAACAAAAACCCCAAACACCTTTATGAAATCAAAAGACTGAGGAGGTTCCGCATCTGCAACTCCCATTGCTCTGAAACAGACATCTTGCAGTCAGATGCATGGTTTAATTGGTCTTGGAAACAGCTTTCAGAAGAGTATCATCAGGTCTATTACCAGTCAGTCACTTAATCAACATCAATTACAGCACTGACAACAGGTTTATTCCCACCTCAGAAGAAAGATCTTTCACAATCTACTGCAAGTTGCAGGTCCAGGAGTACCAATCCATTCACATGCACAAATCCAGTGTTTTTCCAGAATAGTAAAGGCAGTACATTTATTGGTTGTTGATCAAAAGAGGATGAATCACTAAAACAGAGCCTTGGGCTTGTTGACTGTTTATGAATTATTTACAGCTAAGGAGTCTTCAGGCCAATAATGACAAAAAGCACACTAAATAACACTGCCTGCCTCTCTCTCATGCACATACAGGTACATCACCTTGTCCACCATTCCACATCACAGCTCATCAGCTGAGCCCAGGGAAAAGAAAATAATGCTTTCTAACTAAACAGGCAGCACACAGCTATATACCTATGAGCAATGCTCTGGAGAAGCTACAAGAATGGCAGCAGAGGAGCAACAAGTTCGCTCACTTCTCTGTTTCTGTAGTCTCTGACAGTGATCAACTTATGAAGCCTTCTACAGCACCCACCCGCATCTTTTCAGCAGTATTAATGGTCAGATTAGACAGTTTTGTTATGCATAAAAATAGAATAGAATTAAGCAGGTTGGAAGGGACCTTGGAGATCATCAAGTCCAACCTATCATCCAACACTATCTAATCAACTAAATCATGGCACCAAGCACCCGATCCAGTCTCTTCACAAACAATTCCAGTGATGGTGACTCCACCACCTACTTGGGCAGCACATTCCAATGGCAAATCACGCCTTCCGGGAAGAACTTCTTCCTAACATCCAGCCTAAACCTCCCCTGGTGCACCTTGAGACTGTGTTCTCTTGTTCTGGTGCTGGTTGCCTGGGAAAAGAGACCAACCCCCACCTGGCTGCAACCACCCTTCAGGTAGTTGGATACAGCAACAAGTCGTCTCCCCTGAGCCTCCTCTTCTCCAGGCTAAACAACCCCAGCTCCCTCAGCCTCTCCTCACAGGGCTGTGCTCCAAGCCCCTCCCCAGCTTTGTTGCCCTTCTCTGGACACGTTCCAGCAATTCAATGTCTGCCCTCACCAGGCTTGCAATGACAAATGTTGGAGTCCCAACATACACACACTGGGACAGCTTGAACTCTAAAGGTTGAAAATCAGAACAAACCACATTGACTACTGGCTCTTGCACAGTTTTTCATTAGGACTTCAAAAGCTTCAAGACCCCCAGATTGGAGGAGAAAGCAATCCTCTTGGCACATAAGGTTAGACCTACAACTGGACACCACCACAGTCAAACAAGGAGAGAATGTAACCCTGTTCTAGTCAGGACCCTCAGTCAAACCACGATTTAAAAAAGTCAGCAAAAGCTTTTTGCACATCTTCACTGTCTTCAGCCAAACACTGACAACTGACACAGCCACTGGGCATGTTATCAACAGATATAAAGTAATTTAAAGGCAACTGCCCTTGCAAAGGAAGTAAGCAAGATAAACAAAAAACTGTCTAAGATCAGGCTTAAAAAAACCCACATATATGCATCCCAAATCAGAAGGTCTGAACAGCACCACTCCTATTTTTACCCATTGGGACAAGAACCCACCATGCTCAGGATGAATGTGGCTGCAGATTCTCAAGGGGCTCATCTAATCTAAACTTTCTGACAACCGGCCCATAACCTGGACTAGTACTTATCCAAATAAGCATTAACATAAACAACAGGCAATCTAAAGCTTTCTAAATGGAAGGAGAGACAGCAAGGCAAAATCACGGTCCCCATGCCCACACCAGTAGTTATGTACCTGCTGCCAGAGGAACTTGTCACAAGAAAACTTTCCCTGGGGTCACATGCTCTGACACTCAGAAAAGGCAGCAGCTAAACTTCCACTAAGCCTAACAGGAGAAGAATAAAGTTCTGACAGAGGAGGAGACATGGCAGATTTCACTACAAGCAGCAGCCAGTGGCAGATTTGTATTTAGCTGTTAAATATAGAACAGAATAGGAATAGACCAGAACAGACCTTCAAGATCATCGAGTCCAACCCATCATCCAACACCATCTAATAAACTAAACCATGGCACCAAGCACTCCATCAAGTCTCTTCCTAAACACCTCCAGTGATGGCTACTCCACCACCTCCTCGGGCAGCCCATTCCAATGGCAAATCACTCTCTCTATGAAGAATTTATTCCTAACATCCAGATTAAACCTCCCCTGGTGCAGCTTGAGACTGTGTCCTCTTGTTCTGGTGCTGGTTGCCTGGGAGAAGAGACCAGCCCCTGCCTGGCTACAACCTCCCTTCAGGTAGTTGTAGACAGTAATGAGGTCTCCCCTGAGCCTCCTCTTCTCCAGGCTAAACAATCCCAGCTCCCTCAGCCTCCCCTCACAGGCCTTGTGCTCCAAACCCCTCACCAGCTTTGTTGCCCTTCTCTGGACACGTTCCAGCAAGTCAACATCTTTCCTAAACTGAGGGGCCCAGAACTAGACACAGGACTCAAGGTGTGGCCCAACCAGTGCAGTGTACTGGGGGAGAGAAACAGATAAACAGTAAGAGGTTTTTACACACACACTTTCCTTCAAAGAAGTCTGATGTAACTGCAATAGATTTAACTACACACAAACCACACATTCTGTTTCTTACCACAAAGTTCTGGCAGGCTTGGGTTATTTTGCTTATTTATTTGGTTTGGACCAAACCATAGCCTTCATGCCCTTTGTAAAACACAGAGAACCCCAAATGGGCTGGTCGACTTTTCAGCCGAATTCTGACAAAGTTCATTTTATATACCTTATGGAAGAGAACCTTTAATTCTTTGCAACACCTGTAGCTCAAGCCATCTGCTATACTGACATTTATTATTTAACTACAAATTTACATGCTTCAGCACTACACAGATCCCACCTTGCTACTTGGGTCCCATTTCCCATTCCCTTGGGTGCTGGTCTCACACAAACACAGTATGGTCCTGGTACGGGTTAGAAGGGTCCTCCAGAAATCATCTAGTCCAACACCCTACTAAAACAGGAATGCCTACACATCCGGTTGCACAAGAGTATATCCAGGTGGGTTTTGAAAGTCTCTGGAGGAGACTTTCTTATCTCTCTGGGTAGCCCATTCAAATGCTCTGTCATTCTCTTAAGTAAAGAAGTTTTTCCTTAAATTCAAGTGAAATCTCCTGTGTCCTTTCTGGTTTTTATCCATTGCCCCTTGTCCTATCATTAGGCACCACTGCAAAGAGCCTAGCCCTTAGCCCCATCCTCTTGACCTCCACTCTTTAGAAATTTATATGCATTGGTAAGATCCACCCCCCCCCAGCCTTCTCTTTTTCTGGCTAAAGAGCCACAGGTCTTTCAGCCTCAACTAGGAAGACTAATTACATACTTTTTAATTTGTATTTTGGAGACAAGCATGAGAAGTTCCCATTTTCTTCCCTAGAACTTTTTTTACACCATCACAGACTCAAAAGACCCTTTTTCCTATTAAAAAGATAAAATAAAAATCACATGCTTGAGTTAAGGGTTATTTCAAATATCATTACTTAAATGGCAGCAAAATCTGAAGTATGAGAAGTGATTTCTAGCCATGAATGATTTTGGTCACATCCAATTTTGGACACGAGTTAAGACTGGACAAATTTAACAGTAGCACCACATTACAGCTGTAGTCAGTAATGTTCTACTGCCAAGCACAAAGCTGCTGTGTAGCTCCATGCTTGAGGTCCATGACAGGAAAAACAAGGAACAAAACAATGAAAAGTAGGAAGGCACAATTTGACACAGAAAGGAACTTAAAATTTGAGCAAAGAGTGGGGGGAGACATTTAAATCTCCCAGCTGGAACCTTGATCTCTCTACAGAGGGACAGCAACACAACACACTAGCCCCTTCCAAAGATAAAAGCATCCTGGGACTGAGAAATTAAGAGCTCAGTTGCAGCAGCATGGCCTCTATCACCACACAACAGATCAGCAGAAACAGGGTCAGGGTATAACCTTATATGTAACCTGAGTACCACCTAAATGGCTTATTCAACCATCAAAAGTTGCCCCTGAATAGTAAATCAGATGGGACAACACAAGCAATTGGCATGGAGAGCAAGGGAAAAGAGCAAACTAAGTTTATGGGTCAAATGAGTGAGCTAAGGTGTGAGTGAGAACTGTTAAGTGCACCTCGAGGCAGAAATCATGGAAATCAGTGAACAGGTGAGTAGCAGGAGGACAGGATGTTTTCAACCATGTGGATGTCCATAAACTCAACTTAATTAATAGCATATGTGTGAAAATCCAAACTTGAACTAAGGCCAGCTGAACCCAGACAATCTTAATCTTAAAAGAAAACACAGAGGTTTATATTTTTACAGTATTCAATGAAACTTATGTATGACGTGAGAAACAATTACTCAAAGGTTTTTTTAGATAAAGATTTCCTCATCTCCTATTAAGGAGCTTTCTTCCTACATGCACTACAGAAATATGTTTCTTCTCTCTATTAAACACAGCCTACAAAGCTACATACTTTCAACCCATTTCCTGATCGTTTGCATTATACAAGAAGTACCATTCTGCACAAAACAGTGTTTCACAGTTTTCTCTCTCATTCTGCTCTCTTAATTTTCAGCAACTACGGGACTTAATCTCAACTCTGTTATAAACTAAACTTGGTCCCACCACGTATTATCCCGGCATCATGCAAGTCTACAGCATCTTAGGAGTTAGCCATTGAGCATGGTTGTGGAATATCATGCCTTTCATCCTTTCCTTCTCTTACACTCATCCAGCATAAATGTTACAGAATCATAGAATCAGTAAGGTTGGAAGAGACCTCAAAGATCATCAAGTCCAACCTGACACCCAACACCTCATGACTACTAAACCATGGCACCAAGTGCCACATCCAATCCCCTCTTGAACACCTCCAGGGATGGTGACTCCACCACCTCCCTGGGCAGCACATTCCAATGGCTAACAACTCCCTCTCTGAAGAACTTTCTCCTCATCTCCAGCCTAAACTTCCCCTGGCACAGCTTGAGACTGTATCCTTTTGTTCTGGTGCTGCTATAGTCAAGAAGATTTAATTTTGTGCAGTTGAGGACTCTGAGCAATCTCAATCATGTGGTTTGTCCAGAGCTGTGAAAGTTTAGGAGCAAGTGCTGATCATACCCACTTATGCTGGTGAGCAAGAAAGCCTGCTCCTACACAAATACAGCTTTGACTGAAATGCAGAAAACAAATAAGAAATCACCCCCTGACCTTATCTGCTAGCTAGGATCTAGCCAATGAAAGCACAGAAAAGACTCGGCAAAGCCTCCAAAAAGCAACTGACTGCTCAGATACCTGTGAGAGCTTGAGAGTTCAGCTCGGGACACGGGATGCTCTGAAACCGAGTCAGGAAGTCACAGCCAGCCATGGATGTTTCCCTCTCTACATGTTATATGTGCACAAATTCACGGGTGTATTTATAACACCCGGTCAAAACCAAGTATCGTTTTACTTCCAAATAGTTTCCAAACAAGTTGGGCTGTTGGGGTTGCTTTTTCCCTATTTTCCAGTGACCAGTATTCCTTAATGGGAACATATGGGAGTACACACCAAAGCAGGCAACTTCCATCCACCGGCCGTGCGCCCCACCACCCGCCGCCAGGTCGCCACCTGCTCGGACAGCGGCGGCGGGAGCCCATCCATGCTGGGCCCGCTCCGCGTATCTCCACTCACCCAGAAGAGCAGGTTGAGGGCGTAGAGCAGGCAGCGCAGACACTTCACCGAGTCCTCCCTGGCCATGGCGAACCCCCGCAGGAGACAGCCCCATCCTATCACCACATTCTTCCTCCCGAGGCTGGGAGGCCAGAGGTCTGCAGAAGAGGTGGAGAGGGACCGTGCGAAACCTTCCTGCCGAGGAACCAGCGCGCAGGTGGACGCCGCAGAGCGGAGCTCAGCCGCGGGACAGCCCTGAGACCGGCCCCACCCGAACGGGAGTGGCCAAGCCCCGCGGGGACCCCCGCGGCGCCCACCGGTCACCCACTTCGTAGCCTCCCTTCTCCTCCCGCCCCACCCTCCGCTCCCGGAGATACCGATGGGCCAGATTTATTAATAAAACTTTGCACAGGGGAGAATCCGCGGGCTGCCCATGGACCAGAGCAGTGCCCAGGATAGAGGAGGCACGGTCCAGGAGCGCTGGCTCCCTCCCAACCCGGGAGGGGCACGCTGTCCCGTGGAGGGCGGCCGGAGAACAGCGGCCACTTACCGCCCGGGCGCCCCCCTCACTCACTTGCTCCAGCGAGGACTCATCGGGACGAGGCGAGGCAGCGCAGCGCACAGCCGCGGCGCCCATGCCCGACGGTGCGGACGCTGCCTGCGGCGGGACGCTAAGACGACGGTCCCAGCAGCTGCCCCCAGCCCCTGCGCCCCCGCCCGCAGCGCTCCGCCGAGCGCGGCGGCGGCCAGCTGCACCGACACCGCCGCGCATGCGCCGCCTCCGGCTGCCGACACCCGCCGGGTCCTAGCGCCGCGGCCGTGCATCGCGCCCCGTCAGGGCCCCGCGGGGTGAGAAAGGCCTTGCGGGTCCCGACCCGCTGACCGACGGGAGCAGTAATGAGGTGTTCATTGAAACACCTACCTACTGTGGAAACGGATCTGCGGAGCTCAGTGTCAATGGCAGCTCACGGCATGGGGAAGTTCCACTGGCAGGGACCGTGGGTTTCCTCCTGGGGAGTGCCCCCGATAGGGTGGGCTTGGCCCTCGGCCTCAGGGGCAGAGCCCGAAGGGGTTATCCCCAGAAACGCATTCCCGCTGACAGTCAGGCCCAACAAGCCCAATTATGGTGGCGGTTGCTTTGCTTTGCTTTTTCCCTTCAGGGAAGACATTAAGCAATGGGCTTGGACAAGCCGCATCTTATGGCATGTCGGCCCAGAGTGGGAAATTCCTCACAAAACGTGGGGGGTGTCTGCGAGATTTCACAGGCATTTCACGAGGTCTCACCGCTGTTGCACTGGAAATTGAACTGCTGACATCGAACCCCAGCCTGGCCATTAAAAGCCTGGCACCTGCTCTGCACAGCTAAGCAGCAAATTTGGAAGCGCAACCATATCGGAGATAAATCATTCCTGAAACGGGCAAAATCTGCAGTTTCATTATTTTATTTTATTTTATTTTAGCAACATAACCATTGATTTACCTTGTACTGTGCATAGTACTTATACAGAGGCCACAAGTAAGGTGAAGAAGTCATCCTAGCTCTGAAATCTGTTCAAGTGTGCTTAGGGTGGTAATTTTTTACTGCCATGTGTATTGGTCTCACCACTTGGTCTTGCCTTCTCAGTGTGTTACTGGATTATGATGGACTTTACTCCTGTCTGCTTATTTTAGCTCTTTCTCAGATTTTCTCCAGCTCTGTCTACTCCATAGTCTAGATTCAGATTTAGTTTCCTTCCTTTTGCTCCAGGACCCATTTACCCTAAAGCCCTCCTGTGCATATCTCCCTTTTTCTGCTCTTTGCTTGGTACCCTCCTTAACTCCTTCAGAGTCTGGCTTGCCTTCCTTTTAAGCCTGGTTCTGATTGTCTGTTCCTTTCAAAAGGAAGAATTGTGTTACAAGAGTTACATGCAGACTAGCAAAGAATTTTCTATCAATACATATGAAGCTCTTGCAGTGCCACTGTCACAAAAATCAGGAGAAAATGCTGAAAAATGTTTCTTAACTAGAAGAGGAAATGGTCATTAGTACATGCTATATAAAGACTGGTTTGACAGCTGCTAGTGAAAGATGAGAAAGAGTAAAAAGGGATGTAAGGGATGAAATCTAGCTGTTGTGAGAGCAAAGAAAAATCTGTTTCTTGAAGCACTAGAAACAATTACTTGAAAATACCAACTCCAGATACTCATCACTGGGGCTGCTGGTGAGATCTCACTCTGGCTTTAATTTCCACAGTTTTATGCCACTGGTAACGAACTGGGGCAGAAAGAACTATTCAGGTGCATTTATCCCTCCTCAAAGTAAAATAGACATAAATGGACATAAATTCCCATGCAACAACAATTTTATGCCAAATTTATGGAAGCTAAAAAGGTAGTAAAGAGTACCCCAGAGTGTTGCAGATATGTGGTGTGTGAAGATTTTTCTTCCTTGAAATTTGCTAAGCCTTAACTCCTATTTTGATTCTCTTTTCTGAAATCAAGAGCCCCTCCAGGAAGTGTAGCATGCCACATTACTAATCTTCACTGAATATTATTAATTCCATACCTAAATAAGGCAAACTGAGCTAAGACAGCTCCTGCTGAAAGGTGACATTGTACATTCATTGTGCTGTTTACATACCATTCATTCCTCTTATTGCTGGAGACTTCACATGAGCACAGTCAGAGAAACAGATCATGAACAGGTACAGTATTTTCAGTGAACTCATGCTAGTTTACAAAAATAGTTTCATTTTACAACTGAGCCTTAGCTGAGGACAACAGTCTTTTGTAAAGCAAATTAAAAATGGTTGAGATTGTGTTTGTGTTCTTGATTTTTCCTTGGGAGAAAACAAACTATCTGAGCATTTTACTGAAAAAATAATAATAATTAATAAAAAATAATCAATGAGGAATTTTCTTACACCCATTGTTTTTATTTTAAATGTGCCTAAAATGGCAAAGAAATTCCTTTACTGGTTTCAGATAGTATTTGGCCTAGAGGCCAACAGTTCCTAGTGTATAAGGAATCTGAGGAAGGAAATTAAAACTCCATCCTTTCAGATCTTTTCCTTGTTAAAAATCCTACTGAAAATGACACGTCAAGGTTTTGTGTTACTGAGTTTCCATTCTTTGAGGTCTTTGGTCGTAAGATCCTCTGACACTCATTTTTTAAAAGTCTGTTACAATAACACCAACACAAATATAAAGGAGGATCCCTTAGTTGGTTAGACATTTATTCTGTCATGTTGCTGTTAGCTGAATGGTTGTTTGCCCAGAGGAGGTTTTACTCAAAACAAAGAAAACAGGACCTGCTTGTAACTGTTTGCCAAACACTACAGGGCTCAGAAGAAGGTCCCTTTGGAATACTGCTTCCTATCAGGCTTTCAAACTTTGTGACATTTCCATGATGTCAACAATGGGAAAGAAATATACAGAAACTTCCCATGCATACAAAACAGTCACTAAACTGGAAATAATAGATAATCACCCCCCAAAAAATCAGGGAAGCTACTATGCCTTTTTGTTTTCCTTTAAACTGAATACTTCAGATTTTATTTAGGGCAAGACAAGAGAGTATTTTTTTTTCACAAACAGAAAGCTCTTCATATATATATATTAATACAATTCTGCTCTTAGCAAGTAATGGTTCTTTAATGTGCAGCACAGACACTTACATGCCTGGAAACTGTAAAAGTCCTGTGGATTGGTATTATCTGCTTGGATTCTGCACTGTCTAATAAACTACAAATTGTGATGCTTTTTTTTTTCAGTGACAGGGCATCTATTGTCTAATTTGAATTCTGTAGACTTAAATTGGTAGACTTAGATAAAGTGTTCATGATACAGCCTTTCCTCAATGGCAGAGGAGGTGGATGAAAACACCAGTAACTCTCATAATCTCTCTTTCCTCTGCATAATTACCTATTTCAATTTGTTGTACAGAAAGGTAATATCTGTAATATCTGTCAAATGTACTTGAAATTGGCCAGCAGGTACAAAAGCTAGAACAGTGTGGATTGGCAGGCATATGTCTGTATGAATACTGCAGTACAATCTCATAAGCCCTTCTTCATCAGGAAACCTGACTAAAAGAGGAATGAATATTAAAGGCACCCATCCAGCACATCCAGCTGGATGTTCCTTTAAATTACATGAGTAGCCTGATGAAGCAGAATAGCAATATGCATATGTGTAAATTTTTAGGAGATAATTGCCTCATACTAGATGGTAGGAAACTCTATTACTGAAAAAGCAATGTGTTAAAGTAATATCCTTTTATATGCTGCTATAACATTTAAAATTACTCATAGAATCATAGAATCAATAAGGTTGGAAAATACCTCAAGGATCATCAAGTCCAACCTGTCACCACAGACCTCATGACTACTAAACCATGGTACCAAGTGCCACATCCAGTCCCCTCTTGAACACCTCCAGGGATGGAGACTCCACCACCTCCCTGGGCAGCACATTCCAATGGCTAACAATGCTCTCTGTGAAGAACTTTCTCCTCACCTTGAGCCTAAATTTCTCCTGGTGCAGCTTGAGACTGTGTCCTCTTGTCCTGGTGCTGATTGCCTGGGAGAAGAAACCAACCCCCTCCTGGCTACAGCCTTCCTTCAGGTAGTTGTAAACAGTTGTACTCAGATGAGTACTGAACAGAGTAGAGTAGAGTAGAGTAGAGTAGAGTAGAATAGAATAGAATAGAATAGAATAGAATAGAATAGAATAGAATAGAATAGAATAGAATAGAATAGAATAGAGTAGGGTAGGGTAGAATAGAAATAGAATAGAATAGAATAGAATAGAATAGAATAGAATAGAATAGAATAGAATAGAATAGAATAGAATAGAATAGAATAGACCAGGTTGGAAGAGACCTTCAAGATCATCGCGTCCAACCTATCAACCTATCCAACCCACCTAATCAATTAAACCATGGCACCAAGCACCTCATCAAGTCTCCTCCTGAACACCTCCAATGATGGTGACTCACTGAACATACATGTAGATGTGCTTTGGGTACCATATTCTCTTTAATTCTGTGTGGTATCAACTCAATTTGGTCCACTCTGATGAGCAAATTGTTTGTGTACAGATGTATTGATGACATTTTATTCTAAACTAGAAATGCCTTTGATAGCACCAGGGCAATTCTTAATGAGTCAATTTTAATATAGTTGTTCCAGCCACACTTTCTGTTAGTTGTGAAAATTCTGTGGCCCCTTTTGTTTTTGCAGTATTTGTAAAGTTCCTCAGATACTTAAGCCATATAGCTTTATAGCTTTTTTTTATTGCAAGCCCCTGTCAGCTGTCACCTGGGCAGGCAAGTTCTGTAACCAGCATCTGTCTATAATGACTAATTTGTGTGAATAACTTCGCCAGTGCTGACTTCTGATGATGGATTTTGGATTTGGGCTCGTATCTGTCTCATGTAGACATCTCACTACTTGGTCTTGCCTTCTCAGTGTGTTACTGGATTATAATGGACTTTAATCCTGTCTGCTTATTTTAGCTCTTTCTCAGATTTTCCCCAGGTCCATCTACTCCTTAGCCTAGATTCAGACTTAGTTTCCTTCCCTTTGCTCCTTGATCCATTTACCCTAAAGCCCTCCTGTGCATATCTCCCTTTTTCTGCTCTTTGCTTGGTACCCTCCTTAACGTCTTCAGATTCTGGTTTGCCTTGCTTTTAAGCCTGGTTTTTGCCTGGTGCACTGCACTGGTTCTGATTGTCTGCCCAATGAATATCCCTCCCTGATGACAGCATGAATGTTAAGAACAGGATGGGGGCTTGAGAATAGAATTCTCAGATACACAAATATGCATCTATAAAATGGAAGATGCACTAGTTGGCTCAGGAATAACCTGTCTGCTAAATGAATGTTTGTAACACGACCAATCATTGATAAGGCCATCAGGTAAATGTGCCCTTCTTTCTTTTGAAATAAAGACATCAAAAGACACCAACTTCTTCCAGTTTCTAAACCTTGGGTTTAGTTGAACATGAAAATAGCAGTCTGGAATAAGATAGCACTTGAGATAAAATACAGAAGGTTAAGAGACTATAATCATAGTCTTTAAAACACTCTGTTTTGACAGACTCTTGCAGATGGGTTTCCCTTCTTACTAGTTCAACAACATTGCATGGCTCCTTGAAATGAAATAACACCTCAGCAGACTGAGGGGGAGAGATATGACTCTAGCATAATTTTCCTTCTCTCCATTATTTCAGAGGCTTCACTGCAGAGCCCAATATGGATAAATCTCTGAGCAAGCAACATGATCTGACTTCATAGGTGGTCCTTTCCAACCTGAGTTACATTCTAAGTCTACCTCTTTCCTCTCTGTCTTCTGCCCTGGCCATTAGTGTCCTTCTAGAAGCTCCTCTGGATCACCCTTTGGGGAACAATCACATCTCTCTTCATTAACTAGAGGACAGCAGCAAGAGCAATGACAGGGCAGACAGCCTTCCTCTTCACAGCCAGCAAAAACATTCTTAACACTCAATATACAATTCGTACATAAGACATTTTGAACAAGCAATCAAACTGTTTTAGCATCGATCATATTGTGTTTCAGTGTTTCCCTGTGGAGATGAATATGGATATGGAGATGAATAAGTATGGACAAGCATGGATTCATCAGTCAGGGCATCTGTAAAAAGAAAAAGAATGGACTGAAGCAATAAAATATATGAAATATGAGAATGATAGAACACAGGAAGATGAAAGAAGATTCAAATTTGCTCTTAATACTAAGTGAAAAAGAACGACTCACATTTTTCAGTCTTTATTTACTTTGGGTTTTTTTAAAGAGCATAAAAATACATAAAAATGTGCATGTCAAAGAAATGTAAGAGTAAAATTCAGATGGGAAAATATGTCCTTGAAATGAAAATTAGTATGTTAGGAGTAATAAAAACTGTGTCCAATAATCAGAAACAGATGAATCTAGTTCGGTGATTTCTAGGTCAACAGTCTTGAGATGTGCTACACAAGCCCGGAGAG
The DNA here is from genome assembly GCF_026170545.1 of Melanerpes formicivorus. Taxonomy (NCBI): domain Eukaryota; kingdom Metazoa; phylum Chordata; class Aves; order Piciformes; family Picidae; genus Melanerpes; species Melanerpes formicivorus. The sequence continues at coordinate 3,330,585 of NW_027142355.1, forward strand.
AATCCTTTAGTAAGAGTGTACATCAACTTATTTAGGAGTTAACTCCCGGTTAGGTCAGTCTGAAAATCTTATCCAGTCCAGAAAATACACACAGCCAGTGATAGGTTGAGAGCTGCTGCCAGAGCTAATTGCTAAAGGTATTTAAGTGTATGGTACAACTGTGAATCTCTTAGAAGCAAGCAAGAATTTGTCATGTCGTCAGTGAGCCGTGTGTCATAGAGCTTGGAAAGAATGTTTTGGATTTAAGAGAGCAGTGTTCTTTCATGTAACTCCTAAGGTGAGTCCAGATAGAGGATCTTAAAAATAGGGAGTTGGGTTGGTTTATTCCTTCCATAAAAGGAAATTCTTTGCTGTGTATCCTAGGGCACTTCCGAGTGCCTGTTCTTCCTTGTCTTATTCACCTCTCACTAAGCACAAAATTCAATTCAAGAAGACCTGTGCTAAAAGAGTGCCCAGGTGGCCAAGAAGGCCAGTGGCATCCTGGCATGCATCAAGAATAGTGTGGCCAGCAGGAGCAGGGAAGTCATTCTGCCCCTGTACTCAGCGCTGGTTAGGTCACACCTTGAGTACTGTGGTGGTGAGAGAAAGTTCAGTTCTCCCCCACACACAAAGAAACCACGACTAACTCAGTCAGAGAAGCAGAAATGAATATAAGCTATATTTACAAGCAGGATGAAATGCAGATGAATGTATACACAATATACAGTATTTCCAATATATACAGAAATATACAGCAAAGAACGTAATACAGAACAAAACTCCCTCCTCCAGCCAGAGGAGGGTCCCCTCCCGTACCCTCTCTCTCCCCCTACCTCCCTTTTTTCCCAAAAAGGGTTAGAGAGAGAGAAAAGGTAATTATTAAGGAGGAGATTCTGTTAGCTCAAAGCGTATGCAAGAATTAGTTTCTTATCTGTTAGTTCAAGGTCAACTCCATCCTGTACAGCTGTTGCTCAGAGAGAGACTGAAACAGACAGGTTGAAAAAGACAGACAGACTGAACTGACTGACACTCAAACTGAACTAATACTTAAAGTTGCATTCTACCAATCTACCAATGAAATTCGTTTAGAATATCTTTGTTTTCAAAACACTCAGCCAGAGTGTTCCAGCAACTGACCCTTTCTTAAAGGCACAGGCTAAAAGTGTCACAAGTACTGTGTCCAGTTCTGGGCCCCTCAATTTAAGAAGGACATTGAGATTCTTGAACGTGTTCAGAGAAGGGCAACGAGGCTGGGGAGAGGCCTTGAGCACAAGCCCTATGAGGAGAGGCTGAGGGAGCTGGGATTGTTTAGCCTAGAGAAGAGGAGGCTCAGGGGAGACCTTATTGCTCTCTACAACTGCCTGAAGGGAGGTTGTAGCCAGGTGGGGGTTGGTCTCTTCTTCCAAGCAACCAGCACCAGAACAAGAGGACACAGTCTCAAGCTGTGCCAGGGGAAGATTTTTAGGCTGGAGGTGAGGAGAAAGTTCTTCACAGAGAGTTGTTAGCCATTGGAATGTGCTGCCCAGGGAGGTAGTGGGGAGTCGCCATCCCTGGAGTTGTTCAAGAGGGGATTGGATGTGGTACTTGGTGCCATGGTATAGTAGTCATGAGTTGTTGGGTGACAGGCTGGAATTGAAGATCTTTGAGGTCTCTTCCAACTTTATTGATACTATGATGCTATGAAAAGATGCCATTTAAAAAAAAAAAAATAGAAAAAAAATCTACTCTGCTGTTTTCTGGTAACTTTTCTTCAGTATTTGGTGCCTGATGTTAAAATGGGAGTCACAGAATTTTTGCAAGACATTCTCTTCTAAGTCCCATGACAAGGTATTCAGCATTTTTACTTGGTCCAGAAATGAAAAAAGGCACAGTGACCTTCAGAGTCCTGTTTATTGTAGTACACACTTCCTTTTCAGTCACAACAGGGGATTTTACATGAGCAGAAACACATTCTATTATCTGTGATGTGCCACTAGCACTGCTAGTTATCAAGGTTGTGTGACACTTCTTATCACAAAGTCCTGATGACACAGGGAAATACAAGGGAGATCTCATCACTTCACAGAAGCTGCTTTGGAGAACTGGAGTCAGTCTCCACTGAAGAGTTCCTGTGTGGCAAGTCCCTTTAATCACATTTTTCCCAGATGGTTATTTTGCTCTCTGTTTTCATTGTCCAGCTTGAGATCTCACAGGCTGATCTGCAGAAATGTTTAAACATTCACAACTGTATCTGAAGCTACTGGGAACTGCCCTTTGAAAATATGAAATGTTACCCATTATGAACTACTCAGATGGATCAGCCTGACTTCTCAGATACTGAAATTTTACAGCTTGAGTTTCCCAGCTGTAGGGTGGGGATGATAAAGCTCCATTCTTTCAGGGAAGTGTTGTGGAGAGGAATGATTATGGAACATGAATGTGCTATGAGAGCTACAGAACAGGCCAGCAGGAAATGTATGTCTGTCCTCACAGCTGAGACTGAATAGTGGAAAGTAAATAGACCACACGATGAATGAAGCTAAAAGAAAAATCTTAAAAACTTTTTCTTTGCACTTAAGGAAGCAGAGGTCAAGGAGAAAAATGTGTCTGATTGTATAACTAAAGCCAACATCATCATTTAATAGGGATTAAAGATTCACAGAAATCTTTAACTCTGGTATTTCCTTATTTTTCAGTATTTATAAACTATCTTTTAGGGCAGTTTTTGTTTGGGAGCCCAGAGTGAGTATGAAATAGGTTTTCAGAAAAGACTGTCTTGCTAGCTAACATGAATGTGTTGCTCTGTGTGTAGTGGCTCTACGGTACAGAGTCGTTGTCATATCCTGTTGTTCCATCTAATTACACATACTCTCATGGGATTATCCTCCATAACGGAGGTCCCAGGCCTGAAATGTGTGACAGTCAGAGCGCAACTCTAATTAAGAATTAGCATTTACTAGAGGTGAAGAAGCAAATTCTCGTGACAGTTAAGTAATCATCAGTTTCCTCATGGCCTTACAGGAAGGGGAGAAGTCTTCCTCCTCTTCCCATTTGTTTCACCTTCTCCCTTTTTCTCTCTATCCTTCTTTTTATCTCCGTTGTTTTATTTTTCCTATTATAAATATCCTCTGCTGCTAAAACTGCTTTTTCTTCCTAAGTTTTCGCTCCTTGTCTGGGTTCTTCTCTGCAGTCTGGAGCTATGCATCATAAAATGCCCTAACACAAATGGTGTTCCCTTCTCTTGAATATATGAAGGCCCTTATGGCTTGCTCACAGTTCTCATGAAAACTGCTGATGAACTCTCATTGGAGCCTTGAGAAAGATGCAGGGAAAAGCAGACCACAGGAGAGGAGGCAAAATTCAAAGACATTAAGAACAGGTAAGATGAAAAAGAGAATATAAAAATCTGGAGAATGATGGAGGTTGGGAGTAGCTGGACCTACTTCAATGAAGAATTGTTGAAGGCTCAGGGACAGGCTGTGCCAATGTGCCGGAAGATGAGCTGCCGGGGCAGACGGCCAGCCTGGATGGTTCATGAATTTTTAATGGAACTGAGGGAAAAAAAGAGGGTGTATCACCTTTGGAAGAGAGGGGAGGCAACCCACAGAATGTTTAAGGATGTTGCTAGGTTCTGTAGGAAGAGAATTAGGGAGGCAAAAGCACACTTGGAGCTTAAACTGGCCTCTACTGTGAAGGACAACAAAAAGTCCTTCTATAAATACATTAATAGTAAGAGGAAAGGGAAGGACAACCTCCACTCCTTGGTGGATACGGAGGGGAACATTGTAACAAAGGATGAGGAAAAGGCAGAGATACTTAACACCTTCTTTGCCTCAATTTTTACTAGAAGGGCAGAACGTCTTCCTGACAGCTGGCCTGCAGAGCTGGCAGAAGGAGCCAGGGAGCTGCACAGTTTCCCTATGTTCCATGAGGCGGTGGTTGGAACTCTCCTTAGCAGCTTGGATCCCCACAAGTCCATGGGACCAGATGGGATTCATCCTAGGGTGCTGAGAGAGCTGGCAGATGAGCTGGCCAAGCCACTCTCCATAATTTTCCAGCAGTCCTGGCTCACTGGCGAGGTCCCAGAGGACTGGAAGCTGGCCAACGTGGTGCCCATCCATAAGAAGGGCCGGTTGGATGAGCCAGGGAATTACAGGCCTGTCAGCCTGAGCTCAGTGCCAGGCAAGATCATGGAACAGGTCATCCTGAGTTCAATAACACAACACTTACAGGATGGCCAAGGGATCAGGCCTAGCCAGCATGGATTTAGGAAGGACAGGTCCTGCCTGACCAACCTGATCTCCTTCTATGATCAGGTGACCCACCTGGTGGATGTGGGGAGGCCTGTTGATGTAGTCTACCTGGACCTCAGCAAGGCCTTTGACACCGTCCCCCATAGCAAACTGCTGGCCAAGCTGTCAGCCCATGGCTTGGACGGGAGCACACTGCGATGGGTTAGGAACTGGCTGGAGGGCCGAGCCCAGAGAGTGGTGGTGAATGGTGCCACATCCAGCTGGCAGCCAGTCACTAGTGGTGTGCCCCAAGGATCAGTGCCCTGTGCTCTTTAACATCTTTATTGATGATCTGGATGAGGGCATTGAGTCCATCATCAGGAAATTTGCTGATGACACCAAGCTGGGGGCAAGATGAGGACACACTGAGGAAGGGCCGACAGATCAATTCATGGCTCAGGGGCTGGTGCCATCGACAGGGCTTTGGGTTCCACAATCATGGATTGGTTTTCAAGGCACCTGAGCTGAAAACAACTCATGGGACACACTTGTCCCAGAGTGGGATAAGAATCCTGGGGCAGGAATTGGCAGGGCTCATTGATAGGGCTTTAAACTAGATTTGAAGGGGGAAGGGGTTAATAGTCTCCTGCTGGCTGGTGACAAACAGAGGGGCAGCTCACCAGCAGTAGAGAGAAGGAGAGCTGGTAAGGGCTCTCAACTTGCTACCCTGAGGCAAGCCACAAATGATCCACCAGGACATTCTGTGGAAACCGAGGGGATTTGTCACAAGAGGAGGACAGGGCCAGCCCAGCTGAAGTGCTTCTATGCGAATGCGCGCAGCTTGGGCAACAAACAGGATGAGTTAAGTGCCACTGTGCTGCTGGGATGCCACGACATAGTGGCTGTTACTGAAACTTGGTGGGATGAATCCCATGACTGGGATGTAGGCATAGATGGGTATAAACTCTTTAGGAAGGATAGGCAGGGAAGGAGAGGAGGAGGTGTTGCCCTCTATGTCAATAGCCAGTTGGAATCAGTGGAGCTCCAACTGGGGAGGGATGATAAGCTAGTTGAGAGTGTATGGGTCAAAATTAAAGGCAGGACAGGGGAAGAAGATATTACTGTGGGGGTCTCCTACAGGCCACCTGACCAGCAGATCCAAGCAGATGAGGCCCTCCATAGGCAAATAGAAGCAGCTTCCAGGTCACAAGCCCTGGTCCTCATGGGTGATTTCAACCACCCGGACATCTGCTGGAGGGACAACACAGCAAGGCACCAGCAATCCAGGATGTTCCTGGACTGCATAGAAGACAACTTCCTCCTCCAAATGGTGGAGGAACCAACAAGAAATGGTGCTATGCTGGACCTTGTTCTCACCAACAGGGAAGGGCTGGTAAGCAATGTGAGGCTCATAGACGGCCTTGGCTGCAGTGACCATGAAGCAGTTGAATTTAACATCCTCAGGGCAATCAGGAGGAAGTATTCCAAGCTCATGACCCTAGACTTTAGGCATGCAGATTTTGATCGCTTCAGGGATCTGCTAGCCAAAGTGTCATGGGACAAAGCCCTGGAGGGAAGAGGGACCCAGGACAGCTGGTCAGTATTCAAGGACCACCTCCTCTGTGTCCAGGAGCTCTGTGTACCAACAAAGAGAAAAGCAGGTAAGAATGCTAGGAGGCCTGCCTGGATGGGCAAGGAGCTACTGGACACACTATTACTTAAAAGGAAGCTCTACAGGAAGTGGAGGGAAGGACAGGTAGAACAGGGGGAATACAAGGAAGCTGCCCGAGCAGCAAGAGTCCTGGTCAGGAAAGCCAAAGCAGAGTTTGAGTTGAATCTAGCCAGGGAGATTAAAGGGAATACTAAGAACTTTTACAGGTATATTAATGGGAAGAAGAAGACTAGGGAAGGTGTGGGCCCCCTCAGAAAAGAAAATGGTGACATGGTCACCTGTGATGAGGAAAAGGCTGAGGTACTTAATAACTTCTTTACCTCAGTCTTCACTGCAAGGGCCTCTAGCCACACTCCAGATGTTATGGAAGTCAAAGCCAGGGACAGGGAGGAAGAACTGCCCATTGTAAGTGCAGATCAGGTTCGTGATCATCTGAAGAACCTGAAAGTGTTCAAGTCCATGGGACCCGACGGGTTACACCCACGGGTACTGAGAGAACTGGCAGATGAGGTTGCTAAACCCCTCTCTATTATATTTCAAAAGTCCTGGCAGTCTGGTGAAGTCCCCACAGACTGGAAAAGGGGAAACATTGCCCCCATCTTCAAAAAGGGCAAGAAGGAGGAACCAGGGAACTACAGGCCAGTCAGTCTCACCTCTGTGCCTGGAAAGATCATGGAGCAGATCCTCCTGGAGTCACTACTCGCTCAAAAGAATAGTGAAGAGGTGATTGGGAACAGTCAGCATGGCTTTGCCAAGGGCAAATCCTGCCTGACCAACCTGGTGGCCTTCTATGAGCAGGTGACAAAATTAATAGATGAGGGGCGAGCAACTGATGTCGTTTACCTGGACCTGAGCAAAGCCTTCGACACTGTCCCGCACCACATCCTGGTCTCCAAACTGGTGACACATGGGTTTGATTGGTGGACCACTAGATGGATAAGGAACTGGCTTGATGGCCGCACCCAAAGAGTGGCTGTCAATGGCTCCATGTCCCAGTGGAGGCCAGTGACAAGTGGAGTCCCTCAGGGATCAGTCCTGGGACCTATCTTATTCAACATCTTTGTGGGGGACATGGACAGTGGCATTGAGTGCACCCTCAGCAAGTTTGCCGATGACACCAAGCTGTGTGGTGCAGCAGACACGCTGGAGGGAAGGGAGGCCATCCAGAGGGACCTTGACAGGCTGGAGAGGTGGGCACAGGCCAACCTCATGAAGTTCAATAAGAGCAAGTGCAGGGTCCTGCATCTGGGTCGAGGCAATCCCAGGCACAAATACAGGCTAGGCAGTGACTGGCTGGAGGATAGCCCTGAGGAGAGAGACTTGGGGGTGCTGGTGGACAAAAAGCTCAACATGAGCTCTCAGTGTGCACTTGCAGCCCGCAAAGCCAATCAGATCCTGGGCTGCATCAGGAGAAGTGTGGCTAGCAGGTCGAGGGAGGTGATCCTCCCCCTCTACTCAGCCCTGGTGAGACCCCACCTGGAGTACTGTGTCCAGTTCTGGAGCCCCTATTACAAGAGGGATGTGGAGGTGCTGGAACGTGTCCAGAGAAGGGCCACGAGGATGATCAGAGGGCTGGAGCACCTCTCCTATGAGGACAGACTGAAGGAGTTGGGGCTGTTCAGTCTGCAGAAGAGAAGGCTCCGAGGTGACCTAATTGTCGCCTTCCAGTATCTGAAGGGGGCCTACAGGAAGGCAGGGGAAGGACTTCTCAGGATATCAGGTAGTGATAGGACTAGGGGGAATGGAATGAAGCTGGAGGTGGGGAGATTCAGGCTGGATGTGAGGAGGAGGTTCTTCACCATGAGAGTGGTGAAACCCTGGAATGGGTTGTCCAGGGAGGTGGTCGAGGCCCCGTCCCTGGGGGTGTTTAAGAGCAGGCTGGATGAGGCTCTGTCCAGCCTGATCTAGTGTGGGGTGTCCCTGCCCATGGCAGGGGGGTTGGAACTAGATGATCCTTGTGGTCCCTTCCAACCCTGAATGAAACTATGAAACTATGAAACTATGAAGAGTTGATCTGCTGGAGGGTAGAGAGGCTCTGCAGAGAGACCTCGACAGGCTGGACAGATGGGCAGAGTCCAAGGGCATGAGATTTAACACATCCAAGTGCCGGGTTCTGCACATTGGCCACAACAACCCCATGCAGTGCTACAGGCTGGGGTCAGAGTGGCTGGAGAGCAGCCAGGCAGAGAGGGACCTGGGGGTGCTGGTTGATGGTAGGATGAACATGAGCCTGCAGTGTGCACAGGCAGCCAAGAGGGCCAATGGCATCCTGGCCTGCATCAAGAACAGTGTGGCCAGCAGGAGCAGGGAGGTCATTCTGCCCCTGTACACTGCACTGGTTAGGCCACACCTTGAGTCCTGTGTCCAGTTCTGGGCCCCTCAGTTTAGGAAGGATGTTGACTTGCTGGAACGAGTCCAGAGAAGAGCAACAAAGTTGGTGAGGGGTTTGGAACACAAGCCCTATGAGGAGAGGCTGAGGGAGCTGGGGCTGCTTAGCCTGGAGAGGAGGAGACTCAGGGGTGACCTTATCACTCTCTACAACTACCTGAAGGGAGGTTGTAGACAGGCTGATGATGGTCTCTTCTCCCAGGCAGCCAGTACCAGAACAAGAGGACACAGTCTCAGGCTGCGCCAGGGGAGGTTCAGGTTGGATGTTAGGAAGAAGTTCTATACAGAAAGAGTGATTGCACTATGGAATGGGCTGCCCGGGGAGGTGGTGGAGTCGCCGTCATTGAAGGTGTTCAGAAGGAGACTTGATGGGGTGCTTGGTGCCATGGGTTAGCTGTTTGGGTGGGTTGGATTGGTTGATGGGTTGGACACGATGATCTTGAAGGTCTCTTCCAACCTGGTTTGGTTTATTCTATTCTATTCTATTCCAATAAAAAAAATAAATGAAGTGATATGAAAATGCTTTACACTAAAGCTCTTCAGAGAAGGAAAGAAAAGTAAGTTACTTGGCTGGGATTTTGGTTCGGTTGGTTGTTGTTTTGTTGTTTGTTTTGGGTGGGGTTTTTTGTTGGTTGGTTTTTTGTTTGGTTGGTTTTGTTTGGTTGGTTTGGGTGTTGTGGTATTTTTTTTTTCCATTCTAATAAAGTTCCTTTTGCATGTAAGAAGACACAGATTTTTACTATGACTTTTTAATTGTGGTGTGATAATTAGATCTGTATTGGACAAAGGTACATGCCTGCCAAGCTATTTGTCTAAAAAGAACAAATATAACATTGGAAAGCCTTTATGAGAAGAATGCCTCTCAAAAGCATCATTTATTTTACTGAATAATTTGAATTGTCAAGTGGCAGATTTTAACTACTTTGAACTTATGTGCAGAGGTCAACATATTTAGGTATTTAGGCCCAAACTGTTTTTCTCCCCAGAATGAAGACTGAGACCAGGGTTACTACCATATTTTTCCTTCACATTGTAATCAGTCTCACATTTCAGCAATGTGAGGGATTCTTCACATGAGAAAAATAGGCTAATATCATGAGAGTCAGCAAGAGGCTAGATTTCAGTAAAGTGGGAATGTGAAATGATCTTTTGTGGAACAGAGGATAACTGACTTCCTCACCAATTTTTTTTCAGCTTCCTGTGTATTATCTGAAGTAGGTTGCTTGTGCCCTAAATCTGACTCATTTCTGTTCTAGTGTTTTGTAGGTGTGGTGGTTTAAGCCTTAACTGGGAGTTAAGAGCTAAGATGGGGGCAAGGCTGAGAATCTCCCCCCCACTCCCCCCTCCTCCCTCCCAACAGAGGGCGAAAAAAAAGGAAAGGAGCAAATCCACCCAACAATAATTTGGAGTTGACTTGGAAGTAGAGAGGTAAAGGGTTTTCTTTAAACAGTATATATATAACAATAACAGGTAAGGTTCACAAGGGCAAGGAACAAGGATGGATGGGAGGAGGACAAAGAAGAATAGTACAAAACCAGTCTCTCTCTCTGAAGAGGCGCGGAGGCAGCTGGGAGAAGGATCAGGCCTGACCACGTGGCAGAGGAGCAGGAAGGCAGCTGCAGTAGCTCTCATCCAGGAGAGGCAGGAGCCAAAAGGAGCTAATAGCTGCAATGCCCTGCTTTTTATACCCTAGCTGGGCAGGGAGTCAGCTTCCCAGGGGGAAAATGCCCTGCAGGGAGGGCAAAGCACTCACAAGCCCTCCACCCTTTGTTTTCAGAATGGGCGTTAACCCATGACAGTAGGTAAACTCTGCATAGGCTCTGATTTTTCCCTGGAGCCTCTATATGCTTGCTGCAAGACAAACAGCAATGCTTCATAGATCTATACAGCAGAATTGTTGTACAGCTTCCTCTGAACACATAACCTCATTATACTCACAAGTACTTGTAATTATCAAGTATTTAGAATTTCATGCTGGCAAATGAGAATGTATGGCATTTTTTCTGGTTAAAATTCCACCATAAGGAGTCTCTTCAAAATACCTTTCCTGAATGTAGCCCATTTTTCAAGTGGGTGAATTGGCTGCTTGTCATGTAAACAATGTAGTATTGAAACATTACTTCCATGGACTAGAGACCCCTAGAGAGGGAGGGTGCCGTTTCCTATGCAGACATAAGGGCACAGAACTGGACTGCGACTCAGTGGTGCTGGAGATCATCTGTGCTTGTGCCACTACCCATTGTCACTGACCTCGCTGAATACAGCTACATAACCAACCAGGTAAAATAAGCTGGGCAGAAACGAGTACAGAAATTCTCTACACCTTTAGTATAATATCTGAGCAATGCCAGAATAATTATGATCAGACTTTGTAAGCAGTTCTGGAAAACACAGTAGGAAGACAAATGCCATAAAGCTCAATTTTTGTCCAAGACTAAAGAACCATTATTAAAGGGATTGCCTGCTCTGAGCTATCACATCAGTGACATGGACAGGTACCTACTGATTTTCCATGAAGGGGTTAAAATGACATTCCAATCCTGGTGGATTGTTTGTCAGTGAACTTCAGTACTACAACACTGAGATGCTTTTGACAGCTGTGACATGCTTTAGTTTAAATTGTCCTCATCCATATCACACTAGTATGTATCAGATTTCCTGTTCAGGATCAAAGAGTCTTACATGTCAGAAACTCATTAAATCTATATTTGTAAATCACAGAATCACCAAATCACCAAGGTTGGAAGAGACATCAAAGATCATCAAGTCCAACCTGTCACCACAGACCTCATGACTAAACCATAGCACCATGTGCCACATCCAATCCCCTCTTGAACACCTCCAGGGACGGTGACTCCACCTCCTTCCTGGGCAGCCCATTCCAATGGCTAACAACTCTCTCTGTGAAGAGCTTTCTCCTAACATCCAGCCTAAACATCCTCTGGTGCAGCTTGAGACTGTGCCCTCTTGTTCTGGTGCTGGTTGCCTGGGAGAAGAGATCCACCCCCACCTGGCTACAACCTCCTTTCAGGTAGTTGTAGAGGGCAATGAAGTCACCCCTGAGCCTCCTCTTCTTCAGGATAAACAACCCCAGCTCCCTCAGCCTCTCCTCATAGGGCTTGTGCTCGAGGCCTCCCCCCAGTCTTGTTGCCCTTCTCTGGACACGCTCAAGTGTCTCAATGTCCTTCTTAAATTGAAGGGCCCATAACTGGACACAGTACTAAAGGTGTGGCCTGGTCAGTTCTGAGTACAGGAGCACAATAACTTCCCTGCTCCTGCTGGCCACACTATTCTTGATGGAGGCTAGGATGCCGTTGGCCTTCTTGGCCACCTGGGCTCACTGCTGGCTCATGTTTAGGTGGTTGTCAATCAGCACCCCCAGGTCCCTTTCTGTTGGGCTGCTCTCCAGCAATTCCAACTGCAGCCTGTAGCTCTGCATGGGGTTATTGTGGCCATTTGCACCAGGTGTCAGCACCAGGTGTCCCTGGACCACTACAATGAACAACTCTGCAGGACGTGTCCTAAATGTACTCAAGGCTCCAGTGAGTGATAAAAATGTGACTTGTCTGTTAATTGTCCTGAGAACAACTTATTATGGCTTATGAAGCAGTAAAGGAAGTGCACACTATGGTATTGCCAGGACTGAAACACAAATCTAATTGGACTCCGGTCAAATGGCTTACTTGAGACTGAAAAATAGCTAGATTGACTACAAAATTTGCTGTGTAGGTTAATAGACTAGTTTAATAGCCACAGTTCTCATTGTGTATGAACTACTTCTTTATGCACAGATTGTTGTACAGATAGTAATTGCTTCTGCTTTTATGTAATACATGTCTATATTGCTGCCACTTTTTACTTTTTACAAATGAGACCTGCTTTGGGTAACGTTTTTAGCCTGTTTTCCAACTTAGAATTATTATTCAGGATTTCTTCAGCCTGAATATCCTGAAATACCCAGACTGGTATCAATGCTTCATAATTGTTTTGAAACATTTAATTCAATCCAGTAAGATTTTTAAAATTTAAGAAGAGGAAATTATATTCACAGCAGTATTTAATAACCTAAAATGCTAATGAAACTTCTTTTGGGGACATTTCTGGGTGTAGCTAGAAGAAGAAAAAGCTACTGGATCTGGGAGACAAGTAAAAAGCACTTTCATTTCTGTCACATCATAACAAAACTTCTTGGTACTGATAATAAAATGATTAAGGCTAAGCCACAGCCTCATGCTGCAGCAGCAAGGGCACACTTTCCTCCTTCACCAGTTTCTGGTACTTGGGAAGGCAGTTTTCATTGCAGAATGTTTGACTATGATTTCATGAGAAGTTCTCCATAGCTTATAAAATCCCTGTCCTAGCTAATAACTAAAATGGCAATGACATTTTTTGCATTTCATCTGTTTTTATTACATGCCATATGAAGTAGCGAGTCCACAGCTGTGTCAAAATCTAATTCATGATGTTATATTTGACTTTTAAAGAAGCCAAGAGAAGCACAGAACCTTTTCCTGAGAGTGGAAAGCTGCATGGGCAATAAATTTTGAGAAGACCAGAGGTAAAGAGAAGTGACTGGGTGGAAGTACAATTTCAACACTAGTATAGGACATTTTGATTTCTTAGTATGAAGGAAACTGCATTTCTTATTTTGATCACTCCTTTGACTCTTCCCTACTCCTATCTTTGATGTGTTTTTTTCTGATTTTCTTTGAATTGATTTCTCTTCTCACTAAAATGTCCATTCAGTTTAACTTTCTTCTCCTTAAATGCTGATCCATCTAGGAGTTGGCCATCCGAACTATTTTTGACCAGCCACCATTGGTTTCTACAGGCTTACTGACTATATGTTGCCCTTTCATGAGTGAAATCATGGGACTTTGCAGCACTCTCCTTCACAGTCTTCTCTCATTTCCACTTCTTGCATTATTTCTCTTTCTTACCGACTATTTTTTGTTCTTCCCCCAACATTATCAACAGCAATTTCCTTTAAATTGTGTATCCTGAATTCTGCTATGCCAATCTTATGGCTGTTTAGGAGTCTTTACTATAAGCTTTTCTATACTGACATTTCTTATGTGCTCTGTCCTTACTTTTTGAGCAGGTCAGCTAACTCTCTTAATTTTCTTGTAAGCATTCATCAGTAAAACTTTGCTTCAATCAGATGATGTATAAAATCCATCTCTTGGAAATTCATCCCTTTCTCTGTCTCTATGTTCACAGTCCACACTAGTTCCTTCCTGCTCTGAAATCACAAGATGATTCATTTGCAGCTGGAGCTGAGCAGGATTTATCATATCATCATATCTGATGTGTTAAGGACATAACTTAGCCACACAGGAAAAAAAATCACCCTCCTCTGCCCAAATAAGAAAAGAAAAGTTTAGCTGTATGAATGACAAAGCCAGTGTCATGATATGATCATAGTTTATATACCTGTATACTTAAAATTGTTTTGGTGTTTTTTTATGCTATTGTCAGTCTTAAATGTAATGTATATGCTTATCTAGATATTGTACTCTAACACTGACATATTTTTTCACCATTGTTTGTACTTTTTTTCCCAACTGAAAGCTCAAAGGCTTTAGGAATGTTTTGTTAGCTATGTTAGATGGTCAATAAGGTTGAATAATACATTTTTAAGAAAGAAAGAAAAAAGTCCTTTTTTGAATTATGTTATGTAAGTGCATTTGTCCTTTTGCCCAGACATCAGAACTGTTAGAAAAGAGCTCTACTTTATGGACAGCATTGTATCACATATGTCTTCTGTTTCCTTCAAGAACATCTTATAATAAAAAAGAAAGAACTGTGTAATTAAATTTAAATTCAAAGAAGGCTGAACATGAGCCAGCAGTGTGCCCCGGTGGCCAAGAAGGCCAATGGCATCCTGGCCTGTATCAGGAACAGTGTGGCCACAAGGAGCAGGGAGGTCATTGTGCCCCTGTACACCGCACTGGTTAGGCCACACCTCGAGTACTGTGTCCAGTTCTGGGCTCCTCAGTTTAGGAAAGATGTTGAGTTGCTGGAACATGTCCAGAAAAGGGCAACAAAGCTGGGGAGAGGTTTGGAGCACAAGGCCTGTGAGGAGAGGCTGAGGGAGCTGGGGTTGCTTAGCCTGGAGGAGGCTCAGGGAAGACCTTATTGCTCTTTATAACTACCTGAAGGGAGGTTGTAGCCAGGTGGGGGTTGGTCTCTTCTCCCAGGCAACCAGTACCAGAACAAGAGGACAGAGTCTTAAGTTGTACCAGGGGAAATTTAGGCTGGAGGTGAGGAGAAAGTTCTTCAGAGAGAGTTGTTGGACATTGGAATGGGCTGCCCAGGGAGGTGGTGGACTCACCATCCCTGGAGGTGTTCAAGAGGGGATTTGACATGGCACTTGGTGCCCTGGTTTAGTAGTCATGAGGTCTGTGGTGACAGGTTGGACTTGATGATCTTTGAGGTCTCTTCCAACCTTGGTGATTCTGTGATTCTGTGATTCTGTGGAGTCACCATCACTGCAGGTGTTTAGGAAGAGACTTGATGGGGTGCTTGGTGCCATGGTTTAGTTGATTACATAGTGTTGGATGATAGGTTGGACGTGATGATCTCGAAGCTCTCTTCCAACCTGGTCTCGTTCTATTCTATTCTATTCTATTCTATTCTATTCTATTCTATTCTATTCTATTCTATTCTATTCTATTCTATTCTACTCTACTCTACTCTACTCTACTCTACTCTACTCTACTCTACTCTACAGGAAGCACTGTTTGATAGCGATCTTAATGCAATAGAACAGTTGCAGTGCTCAACTGACTAGTTTCCACAGGCTCTGTGGTATATTGGGTCCCCTTTCAAATGAACCATTCCCCATTATTCCCTAAAACAAAGTGTGGCACAAATGACGGATAGACCTTTTACGGGATCACTGTTTATTATAGAGTGCTTAAAGTATTAATGTCTCCACTGGGAGATGTCTGCCTTACAGTATCTATTGAAGATATGTAGATAAAGTACATTGTCCATTACTTGTCTTTGGTTTTTTGATATACAGGTGATAATGGGAACAAAAGGAATTTATTACTAAACCAGGATGGTAATGCCTGAAAAGTTGTCCAAGTGAAGCATATCATTCTTCATCCCACAGATTTGCTGTTTCATGTTACACAGAGAAAAATGCTTGGAACATACGGAAAATTTGAAGGTGATTAAGATAAAAGCTGTTCTGAATCCTGACTTTGCCATTCAATAGTGTTGTTTCCATGGTAACTCCAGCGTCACATGTCACCTGTGTACATGATGCAAAGGTGTTTCTTAAAGTTACACAAATACCAACAGGAAGGGCAAATTTCTCAGTTTCTTTTATCATGAGTATGAAGTATTTTATTTCCATAACAAGCACAGAATTTTTTGTAATTCACTGAGTACTCAAGAAATGGCAATATAAACAAAGTGTTATTTGTAACTGAAAAATATGGAATATTTCAACATGAAAAAAAGTAATTAAATATTTTAGTGAGGCAGAAGGAGAGCAGTGGGTTAAAGAGACAGCTGGTTTGTGTGTGTCACCCGATACGGGAGTTCTGCTCTCTGTTACTACTTTGTTACTGCTGTGGCGAGGCAGCAAATGATAGCTACTAGTAATTCACTGAATAAGGCATGTGTATTGTCCAGCTGTATCCATGCCTTCAGCCTTCCTGTGAACAGACTGAAGAATACAGTCTCTACAGAAAATCCTTTATAACTCAGCAGAGGTGAAGAGACTGGCAGGATTCTACAGAAACTGCTTTAAAACTTTGAGAACTTATCTTGAGTATGTGCCCTTTTTATTTTTGACACCCTCTTAAAAGATTCTGCAATGGAACTGTTACTTCCTAATGAAATCTCCAGGAGAAATAAAAATTATATCAAAGTTCAAGCATTTTATTAAGCTCTGTATGTTTACCTTTATGATCTTACCTTTGCCCTTTTCCAAATCACTCTGATAAAAATCTTACATAAAACCACACAGATGCCTCCACTGAAAATATGTGGGGTGTTTTCCTATCACTTTCAAATTTTGAATGTTTTAGTATATCATGTCAACTGATGAGATTTATGCAAGGACAGATAACAGAAAACAGTATTGTGAGCAAGAACAGAGTGCCATTGCCAGAAGAGCACATGTACATACGTGGAGTGGATGTGTGTTCGGAAGGGGGTGATTAAAATTCAAATCTGAGAGTGTGATTAAACCTGAAATCTTCACCCCATTACAGTATTTGTCCTTGATTCAAATATGCCAGTTCTAAACTATAAATCTGTATAATATATTCAGTTTTATTAATGAATAAATTCTTACATCTCTGACACAGACAGTAGATGCAGAGCACGTCCAGACTGTACTTTAATTGTGTGTGGTATAAGATACAAAGGCTCTCAGGTCTGACTATTATGAATTTTTCAGGACCCTGTAATGCCTCCGAAGACTGATCTACCCTGCACTTCCCTTCTTTTAAACAGCTTGATGTGACCATATCACTTGCTGCTCATGTTAAATATTTAACAAAACATACCTCTGTTTTTGAAAGGAACTATCAAGATTATGCGTTGGCTTCATGCAGTTAACACTGACTGGAAATTATAAAGGAAGATTATTCACAGCAGACCAGTACCCACATAAGTGTATTTTGGTTTTAGATAGCTATGTAATAATTTTCAGTCCTAGTGTGATAATTCTATCTTCTTTCCATTCTGTTCTGGCTTGTTCTAAACACTGTCCCATTTGGCAGAGAAACTTACATCTCTCTGTTGGAAACCAAATATTTTTCTTTACAAGGGCAGACATTCTTCAGTGAAGTTCAACTAAGTGGCCCACAAGGGAGTGCTCTCTGTTGTCCAAGCTAGCAAGATACATTTATGAGCCAGCACCAGTAAATAAAAAAGGCAAGCTACATCTGTCCTCCAGCACTTGAGGTCACTGAGCAATTCCAGAACTGTAAGTCAGCAATTGAATGGAATTTCCCATTCAAATTATTAGGGCACACTAGACCTTATCAAGCCAAAATGTTGGATTCTTAGCATGCTCCAACCTCGAGGGTTAGCCATGAACTCTGCCAGTCACAGAGATGAATAGGGATGAGAAAATAAAAGTAGAAAATTAGTGCTTCTGGGAGGGAAGAGTGTGGTTTTATTCTGTGGTGCTACTTACAGAATACCGCACTGTAAGAGAAATATGATAGAGGCCATTTGAGCTAAAGAAATGTATAATTTATGATGCAGCCATTGCATGTCACTGCACAGAAAATTAATGCATTGCTCTAAGATCTAACATTAATTCAAATATAAGACCATATGAATTAAAAGAAAAAAAAAGGCAATTAAAAACCACTACTATCTGTTCTAGTAAATTACCTGTTGTAATTTTAGCTCTAGACAATGACAAATTACAGTCCCCATTCTGAGGATATGGGATGCATTACATAATGCAGATCTATAGGGTTTAGAACCATTAATCATCTTTTGGCAGCATTGTTTGTGTTAAGCCTGTTTACCAAAGAAGAGACTTGCTAATGCATACTATTTCAGGCTTTTTCTTCTTCTTCCTCGTCTTCTTCTTCTTCTTCTAGCAAATATTCTTTAGAAGCCAACATTTGTAGTCTGAATTTAAGTTTAGCCTCAAATTGGCAAAACAGCCCAAATGTAGTCAGAGCAAAGAAATGTTGACATCCATGAGAAAAAAATAATTAAGACCTGTTTCTATTTTTACCAAACACTTATCTGTTACTATATTAATTAGGAGCTAAATGTTGCTATAAAATTACAACATTGTGTCACCTGATAGGTTTAAGATTATACCTTATGCAAATTCATAGGCCATTAGATTTTCCTTAAAGCTTTATAAAACAGTCTTGGAAGGTATATAAAGACCTTCAAATTTTGTGTCAGATTTTTCAAGAGAGTCTCACTTTTTCTATACGTAACATTGCCAATCATAGAGCACCAGATTTCACTGCCAACACAAGTAATACTTAATGTCAATTGTATCAGGGTGTAAAAATACAGTCAAACTGAAATAATGAGCATATAATCATGTCTAATGATGCATATTTTTAATTAAATCTGTCCCCCTCTGATGAAAGGTGGTCAATATCATGTTAGACCAGGAAATGGTTTTTTGAGCCTGTAGAACTTTTAAAAGTTTCTTAAATTTTCTTTATTAAATGACACTAAATTTTATAGAAGTGCAGATATTAGTTGGGCAATGAGAGGAATTTAGAATCATAGAATCAATAATGTTGGAAGAGACCTCAAAGATCATCAAGTCCAACCTGTCACCCAACACCTCATGAGTACTAAACCATGGCTTCAAGTGCCATGTCCAGTCCCCTCTTGAACACTTCCAGGGATGGTGACTCTACCACCTCCCTGGACAGCATATTCCAATGGCTAACAACTCTCTCTGTGAAGACCCTTCTCCTCACCTCAAGGCTAAACTTCCCCTGGTGCAGCTTGAGACTCTGTCCTCTTGTTCTGGTGCTGGTTGCCTGGGAGAACAGACCAACCCCAACCTGGCTGCAACTGCCCTTAAGGTACTTGTAGAGAGCAATAAGGTCTCCCCTGAGCCTCCTCTTATCCAAGCTAAACAACCCCAGCTCCCTCAGCCTCTCCTCATAGGGCTTGTGCTCCAAACCCCTCTCCAGCTTTGTTGCCCTTCTCTGGACACGTTCCAGCAACTCAACATCTTTGCTAAACTGAGGGGCCCAGAACTGGACACAGTACTTATCATCACAGTTACATGATTAGAGCATATGCTGATTTGCAATCCTTTAGAAACAATATAAAAATACAGTAAGGTTACTCCACCACTGCATAAGATGAAAAATGCATTAGGTATTAACTTAGCCTGTGTCTGTCTTTTACTCTTTATTTCTGCAGCAACTAACATGACACAGCTCACCACATGTGGGATCATGAATTTGCATTTCAGAACAACAACAGTAAACAATAACCTTAAAGTAAGCTGATTGCAGTCAGTAGGGGATATTAGTTTATTTGTAAGCTAAGCAGATATTTTATGATGCAAGTATCACTGAGGTTGTATAAAACAGGTATATTTAGATCATGTGAAGTATTTACAGAAGTCAAAAACACTGAACAAAAAAAAGTCAATAGGGCAGCTAGAGAAGACCTCATCCAGATCCTCCAGATGTTCTGTATTTTCATCAATTATATCCATCTCTAATAAAGTAGTTACCATTCAAATTATCTTCTCCAGAAAGATTGCTTGTGTCTTTAGAGCATCACATCTACAATGTTCATACCACCTTGAATATATCTAGTAACAGAATTTCAAGAAAGTCAGTTCTTTTTCTTCCTTCCCCCCAAGCTGTGCCAACCATTATAGCAGCAAAGAGGTGTAGACCTGTGTTTTATGCTGCACTCCAGCAGATCTTCTCTCCAGTGCTATGAAGTTACAGTACTTTATTAGAATAAACATTTATTAGAATAAACCAAACCAGGTTGGAAGAGACCTTCAAGATCACCTTGTCCAACCCATCAACCAATCCAACCCACCCAAACAGCTAACCCATGGCACCAAGCACCCCATCAAGTCTCCTTCTGAACACCTTCAATGACGGCGACTCCACCACCTCCCCAGGCAACCCATTCCATAGCGCAATCACTCTTTCAGTATTTGCATTCTGTCACATGGCTATGTCTTCTTCTGCAATTTGAGTCTGAACTCGTTTTCTGGGTGCCCTAATCTCTGTGTAGTTCTTGCTTAGTGATCACGAAGGAAAAGGTGATTTCTGGGTCATCTTCACATATAGAATCATCTCAGATGAAAAAGAAAGCAGACCAGAAGAGAGAGACTTGGGGGTGCTGGTGGACGAGAAGCTCAACATGAGCTCTCAGTGTGCACTTGCAGCCCAGAAAGCCAATCAGATCCTGGGCTGCATCAGGAGAAGTGTGGCCAGCAGGCCAAGGGAGGTGATTCTCCCCCACTACTCAGCTCTGCTGAGACCCCACTTGGAGTACTGCATCCAGTTCTGGAGCCCCTATTACAAGAGGGATATGGAGATGCTGGAACGTGTCCAGAGAAGGGCCACGAGGATGATCAGAGGGCTGGAGCACCTCTGCTATGAGGACAGACTGAAGGAGTTGGGGCTGTTCAGTCTGGAGAAGAGAAGGCTCCCAGGTGACCTAATTGTGGCCTTCCAGTATCTGAAGGGGGCCTACAGGAAGGCTGGGGAAGGACTTCTCAGGATCTCAGGTAGTGCTAGGACTAGGGGGAATGGAATGAAGCTGGAGGTGGGGAGATTCAGGCTGGATGTGAGGAGGAAGTTCTTTACCATGAGAGTGGTGAAGGCCTGGAATGGGTTGTCCAGGGAGGTGGTTGAGGTGCTGTCCCTGAAGGTGTTTAAGCCCAGGCTGGATGAGGCTCTGGCCAGCCTGATCTAGTGTGGGGTGTCCCTGCCCCTGGCAGGGGGGTTGGAACTAGATGATCCTTGTGGTCCCTTCCAACCCTGAATGAAACTATGATACTAAGGCCTCTGAGTCCAAATATCTGAGAGCATATGCCCAGGAGCAGTGAAAATTCATGCCTGCCCTCAGAGTCTGAATCTTCTCCTGTGGCAGTTGTGCTCCCTCAATCAATCATAACAATCAATCATAATGTCAGTATTTTGGCAAATTTCTCAGATTATTTCCTTCCCCGCTGTTGTTTTCAACTGCTTTGAATTTGCTCCAGGGACAAAAGAGGCTACAAGGGAATGAATTTGGGTGGAGGGTAATACAACTGCATTGTCATCTCCTATCTTTCAGGTTTTTCATCCTTTTTTTTTTACCTGCTCCATCTGCAGACATTAACATCTTCTGAGCAGCACATGGGAGAGAATGGTGTCATATCCTACATTCTTCTGTGCCACCAATGGCATAGCAGCCATCTATAGCATTTCTTGGCAGCAAGCTAACAGATATGGACCTCTTCCACCCACAAGAATGTGCTGACCTCATGGGGGGTGGGGAAAGGGGAAGTATTGCAAATCTGGTAATTATAAAATGGCAAGAAATAATCTTTCATTGCAAGTAATCAGTTAAAGGTACTTGAAACTTTAACAAAAACTGTTTAAATAATCACTAAAATAACTATTTTGAAACACTGTTCCCATGTATGCCATGTGACCCAGCATTCAGGATTTTAAGAAAACACAACCAGAAAGTTTGTGAGCAGCACAACTGCTTTAGTTAGTTCCTTGTGTGTTTGTGGTTTACAACAGTGCCTAGTAAGTCATGTTCACCAAATGAAGCTTTTTCCATGGCTGGAGAACTCATTGCACCCATGTAAATTTTCTTGAGTTTTATAGGTGGCAGGTTCACCTTTTCCTCAGTGAAAGGAAGGGAAAAAAACCCAAAACTCTTAAGGACAGCACAGCATTTAAGGAGAATAGAATAGAATAGAATAGAATAGAATAGAATAGAATAGAATAGAATAGAATAGAATAGAATAGAACAGAACCGAACCAGACCAGGTTGGAAGAGACATTCAAGAT
Organism: Melanerpes formicivorus; assembly: GCF_026170545.1. NCBI lineage: Eukaryota > Metazoa > Chordata > Aves > Piciformes > Picidae > Melanerpes > Melanerpes formicivorus. Next base: position 3,352,343 of record NW_027142355.1, read on the forward strand.
CATTGCGTCCAACCCATCAACCAATCCAACCCACCTAAACAACTAAACCATGGCACCAAGCACCCCATCAAGTCTCCTCCTGAATACCTCCAATGATGGTGACTCCACCACCTCCCCAGGCAGCCCATTCCAATGGACAATCACTCTCTCTGTATAGAACTTCTTCCTAACCTCCAGCCTAAACCTCCCCTGGTGCAGCCTGAGACTGTGTCCTCTTGTTCTGGTGCTGGTTGCCTGGGAGAAGAGGCCAACCTCTGCCTGTCTACAACCCCCCTTCAGGTAGTTGTAGAGAGCAATAAGGTCACCCCTGAGTCTCCTTCTCTCCAGGATAAGCAATCCCAGCTCCCTCAGCCTCTCTTCATAGGGCTTGTGTTCCAAACCCCTCACCAACTTTGTTGCCCTTCTCTGGACTCGTTCCAGCAAGTCAGCATCTTTCCTAAACTGAGGGGCCCAGAACTGGATACAGTACTCGAGGTACGGCCTAAGCAGTGCAGTGTACAGGGGCAGAATGACCTCCCTGTTCCTGCTGGCCACACTGTTCTTGATGCAGGCCAGGATGCCATTGGCCCTCTTGGCTGCCTGTGCACACTGCAAACCATTCATCTCTAAAAGAACAACTTTTTGTTCAGATAGGTTGAAATTAATCAATTAATTCAACAGTGACAGGGAGGAGTGGCAGGACAGATAAAAGTGTACACAATCATATGGGTCGCTCATATAAGCTTTATTTCCTTAGGAAGTCAGGATAAAACATTTCAGTGATTAATATACAAACAGCAATTGCTCATATCCTGCAGACTTTCAGGAAATAACTGAAATCCGCAAGTAAATTTGAGTCTGAAGGAGATAAAATTCACTAAAAGATGAAGTTGTAATTGCCCAAGCCTGTACACAAAGTCAAGCTGCAGTACAAATGGCAGTTCCATTTTCCTGTTAAAGCAAATTAATTATATGGAATCTCGGATTTATTTCAAGAGATAGGAATGCGAATCTCAAAATTTGAAAGGGTGTGTAGCAAATAGAAAAGGGAAGTGATTTCTCAGAGAGATTACCATCCAGCCATAATACTTCTGGGCCAGATTTTCCCTTTTCGAGGATCACTGCATGGAAGTGTGAAGTTTCTGCATAGTGCTGCACTAGACAAGGGTAACATTATGTATTTGATAGTCTCACCCAGTGTTTTCCTAGGATCTGGCTGTGGATGAAGTTTCCCATTACATAAAGTTGATTGCCCAGAACAAATACAATCATGCTGTAACCCTTACATGGTGCTCGGTCTCAAGATAATTTAGTTATTTAACTAATGTCCTCCAATAGCCATGGTGTGTAGTACAGCAAGAATGATAGTTATTTCCTGCAGAGGGAGAGTGAGGCTGCGGGTGATGCCCCTGCAGCAGCAGAAGAGGTGGAATATGGGAGATGATTTGGTCCATGGCAGCTGGGAGTGACAGCTGGACTGTGAGACAGGGAGGACTAGAAAGACTGGAAAAACAGCAGCAACAGCAGAAAAATAGCAGGCAACAAACAGGAAATGAGAAGGAATTATAATAAAATAGTTGAAAGCCTGTGAGGAGACCAGCAGGCCTGATGCTGACGTTGGCAGACGAAACTGCTAGGAATGCTGCGATGGACAACACATGCTCATAGCAGTGCACCGTGGTGAATGGATTCTGGCCTGCCAGACAGGACTGCTGTAGTGCAGCAGTGGCAGGTGCCAAAGAAAATCAAAATGCTCATTTCTAGTAGTTTGAAAGCTCCCAGGCTTGTAGTTCTATGTAGGCTCTGTAGCTATATGTAGGCTCTGTTGCACTGCTGCCTAGTGCTGCTTTGCTGTCACAGTGTCTTTAAGTTCTTCTGTGGAAGTAGGACAGACCTCAAATGGGGTTTGGTGTATGCACTCCATACATTAGCACTCTTCATGTGCAGTGAGGCTTCCTTGTGAGAAACTGAAGCACTGAGACCTGGCCTGTCAGCCTATGGATGGGCTAGGTGGGTCAACCCTGATTTTTTTCTAATCAAGGTATTAGAAACCTGTCCTAAAACAACCAAAGAAACAAAATACAAGGACTGTATATTTGGAAACACTAGAGGAGTTTAAAAATCAGAGTACTGAAGAAACTATGCAACAGTTTGTGTCCTCAATGGGTACAGAAAGCCCATGAAATCATAGAATCATAGAATGCATTGGGTTGGAAGGGACCTTTAAAGATCATCTAGTCCAACCCCTCTGCAGTAAGCCAGGATATCACCAAGTAGGTCCGGATGCTCAGAGCCACATCAACCCTGACTGTGAATGTCTTCAGGCCTCCAGTGTTCCACTACTGTATTGTAAAGAACTTCTTGCTAATGTACAATCTAAATTTACCCATCTCTAGTTTAAAACCATTGCCCGTTGTCCTACTGCTACATGCCCTTCTAAACAGTCCCTTCCCCAGCTTTCTTGTAGGCTCCCTACAGGTACTGGAAAGCTGCTTATGAAGTCTCCCCAGAGCCTTCTTTTCTCCAGGCTGAACAGCCCCAACTCTCTCAGCCTGTCCTCACAGGAGAGGTGCTCCAGTCCTCTGGTCATCATTGAGGCCCTCCTCTGGATCTGCTCCATCAGGTCCATGTCCTTCTTGCGTTGAGGGCCCCAGGGTTGGACACAGTACTCCAGGTGAGATCTCACCAGAGCAGAGTGGGAGCATCACCTCTCTTTATCTGTTTAGATGACAGAATGGATCTGGAAGGAACAAGAAAAAGGAAGACCAACAGACTGATAGCAGGTATAATACAGAGATGAAGAAGACAGACGTAGAGATGTGTCAAAACAAACCTACACATGAGAAGGGACAGAAGAAATTAGAATAAAAAAGACACGACAGTGATCTGGAACAGGTAAGGGCAGAAGAGAGTGTAATCATTTAAAAGTTGTAACCCCATCTGAGAAGTGCATGTCAGAACATAAACCCATGCTTTTAATTATTTTTTCCTGCCAGTTGAAAACTAATGATACTCATGCAAGCAATTAGCTTTAATAATCCTTTATGCCATGCAATATTCCTTTATGCCATGATTTTGTCACAAAGTGATGATACATGATTCACATGAAGCATTTGCTGGAGAAACACCATCAGCATTAATAGAAGTTTTATCAACAGAAGAACACAGCAGCTTCTGCAGCCTCCCTTCCTTTCTCTGTGCTAAGCAGTTCTGTTGCTGCACAATGCCAACTGTTATTCACAAATTGATTTCTTTTTACCTTGAGTTCACAGCTAGTACTTAGTTCTTTTCCTCTGTGTTTGCATCCCAATAAACACCACCATTAATCCATGTTTCCTTATCAGAAGCTGTTCTAATTAGGCTGTTCTAAATGGTGGGTTAATCAATAGAGTAAATTCTTTACATTTATACACAACAGGAAGTTTTCCATTGTAAAAACAGATCCTTTTTCATGGTCAGAGTGGATAATCACTCCTTCAATGTCGGTTTAACCTCAGTTCCATCAGTATGTCTTAGTAAATTGGTGTGCCAGTGACTATACAATGTGAATTAACATTGGCTGAATGAAAATGTCAGTTTCTCCACCTGTCTGAAAAAAAAAATACTATAGCCTACAGGTATATAAATAAGTTTCTGTTTGCTTTTCAATAATACTGAACAAAGCTAAACTGTACTTTTGTTTGTATTGTACTACATGAACTCCTCCCATCCCCCCTGCTGTAAGCAATGTAATAAACAATTTTTTAAGCTGGTTCCTGTTTTTGTAAGAGCCTCTCAAGATCCAACAAACCATGAAACATGAAGAGGATCAGCCAGTCCCACTAATACTTTGTCTGTTGGCATTCTGTTGGTATGCCTGAGTTTCATTTTCCCTCTGCAGTAACATAGATAATGAATAAGCTGTTACTAAAGGGAATGACTGAGACAGCCTCAAGAGCTGTGCTTCTTTATTTGCTTGATCCAGGCTCCACAACAGTATCACAGTATCACCAAGGTTGGAAGAGACCTCAAAGATCATCAAGTCCAATCCATCACCACAGACCTCATGACTAGACTATGGCACCAAGTGCCACATCCAATCCCCTCTTGAACCCCCGCAGGGATGGTGACTCCACCACCTCTCTGGGCAGCACAGTCCAATGGGCAATCACTCTCTCCATGAAGAACTTCTTCCTAACACCCAGTCTGAACCTCCCCTGGCACAGCTTGAGACTGTGCCCTCTTGTTCTGGTGCTGGTTGCCTGAGAGAAGAGACCAACCCCCTCCTGGCTACAGCCACCCTTCAGGTAGTTGTAGAGAGCAATGAGGTCTCCCCTGAGCCTCCTCTTCTCCAGGATAAACAATCCCAGCTCCCTCAGCCTCTCCTCATAGGGCTTGTGCTCAAGGCCTCTCCCCAACCTCGTTGCCCTTCTCTGGACACATTCAAGAGTCTCAATGTCCTTCTTAAACTGAGGGGCCCAGAACTGGACACAGGACTCAAGGTGTGGCCTAACCAGTGCAGAGTACAGGGGCACAATGACTTCCCTGCTCCTGAGGGTTGCACTATTCTCGATACAGGCCAGGATGCCATTGGCCTTCTTGGCCACCTGGGCACACTGCTAGCTCAAATTTAGACAGCTGTCAATCAGCACCACGAGGTCCCTTTCTGTTTGGCAGCTCTCCAGCCACTCCAACCCCAGCCACTGGCACCAGAACTAGATTTTGCTGGCAATTCCCAACCTTGCAACAATGAGAATGTGGCAAACTCAGGCACAAAAATTGGAGCATAGACGTCACAAGGTCTCAATGTCCTGGTTGTCCTGAGATTTTGGTCAGAAAGCAAAAGGTAAGAACTTACTCTATGACTGTGCATGAGTTGTAGTTCTAACAGTGGAGACTTTGTACAGTATTCGTGTACAATATTGCTCTCTTAAATTTCTGCTGCATTAAATGTGCTTCCAAACATGTGTAGGACAAAACTTTCTTTCAAAACCAGCAAAGGCACTAACAAGCATAAAATGACCCCATCAATTCAGATTTCCCTAAATTTACATACCTTTTCTCATAATTAATATGATTTTTATGTGCTTTTTTGCATGGACTAAATTATCCTGCTGCATCACTTCAATCAAAGTGCAGGCATTTACCTTCCCAGGAATGGTCAATCTTGTCTTCTTCATAACAAAATGGGGCAAAGAAATTTGTCACACAAAACTTAAAGAAACTCTAATTCCCACACCACTGTATCAGAAATTGTATATGAAAGAGTGATCTCCATGAGGAATAATCATAGAATCATAGAATGAATAAGGTTGTAAAATACCTCAAAATCATCAAGTCCAACCTGTGACCCAACACCTCATGACTACTAAACCATGGCACCAAGTGCCGCATCCAGTCCCCTCTTGAACACCTCCAGTGATGGTGACTCCACCACCTCCCTGGGCAGCCCATTCCAATGGGCAATCACTCTTTCTATGAACAACTTCTTCCTAACATCCAGTCTGAACCTCCCCTGGCACAGCTTCAGACTGTGTCCTCTTGTTCTGGTGCTGGTTGCCTGGGAGAAGAGACCAGCCTCCACCTGGCTACAACCTCCCTTCAGGAGAGAATAGTAGACAAGTGATACAACAGTGAGAAAATTAAGTTTTTGAGGGATTGAAACTGCATGAAAAACTTCAGCCCTGAACGCTTTAAAACACTCCAATAAGTATTGTAACTGGACTGCTATCACTGTTATCTACTAATTATTTTCCCTACTCTGAACAGCAGTTCCGAAGCCCACGGAAGTTTACACCGTCACCTGCTCGCAAGGTTGTTACTCCCCGCGGTACCGATTTAATGCCGAACAAAGCAGCTCTTCTTGCCTTTGGTCACTCATGAGACGACATTACATTAATGTAACTCGTTTTGTCATTTCTTATGCTTTTTATGCGCTATTACCGGTTGTGAGCATTTAAAAACCGGATAAACAGAAGCACAGAGCGTGATCAGGAAGAGCTGCAGGTTTTCCGTTCCCTTCGCTACATTTGCAGCGAGGAGCTCTGGTCCCGAAGCGTCGCCGGCAGCCGCACGCCCGAAATTTACGGGGCAAACCGAGGGCTGGCACACACCTAAGAAAAGGCTACGGGCCGACTAGGCGGGGATATCCCCCAGGACCCGGGACTGGCCGAAACAACGGGTGGGAGGGGCGGAACAGAGCCTTCCGGGCGCCCTGCCGGCCCCTCAGCCGCAGCGGGACTTCGCAGGCGCCGCAGTGCATGGCGGCACACGTAGTTTCCCGCCGCCTCCCCGCGTGTAGACTACGTTTCCCGTGAAGCTGAGGGGGAGAGCGCCAGGCGCGGGCTGCGTCAGCAGCGCGGGGAACCAATTGCGCCGCGGCCGGAGCGAGCGCCGTCAGCCGCCAATGTTGTTTTCGCTGAGTCGAGCTGCTGGTGTTGTTGGCGGCGGCGCCATATTGGAAGGGACGAGTCCCCGTTAGCGAGAAGCCCCTTGGCGCTGGCCCGGCCGCCGCCATGCTGTATCTGGAGGACTATCTGGAGAGTGAGTGTGTGCGGGACGGGGGTGCCGGGCGGCCGGGCACGGCCGGTGAAGGGGAGCCGAGGGGAGCCGCGGCGAAGAGGCGGCGCCCCCCTCCCCCACGGCGGCGAGTGGCTGACTTCCTCCCTCCCTCCCTTTTCTCCCCGCGCCCCCGCCCCTCCGTGTGCCCACAGTGATCGAGCAGCTTCCCATGGATCTGCGCGACAGGTTCACCGAGATGCGCGAGATGGACCTGCAGGTGCAGAGTACGTGAGTCCCGCCCTCTCCGCCTCTGCCCGCCCCCGCCCGCCCCCTCCCCTCCCCGCGCCCCAGCGCCCGCCCGCCTCGCCCCACCCCGCCAGCGGGGGGCAGCCGCGGGCACCGGCTTCACTGCCGTGTCCCGCTGCAGGGCGCCTGCCTGCCCGCGGTGTGGAGAGAGGGAAGGGGAAGGCAGAGGGGAGAAGGAGGGGGGTGAAGCGGCGCCGTCGCCGAGGAGCTCCGACCTGTGCGGGCAGCTCTGCTTCGCTCCCCGCCGCCGACCCCACGGCGTTCGCAACCCTTCCCCACCCTGCGCCCCGGCTCTCCGGCAGCGCAGCTCTGGTGCGGGCTGGGCCGTGCCTTAGGGTTGGGCGCGTCTGGTCGGCAGCGGGTGCCTGGCGTCGTCTCCTGCGGGGCAGCGGTGCAGGCGGCGGGAGCTGGTGCGGCTGCGGGAGGCGGCGCTGCGGAGGCCCGGCGCCGCACAGGGAACCGCCGGGACGCAGCAAGGGGCGGAGCGCGGCGCGCTTGCCTGGCGCGTTGTCAGCGAGCGGCGCAGAGCTGTGGCTCTTCCGAGTCGCGCGCTCGGCCTGGGTCTGCCTCGGCCCCGATCCGTGGCCCGCAGTAGAGACGGCACAAGTAGGTTCCTAAAGGAGTTGGTTCTTAAGGGATTTTCACTCCTGGGCTTGTGCTGCTCCCAAGGGCATTTTCGGTGGCACGTCCCAAAGTCTTTAGATTTTTGATCCCTAAGAGCAGTGATGGTGGTTTGGAACGTGAGTTATGTCCCACTCCTTCAGCAGGCAACAGCATGCTGTCTCTGAAACGTCACAGCCAGCTCCTCTCATAAATAGCATCTGTGAAGGTGCTTTTCACATAGCTTCTTGTGCCCTAGCTGAGAAGTAACCAAATACAGTCTGCTTTGGGTTTACTTGTAGTTCACTTGGTGTATCTCTGCTTATATCCTGATGCAGTATGCTGCCTAATGCTTATTTCAGGATGTGCTGCCTTCTTGTCTTTTCCAACCCAAATTCATCTGGGACTTTACGTGTTAAGTGGTACCAACACTTCAACTGTGATGCAAAGGTCATTTTAGATGGAATACTATTATTACACGGAAGTTGAGAGGAATCTGGAAGGGTTTGACTTTTGTAAAGAAGGAGAGGAAGAGCAAAGCTTGGAATAAATAAATGGTGTCCAGGAATCCAAAATGCAGCGCTGTGTGGGAGCACGGTTCTTGGGAGAATTAGTTTAACCTGTAATATTTTAAAGTGCCATCTCAGCCTTTTCCTTAGATATTTACTTGGTTGGACACAACAGATCTGTTTAACAGGCTTTATTGACAAATATTAAACTATCTAAGATTTTGTGTGTGTGTATGGCACAGCCAAGTGCTGCCTTGAGTTAGTTTCAGTGCTTAAAGTTGTGGGAACGGAGCAGTGGCTCCTCATAGGAGATAATGCCTCTGAATTAATTATCACTAGGGGAGCACCAGAAGAGGGAGTGAGCAGCAAACTGACTTAGGTAGTTCTGATGAAACTGACAAATTTTGCTTCAGTAGGAAGGCAAAGCAGCTATCAGGTTTTCAAGTGTGTTTTAGAACTGGGCCAACTGGTGCCTCAAAGGTTGCAAGTAGTGTCATTTCCTCTTTAACTGGGAGTGACAAACCACACTCCATATTGTATTCCTGGAAGTAACAAATGACAACGAATATTGGATACTAAGGCCAACATTCGCCCCAGAGAAAAATTCTCTTGGACCTTGGTACTTCTGTAGCTCTTGCACTATGAGTGACAAAGCATCCAAAGACATTTACAAAACTTCTAGGCAAGCATCTTTTTCACGTTAGTCGCTAGGCTTGCCTGCTGAATGCTGCATGCAGACCTGGAGGTTGTTCTCATGCTTGGATATAGTGATTTGCTGTGAAGTTTCAGGGTCTCTAAAGTACTTGAAAACACTATTTTGATCAGTGATACTGTCCCAGAAGCCTACACAAGTTGCTATTCAGGGATAGTTGTGCTGCTATGTTTTAGAGTTGGTGTTGGCTTAATATTCTTTCCTTTTTGTACCACATGCACTTCCGATGGGGCAGGTGCTTCTGTTTGCTGTTGGAAGAAGTGATAAGCTAGTTGTGCCTATTGTGAATCCTGATAAGGCTGCTGTGGGAAAAGTGAAGACCATCTGAGTTGTTATTTGACACAGCCTTTAATGAAGCTCTGTGTGGGGCATAAAATGTGCTTGTCTATTTTAAGTTCATATCATGGATTATCTGGTCTCCACGGTAAAATGTCAAGTTCTAGAAAGGACTCTTAAATTTCTGGCAAGTCTCTTGGGAAATCTTCTCTAAGAAATTATTACCTCAGAATGTAGTATCACAGTTGGATTAAATAGGTAGAGGGGGAGAAAAGGTGAAGGAACGCGAGTGTGCCAGAGCGAGCTTTTCATATAGTTTAATAGGGCTGACCTGCGTTCCACTGTGCCAAGTCCACCCTTTCAGGAGAGACCAAGTTTATGTGAAAGTTTGCTGTTAGGTGGTTTCACACAGATTGATACGTGTCCCAAATAAAACAGAAAGGTGTGGGTTTTTTCCCCCCTTTTCATGTTTATGGTGCCATTAGAATAATTATCACCTAGCTGTTTGCACTCTGGGAACAGGAGTTAGAATGTTTTGTCTGTTGGATTTATGAGGTGAATTATGGTCATTTGGTCTAAGAACAAAGCTTTTTTCAGCCTCTCTATAAAGTGTCTGCTGCTTGCTTGCTGCTCAGGCTTCTTAACCTTTTCTGAATAATGCAGTGCATGTGGAAAATACTTACCCTGCAGATTGTCCCACCTTTACCCTGTCCTATGCCAGAACTGTTTGACTACTTTGAATCTAAATAAAGCTGATAGGAGCCAGTGTCACAGATGCTCTGGCTTAGGATTAATTGCACCCTTTCCAGTCATTTATTAAGTTCCCATTTGTTTTGATGCTGGATATTCCTAGTGTAGGGAAAATCAATGAATGGTTTTGGTCATGTAGTGTGAGTGATTTTTTATGTGAACAATTAGTTGCAGTTGTGAGTTTTCACAGAGTGAGAAAAGCTTTGACCCTTTGGGCTCCATTGTATTTGTAGAGTTAGTCTTACTTGGGGATTCATGAGATTTTTTTAAAGTAGTTAATTAGTTGGGGTTTTTTTTTTTGTGGTGAGAGGTGGGTGCTGTCATGTGATCCAGTTTCACTGGTGGTTTCTGGAACTGCTATGTGGATGTAACTGCCAAGAGTGCTAAGACTAGCAAGGCTGTCAAATCCAGCCTGAGTGAGTCAGCTGCATGTTTCTGGAGATATGCAAGCTGTTGCATGCACAACTGTCCAGCTGTTGAAATCGCAAACTCAGCATTTTATTTTTTGTTTTAAGAAAAGTGAGGGAAAGGAGGAGCAATCCCTGTTCCTGAAACAAGTAACACGTTTGACATTTTTCTCTCTTATGCTAGCTAATGTCAGAGAATTGATGGCTTCATTTTTTTCCCTTAAATATTTTTCAACTTCATGTAAGTGAGAATCCTGCTCAAATAGTATTTCATCAGTTCCTTTAATGGTCAGTGCTAGCCTGTGAGGGTGGGGAGTACAGCTTCCGGTGTTTTCAATTTGCCTTCACTCTTCCCAACATACAATGGAGTTGGCCTTGACATAAAGGTGGTGACTTTACTCTTCAGTTGCTCAGCTTTTTGAGGCACTAATTTTTCCAATTATTTGGTTTTGTATTTGACTGTTTCTCTTAGGAGAGCATTTTGTTTCCTGCTCAGTTTGTAACTGGCTAGAATGTTCCAAAGTCAGCAGTCTAGAGCCCTGGGTGAGGCGTTTGGGTCCATGCTTTAAGTCACTACCACTGCTCTTAGGGATAAAAAACCTTTAGAAATTGGAGTCCTGCCTGTCCCATGCTGGAGAGCACAAGAACCTTGATGAGAATCCTACCAGAATGCAATTCTGCTTCTTGGAAATTAAGGTAAGTATTTCCCTCCTCTGTCCACTGTCACTTGGTTGTTTTGGGGTTTTTTGTTCTCTTTTCTCTCTAAGAGTTTGCACCTCAGTCCTGTCAACTGTGTTTAAGAAAAAAACCACACATCTTATTTCATAATAGATGTTTTCATACATGAGAAGGTAACATTTATCTTTTTTCCTGTGCTACAGATGCAATGGATCAGCTTGAGCAGAGGGTAAATGAATTTTTTATGAATGCAAAGAAAAACAAACCTGAATGGAGGGAAGAACAGATGACATCAATCAAAAAAGTAAGGATGTCACAGGAATGGGTCACATTTTTCTTTTGCAAAGGAAGATAACCTTAGGAAAAAGTAGCTCATGATTGATGGAGACATAAGTGTTCAGACCTGTGACTCCCCTTCAGTTTTCACAGAGATGGAGAGAGCTCTACCCAAAAGGAGAAAAATGACTTAAAGTTTTCTTTGATCAAGGATTTTGCTCAACTTTTACCCAGTATTTGCTAGCATTTTAAACATATTGATCATGAAATGGTGAGGAAGCCAGGTACTAAATTTTCAGCTCAGGCTTTGTTTTTTCTTGCATGATGTGAAGTTGTGTAAGTTCACTGACTTTCTGTAAGAGAATGTCTTCAAGGTTGGCTTCAGCATTTCACAGAATCACAGAAAACATCTGGTTGGAAGAGACCTCAAAGATCATCCAATCCAACCCTTGGCCCAGTTTAGGGTCGATCTTAAGCCGTATCTCTAAGCACTAGGTCCACACACTGCTTGAACACCTTTAGGGATCATGACTGGACCCTTCTGGTTGTCGAGAGTGGTGAGGTCTCCCCTCAGCCTCCTCTTCTCTGGACTGAACAACCATGGCTCCCTCAGACTCTCCTTGTAGGCCATGTGCTCCCAGCCCTTCACCAGCCTCCTTGCCCTTCTCTGAACACACTCCAGAACCTCAATGTCCTTGTAGTGAGGGGCCCAGAACTGAATACAGTACTCAAGGTGTGACCTCACCGGTGCTGAGTTCAGGGGGATGATCACTTCCCTGTTCTTCATGGCCTCCATGTTTCTAATACAAGCCAGGATGCCATTGGCTTTCTTGGCCACCTGGGCACAGAGCTGACTTACATTTAACTGCCTGTCAACCAATACCCCCCCGGTTCCTCTCCAAGCTGCAGCTTTCAGACCACACATCCCCAAGTCTGTAGTTTATCATAGGGTTGATGTGACCCGGGTGGAGGACCTGGCACTTGGCCTTGGTAAACTTCATACAGTTAGCCTTGACCCGTCAGTCTAACCTGTCCAGGTCCCACTGGAAAGCCTTCCTACCCTCTAGCAGATTGACACAGCCACCCAGCTGGTGTCATCTGCAAAGTTACTGAGGGTGCATTCAATCCCCTCATGCAGATCATTGATAAAGATACTAAAGAAAATAACTGCAGTACTGAACCCTGGGGGACACCACTTGTAACTGGGCACCAGCTGGACTTAACTCCATTCACCACCACTCCAGACAGTTTTTAATTCAGACCTCAGTATGCTAACCCAAGCTTTGTGCCCTGATTTTCTGAAGGATGATGCTGTGAGAGAGAATGTCAAAGGCTTTAGTACAGGTAGATGATGTCCATGGCACTTCCTCATCCACTAGGCAGGTCATCTTCTTGTACAAGGAGATCAGCTAAGTCAGACAGGACCTGCCTGTCGTAAACCCCTGTTGACTGAATGTGATTGCCTGGTTGTCTTGTAAGTGCTGTGTGATGGCACTCAGGATGACCGGCTCCATAACCCTTTCTGGCACTGAGGTCAGACTCAGAGGCCTTGTAGTCCCCCTCATCATCCTTCTGGCCCTGCTTGTAGATGGGTGTCACATTTGCCAGCCTGCATTCCAGTGGGACCTCACCGGTTAGCCAGGACTGTTGATGGAGAATGGTGAGCAGCTTGGTGAGCACATACACCAGCTCCTTAAGTACCCTTGGGTAGATCCCATCTAGTCCCATAGACTTGTGCATGTCTAAGTGGCATAACAGGTCTTTGAACAGTTCCTTCTCGATTGTGGGGGCTACTTTCTACTCTCCATCCCTGTTTTTCAGTTCCAGGGGCTGAATTCTCATGGAGAAACTGGTGTCATTGACAAATACTGAGGCAAAGTAGCTGTTCAGCAGCTCAGCATTTTCCTTGGCTTTGGTCACCAGGTTCCCTCCTTCATCCAGTGGCAGGTGGACGTTCTGCCTAGCTCTTCTTTTACTGTTAACATACTTACAAAAGCTCTTTTCATTATCTTTAATGACACTGGCCAGGTTGTGTTCATGTTGAACTTCGGTGATTGTGTCCTTCTCTGTGTTATATATATGTAGCTTTAGGTAGAGAAGAACAGAAGATGAATGTGTGCTGTTCTATCCTTCAACACTCAGGCATTGGTGGTGGTATTGTTATCAGTGTAGTCCATCATTTTGTCAGGAGAAACTCTTTTGTAGTCTCCCACACTTGCTACTTCATCCCTTTATTTTGCCAAGGGGTTTTATTTCTTAATACAAAGAGATTTCTATATTTTAAAACAGAAGAAGTTAAAGCTCTTGCTTCACTAGTGTAAATGAAAAAAAATGTTTTTAACTTCAGTTAAACCAAAATTTCAAGTAGTTTTTGCCTAAGCAAGACACTCTTCAGTGGAAATTGAGAATACAGAAGCACTGAAACCTTTTAGAGTAAAAAGGTGAATTTAGAGTAAAAAATAGTGTAAACACACCTTATTATGATTTAAAAAGGTTTTAATGCCGCTTTCATCAGTGAAAGGAGACTTTACAATTGGATCACTTCAGCCAAATTATAATACACAGGCAAATTCTAGAAATGTATTTTCAAACAATTTAAACTATAAACTGCATCATTATTTCTGTAGTGCTGGAAAGCCCCCCCACCACTCACAGTACTGCATTACTTTGAAGGCCTGTAGTGGTCCTCAAGTTCCATACGAAGTGCAAGGGGTCATCTCAAGTTTTTTGTCCATAACTTAACACTGTGTAATATATAATAAATTTCTTCTTGTAGCATTTTTTGTGGAAATCTTAGGTATCATAGTGTCAGTCGGGGTTGGAAGGGACCACAAGGGGCAGGGACACTCCACACTAGATCAGGCTGGCCAGAGCCTCAATCCAGCCTGGGCTTAAACACCTTCAGGGCTGGGGCCTCAACCACCTCCCTGGACAACCCATTCCAGGGCTTCACCACTCTCATGGGGAAGAACTTCCTCCTCATGTCCAGTCTGAATCTCCCCACCTCCAGCTTCATTCCATTCCCCCTAGTCCTATCACTACCTGATATCCTGAGAAGTTCCCTCCCCAGCCTTCTTGTAGGCCCCCTTCAGATACTGGAAGCCCACAGTTAGGTCACCTGTAGGAGGAAACGTCCAAATTTTTGCCAAAGCTTTTACTAAGGCACAAACAATAATTTGATACATATTTACATCTAAAATTGAGTCAGTTGTTCACAAAGACCATGAAACTTTATTGTAAAAACTAACTTGAACTTGTCCTTTAAACTTTGATTTTGTGATGGATAACAATAGCTGAAAGTGACTGAAATGAATTCAGTTGCCTTCCTAATTTTAAAAAATGTCTCTTTATGGCAGGATTATTATAAGGCTTTGGAAGATGCGGATGAAAAAGTGCAACTGGCTAATCAAATATATGATTTGGTAAGTGCGCTTGTAGTGAATTCCCAAAACCTACGCCCTGAGTTGTAAACGTTTTGATAACCACTGCAACCGTGCTATCTTCACTGTTATGTTAGCTACAAGCACATATTTTAGCTGGTGAAATAAACATCTGATATTTTATTGACTTTTAAGAATTTGTTTACTTTGGGTAGTCTTTTAAGTACAAAACATGCAGAAGTAATTTTTGGGGATCATCATAAGGTTTTTCATGCATGTTGATCTTGGATCTTGTTCTGTTTATTTTTCTGAGAAGAGACCACAAGCAAGTTACTCTTCCTTACAGCATGCAGGTTTTGAGTTCTGAGTATACTTATTACACATTTCAGAGAACAGAACCTGCAAGTCAGACTGTACTAAAATGTCAGAGACATGAAACAGATTATTTCTTGTCTGCTTTAGCTTCACTTCAGCTAACCAGAGGTTAGCTAATGGGTACCAAAGATGGATACATTGTGCTGTATGAATGCAGGTGAAAGAAGCATTTGGAACACAGTGTTTCTTGCCATAATACTAAGTGCAGATTTTTAATTTGTTAAAAAATTATTATTTTTAAATATTTTTCAGTTTTTAGTACCCAAGAGCTTGTCATAGTTTACACAAATGCAGAGGAATCTTTATGCTTTCTGTCTAGAGACCCTTTTCCTCAAGTTTACTGATGTGTATAGTAGCATACAATTTGCAATTCATTAAACTTTCAATTTCCCCACTGCAGCCCAACCTCTTTTAAAGTGCATGTCAAGTACTGTTTTTTTCTCTTCCCCTTTACATACCTATACTCACAACACCCCCAGGTCCTCTCTTCTTCATCTTTATCATCTCAAAAGAAGCCTTAAAACATTGCCTACAGTCAGAGCAGGGCTTCTAGCCGCTGAGCCAACATGCGGCCTTCTTGTAGCCTGTGATTGACTGCGCAGCTTAGAAGCAGCGGTGCTATTTTGGTCTTTTCTCTGGTATCTGCTGCTGAGTTAGGGGAATGTAGGTGACTGAGAAGTTATGCTTCTGTGTATTTTTATGCATGCTTACTGCTGCCTGACAGAGAATTGCTGGAAGGGAAATACATAGCAAGCCTGTGATCAAGGATGTTCCGGAAGGGGTGCTGTTTATTGTTGCTTTGTCTCTGAAACCATAGGTAGATCGTCACTTGAGAAAATTGGACCAGGAACTTGCTAAATTTAAAATGGAACTTGAAGCAGATAATGCTGGAATTACAGAAATACTAGAGAGACGTAAGTATGCATGATTTTCTTCCAGAACATGGTAGATACGCTGTCCATTTGCCAAGTTAAAATACCATACACCTGTTAGGGGCCTGGGCTATTCCCAGTCGTTTCAGAATTGTGTTTTAAGACACATAGTTTTCATCAGTCAATGATGAG
Organism: Melanerpes formicivorus; assembly: GCF_026170545.1. Taxonomy (NCBI): domain Eukaryota; kingdom Metazoa; phylum Chordata; class Aves; order Piciformes; family Picidae; genus Melanerpes; species Melanerpes formicivorus. The sequence continues at coordinate 3,368,135 of NW_027142355.1, forward strand.
CACCATAGCAGAGACGAAAAGTCCAGGATGTTCCTGGAGTGTGTGGAAGACAGCTTCCTGATTCAGCTGATTCCTGGGCCTGCCAGGAAAAGTGCCCTGGTAGACCTGCTGTTTACTAACAGAGAAGGACTGGTAGGTGATGTGGTGGTCAGAGTCTGTCTTGGGCTTAAAGATCATGAAAGGATAGTGTTCTGAACTCATGGTAAAGTCAGGAGGGGAATGTGTGTCAGCAAAACCCCTACCATGGACTTCTGGAGCGTGGACTTTGGCCTGTTCAGGTCACTGGTTGAGGGAGTCCCTTGGGAGACAGTCCTGAAGGGCAAAGTGGGTCCTGGAGGGCTGAACATTTTTCAGAAAGGATCTCTTAGAGGCAAGGAGCCGGTGTAAGACAAACCAGTGGGGAAAACAACTTGCCTGGCTGAACAGGGAGCTTTTGCTGGGACTTTGGAAAAAGAGGAGAGTTTACCACCTTTGGAATAAGAGGCAGGCTACTCAGGAGTACAGGGATTTACTCAGGTCATGCAGAAAGAAAAGCCCAGCTAGAACTCAGTCTGGCCATGACTGAAAGAGATAATAAAAACTGTTTTTACAAATACATTAACAACAAAAAGAGAGCCAAGGAAAATCTCCATCCCTTATTGGATGCAAGGGGCAATACTGCTATCAAAGATGATGAAAAGGCTGATAAAAAGGTTGCCTTTGTTGCCTCGGCATTTGGTACTCAGACCAGTTATCCTCAAAGGTATTCAGTCTCCTAAACTGGAAGATAGGGATGGAGAACAGAATAATCCCCTCATAACCCACGAGGATGTAATTAATGACCTGCTGTGCCACCTGGACACTCAAAAGTCTATGGGGCCAGATGGGATCCACCTGAGAGTATGTATCAGCATTCAGAGAGCAAGTTAAATTGTGCTTATGGTAAATTTCAAAGTTAATTTCACTATTGTGATTATAGAGTTATGAGGCAGTGATTGTTCCCACACCCAAGGACAGTGAAGAGTAACCTAACTCACTTGAGGACACTGGACATAAATATTCTTCCTTTGAACTTTGTGTGACTTTGTCCTAAAACATTGGAGGGTTTGGATATTTCTTTGTAATTGCCACTAAAAATAACAGGCACAAAAAGAAAACTGCTAAGTAGGTGTTTTTAATGAGCTAGCAACTATAGAGAAGGCCGAGTTTGGTTTAGTTGGGATCCCAGCTGCAGCTTTCAGGTTCAGGATCCCAGCTGCAGGTTCAGCCTTCAGTTGAGCTATGCATATGGTGAGATAGGCAGGTAGAATTTCAAGAACTTAGTGTAGAAGTGCAACTGACTGACTATGGCACCTTTAAGGGTTTGTTTGTTAGCTTGTTTTTTAATAGTGAGAAGCAGGGAGGCCTGATAACATGTTTGGCTTTCAGGGTAAATACATCTTGTTGAGGTTCCACCAGAGGGCGGTCTTTGGACTTGTTCATAGCGCGATGAGTATTAGCCCAGCTGAAATACTTTCTTAGGTTGCAAACCTCTTCTAGGACAATTTTATTTAAACTTTTGTAGAACAATTTAAATTAAACTTTTGTAATGCACTCATGTGCTTTTTGAAAGTACTGGAGGAGAAAGATAGGAAGAAATGTTGAAGGTACAGATGCTGAAAAATTAACATGAATTCTTTTCTTGAATTGTCTTCTGTATAACTGTTAGGTTGGTGGGCATTGCAGCTCATTCAAAATCTTTTTGACAGAGATTGATGCACAAACCATTTTATAGTGCTCCAATGGAAATGCATGATCAAAATCTCTCCTGTGCTGCAATTGTTTAGCTTCATACTGCAAGAAATCTTATTGTTAAACGTAGACTTGCATTTGTGTTCCCTCCTGCCTTTTTCCTTTTCTCTTCTTTTTTTGTATTTTTTTTTGTGTATTTTGAATGTTAAGAAAATCTGGGTAATGATCCAAAGCCTTTGCTGTTGAATGTTAGATCATCTTGAAAGACATTGCTAGTGCTTGTGTGTCTTGACTCAGTGTGACAACATAGACTCCATGGGACAAGGTGCCAAGTTCATAGAATCAATAAGGTCGGAAAAGACCTCAAAGATCATCAAGTCCAACCTGTCACCACAGACCTCATGACTACTAAACCATGGCACTAAGTGCCACATCCAGTTCCCTCTTGAACATCTCCAGGGATGATGACTCCACCACCTCCCTGGGCAGCCCACTCCAATGGCTAACAACTCTCTAGGTGAAGAACTTTCTCCTCACCTTGAGCCTAAACTTCCCCTGATGCAGCTTGAGGCTGTGTCCTCTTGATCTGGTGGTGGTTGCCTGGGAGAAAAGACCAACCCCCACGTGGCTACAACCTCCCTTCAGGTAGTTGTAGACCGCAATGAGGTCTCCCCTGAGCCTCCTCTTCTCCAGGCTAAACAATCCCAGCTCCCCCAGCCTCTCCTCATAAGGCTTGTGCTCAAGGCCTCTCACCAGCCTCGTTTCACCTGTTACAGTCATCTTCTCCATTCTTATTGGTGTAGACAGTCAGTATTGGTGCAGCATTCTCTGACTGTCACTGGGTTGTGTGCAACTGATTTGTATAAGTGATATGTTGAGGGCAGTATTGTTTGTTCTTCTTATTAGCCTTGATTTTTAACATCTCAAGTTCAACAACAGCAGCAGTCACCAATTTTTTATATTAAAGCTCCTAGTTGTACTGCAGGAAGGGTTTCAAGTCTAGCAAATATCCTTCAGATTAAAATACATGTAACTGCATAGTCATTTGGTTAATCTTACAAAGATTCATTTAGTATAAAAAAGACAAAAGAATACCACTGAGTCTGAAATTTTCCTATCCTTTTTACCTTCTTGTTAGGGTCTCTGGAGCTGGATACACCGTCACAGCCTGTGAATAACCATCATGCCCATTCTCACACTCCGGTAGAGAGTGAGTATTTGAGACTGAATAACATGTCCACTTTTCATGTTTCCTCATTTTTTCTTTAGTAGTAGTAGAGGGGAAAAATTGTTCAAATGTTATTTCTTTTTCTGCAGACACTGAGAGGAAAAAAAGGCATAGTGCAATGATAATGTCTACTCAAAATAAATGCAAGAACTAAATAACAAGGCTTTGCTGTTAGGAATTAGTTGACAGTGCTATTTCATTATGTTTAGTTGTAATTAGACTTTCAAGGTGAAAATTTTTTTACATCTAAGTTCCTTTCATTTGTTTCATTTAGAAAGGAAACACAATCCATCTTCTCACCATAGTACAACAGATCATGTTCCTGAAAAGAAGTTTAAATCTGAAGCTCTTCTATCTACCCTGACTTCAGATGCCTCTAAAGAAAATACACCAGGTAATCTTAATTGTTTTGCATATCATTACTTTTTAATTGGAAGAAGAGGCTCCTAGAAGCCAGAGGCTGATACTCTTTCCTCTGGGATTTTCAGTCATTTGAAACATGAGAAATTGCTGGCATTGTTGCTCATCTGTGTTGTCCATGAAGTACATCAGCTTTGTTGTCATGTAACAGCTGCATGTCGCTTGTTTCTTTTTATTTACGCTGCCTAGGAGAAGATAACAAATACCATTAATGCAGTCAGTGGTAGAAATGTGAGAGATCAGTACAATATTATTTGGGGGAAAAGAAATGAGTGCAATGATTTGCAAAAAGAATTTTTGCTCTTTTGGGTATTTTTTAAGGATTGCTATGACATGGCATTCAGCTACAATCAAATGAAATCCTTTCATCTTTGTCTCTTTCTAAAGAGTTGAGTGAATAAAAAAACATCTACAATTTTCTGCCCATTTTCAAAATTAGGGTGCTTCATAGTTTCTTTTCTGAAAGTCAAATGCTGTGAGAGGCTGTAGTAAGTAAACTACCTTATGCTTGGGTAATCAGAGCTGGTCATCATCTTTAAGTAGGACCCCTCATCCATTTTGCTTTTGAAGACAAGTTCACATGAGATGGCCAAAAAATGAACTATGTTCGAGCAGCTGTCTGTATGTAGATGACCATGGAAATCTTACTTTGCATTAAAAATGTGATTTGTAGTTTTTAGAGTTAAGATTGTTACTAGGTTTACTTCAGAAACAGTCAAATTCTTAGTCTTTTTCCTGGTTAGAGAGGGCAGCATCATTGCAGCAGAAATTTGGTTTATATAGACACAGCACTTCTTTGGTAGCTGAATGTGGTAGAATAGAATAGAATAGAACAGACCAGGTTGGAGGAGACCTTAAAGATCGTGTCCAACCTATCATACCTGGACTTCAGCAAGGCCTTTGACACTGTCCCCCACAGCAAACTCCTGGCCAAACTGTCAGCCCATGGCTTGGATGGGAGCACACTGCAATGGGTTAAAAACTGGCTGGCAGGCTGAGCCCAGAGAGTGGTGGTGAATGGTGCCACATCCAGCTGGCGGCCAGTCACTAGTGGTGTGCCCCAGGGATCAGTGCTGGGCCCTGTGCTCTTTAACATCTTCATTGATGATCAGGATGAGGACATTGAGTCCATCATCAGTAAATTTGCGGACAACACCAAGCTGGGGGCAGGAGTTGATCTGCTGGAGGGTAGAGAGGCTCTGCAGAGGGACTTCGACAGGCTGGACAGGTGGACAGAGTCCAAGGGCATGAGATTGAACACATCCAAGTGCCGGGTTCTGCACATTGGCCACAGCAACCCCATGCAGTGCTACAGGCTGGGGTCAGAGTGGCTGGAGAGCAGCCAGGCAGAGAGGGTCCTGGGGGTGCTGGTTGATGGTAGGCTGAACATGAGGCACAGTGTGCCCAGGCAGCCAGGAAGGCCAATGGCATCCTGGCCTGCATCAGGAACAGTGTGGCCAGCAGGAGCAGGGAGGTCATTCTGCCCCTCTACACTGCACTGCTTAGGCCACACCTCGAGTACTGTGTCCAGTTCTGGGCCCTTCAGTTTAAGAAAGATGTTGACTTTCTGGAACATATCCAGAGAAGGGCAACAAAGTTGGTGAGGGGTTTGGAACACAAGCCCTAGGAGGAGAGACTGATGGAGCTGGGGTTGTTTAGCCTGGAGAAGAGGAGGCTTGGGGGTGACCTTATTGCTGTCTACAACTACCTTAAGGAAGGTTGTAGACAGACAGAGGTTGGTCTCTTCTCCCAGGCAACCAGCATCAGAACAAGAGGACACAGTCTCAAGCTGTGCCAGGGAAGGACTCCTTGAACATGGGGATAGGTGGGGGAACAAACTTTTTTTCTTTTCAGGTGCAATACTGGCTGTGTCAAATGACTTTTAAAACTTCTTTTTCCATATGATCAGACTGCTCTGATGCATAAACAGCATTCCTACTCTTTCACTGGTTGTCATATATAACTCTTCTTAAAATGCAAAGGAATTTAGTTTTGAATTTCATAAATGTGTTCTGTTCATCAAGGGTGTCGAAACAGTAATTCATCATCCTCTTCAAACAATGCATACAATACAAACTCTTCTCAACCATTGGCATCATATAACCTGGGCTCATTATCTTCAGGATCTGGGGCCGGTGCAATTACCATGGCAGCAGCTCAAGCAGTGCAAGCCACGGCACAGGTAATGTCAGAACATTGTTGTCATTCTGCCATGCACTATTGGTTAAGAAGAAAGGGTAGTGATTTCACTATTTTTTAATCTTGAGTTCCCATGATCACTTCCAGCTGATGTGGTTCAGCTCTCATATTATCATTTTTGTTTATATACTACAGTGTCATTCTGTAAAACTTGCCTTAAGGGACAGCTTGTTTTCTAGCTTTGATGTTCTTGTACCTTTTTACCACTTTGCCATTGTTTTGTTAACCAGGTAAGTAATGAACCTGTGCAAGTAATTACCAATTACTGTCCTGGTACATGTCTTCTGTGACAACCCTCCTATGTAATCTGATATAGTAACAGTATTCCTTTTAGATGAAGGAAGGAAGGCGAACATCCAGTCTAAAAGCCAGCTATGAAGCATTTAAGAATAATGATTTCCAGCTTGGAAGAGAATTTTCATTATCCAGAGATTCAAGTGGATATTCATCATCAGCTCTAGCATCAACATTAACACAGACCCTAAGTTCGTCAACCACAGACTCACGAAGTGGCAGAAAAAGCAAGTAAGTTTTCATACTTGTTGACTGCAATCCTAGCTTTTAAGACAGCTAAGCTTGCTTTTAAAGGTCATCAGCCATACTGGAAATAATTTATAATCAATGCATGGGCATAAGCAGAAGGTACTTACTGCCTGCTGGCTTTTTTTTTTTCCTTCAGGGATTTCTTCTTTTGTCCTCTCACTTTTTCTTCAAGCAAATGCACTCCAAAGTTTTATATACAATTAACCAGGTAGAAAAGACCTCAAAGATCATCAAGTCCAACCTATCACCCAGTACCATCTAATCAACTAAACCATGGCACCAAGTGCCTCATCCAGTCCCCTCTTAAACACCTCCAGTGATGGTGACTCCACCACCTCCCTGGGCAGCCCATTCCAATGGTCAGTCATTCCTTCTGTGAAGAACTTCTTCCTAACATCCAGCCTAAACCTCCCCTGGTGCAGCTTAAGACTGTCCTCTTGTTCTGCTGCTGGTTGCCTGGGAAAAGAGACCAGCCCCCACCTGGCTACAACCTCCCTTCAGGTAGTTTGAGACAGCAATAAGGTCTCCCCTGAGCCTCCTCTTCTCCAGGCTAAGCAACCCCAACTCCCTCAGCCTCTCCTCATAGGGCTGTGCTCCAAACCCCTCCCCAACTTTGTTGCCCTTTTCTGGACACGTTTCAGCAACTCAACATCTTTCCTGAACTGGACACAGGACTCAAGGTATGGCCTAACCAGTGCTGTGTACAGGGGCAGAAAGACTTCCCTGCTCCTGCTGGCCACACTGTTCCTGATGCATGCCAGGATGCCATTGGCCTTCTTGGCCACCTGAGCCCACTGCTGGCTCATATTCAGCCTCCTGTCAGTCAGTACCCCCAGGTACCTTTCTGCCTGGCTGCAGCCACTCTGACCCCAGCCTGTAGTACTGCATGGGGTTGTTGTGGCCAATGTGCATAACCTAGCACTTAGATGTGTTAAATCTCATGCCCTTGGACTCTGCCCATCTGTCCAGCCTGTCAAGGTTCCTCTGAGAGCTCTCTTGCCCTCTAACAGATCAACACCTGCCCCCAGCTTGGTGTCATCTGCAAATTTACTGATGATGGACTCAATCCCCTCATCCAGATCATCAATAAAGATGTTGAACAGGATAGGGGCCCAGCAGTGATCCCTGTGGGTCACCACTAGTCATTGGCTGCCAGTTGGATGTGGCACCATTCACCACCACTCTCTGGGCTTGGCCCTCCAGCCAGTTCCTAACCCAGCACAGTGTGCTCTTGTCCAAGCCATGGGCTGATAGCTTGGTCAGGAGTTTGCTGTGGGGGACAGTGTCAAAGGCCTTGCTGAAGTCCAGGTAGTCTACATCCACCAGGCAGTTACCTGATCATAGAAGGAGATCAGGTTGGTCAGGCAGGACCTGCCCTTCCTAAATCCATGCTGGCTGGGCCTGATCCCTTGGCCATCCTCTAAGTGCTGTGTGATTGCACTCAAGATGACCTGTTCCATAATCTTGCCTGGCACTGAGGTCAGGCTGACAGGTCTTATTCCCTGGTTCCTCATTCTGGCCCTTCTTGTGGATGGGCAGCACGTTGGCCAACTTCCAGTCTTCTGGGACCTCTCCAGTGTGCCAGGACTGCTGAAAAATGATGGAGAGTGGCTTGGCCAGCTCATCTGCCAGCTCTCTCAGCACCCTAGGAGATCTGGTCCCATGGACTTGTGGGGATCCAAGTGGCTAAGCAGGTCTCTAACTACTTCCTCCTGGATCACAGGGGAACTATACTGCTCCCTGACTCCCATCGTCCAGCTCAGGAGGCCAGTTGTCTGGAAGACAACCTATCCTGCTATTGAAAATTGAGGCAAAGGAGGTGTTAAGTACCTCTGCCTTTTCCTCATCTTTAGTTAAAATATTCCCCTCCATGTACAGTTAGGAGTGGAGGTTGTCCTTGCCCCTCCTCTTGCCATTAATATATTTGTAAAAGGATTTTTTGTTGTCCTTCACAGAACTGGCCAGTCTAAGCTCTAAATGGGCTTTTGCCTCTCTTAATTTTTTTCCTGCATGACCTAGCAACGTCCTTAAACATTTCGTGGGTAACCTCTCCTTCCTTCCAAAGATGATACACCCTCTTTTTTTTGTTTAATTTGCTCAGAAGTTCCTTGCCCATCCAGGCTGGCCGTCTGCCCTGGCAGCACATCTTCTGGCACATTGGCACAGCCTGTTGCTGTGCCTTCAAGAATTCTTTCTTAAAGTAGGTCCAGCCCTCCTTGACGTCTTTGTTTTTAAGGGCTGTTTCCCAAGGTGTCTTCTGAGTTAGTTCCATAAGTAACCTGAAGTCTGCAAATATAAATGTCTCTATTTGCTTCTTCATCTGTGATACACTCTAGCTTCTTCCCTTGTTTTACACTATTCTGGAGAGAAGATTTGATCTCATGGCAAATGCTGGGAATTCATAGTATCAGTCAGGGTTGGAAGGGACCACAAGGATCATCTAGTTCCAACCACCCTGCCATGGGCAGGGACACCCCACACTAGATCAGGCTGGCCAGAGCCTCAATCCAGCCTGGGCTTAAACACTTCCAGGAACAGGGCCTCAACCATCTCCCTGGACAACCCATTCCAGGGTTTCACCACTCTCATGGTGAAGAACTTCCTCCTCATGTCCAGCCTGAATCTCCCCACCTCCAGCTTCATTCCATTCCCCCTAGTCCTATCACTACCTGAGATCCTCAGAAGTCCCTCCCCAGCCTTCCTGTAGGCCCCCTTCAGATAATGGAAGGCCACAATTAGGTCACCTCGGAGCCTTCTCCTCTCCAGACTGAACAGCCCCAACTCCTTCAGTCTGTCCTCATAGGAGAGGTGCTCTAGCCCTCTGATCATCCTCGTGGCCCTTCTCTGGACATGTTCCAGCATGTCCATATCCCTCTGGTAATAGGGCTCCAGAACTGGACGCAGTACTGCAGGTGGGGTCTCACCAGGGCTGAGTAGAGGGGGAGGATCACCTCCCTCGACCTGCTAGCCACACTTCTCCTGATGCAGCCCAGGATCTGATTGGCTTTGCGGGCTGCAAGTGCACACTGAGAGCTCATGTTGAGCTTTTTGTCCACCAGCACCCCCAAGTCTCTCTCCTCAGGCCTACTTTCCAGCCAGTCACTGCCCAGCCTGGATTTGTGCCTGGGATTGCCTCGACCCAGATGCAGGACCCTGCACTTGGTCCTGTTGAACCTCATGCGGTTGGCTTGTGCCCACCTCTCCATCCTGTCAAGGTCCCTCTGGATGGCCTCCCTTCCCTCCAGTGTGTCTGCTGCACCACACAGCTGTGTAATCACAAAGCTTTCTGGTGGCTGACCATCTAGGACTGGAAGCAGAATTAATGTTATCTCTACATAAATTTTGAAACGTGTTAAACACAATGTCACAGCACATTCTGGCAGCGATCACACTGGTACTTGAAAGAGTGTCTCAAAATGCCCATCCTTTTAAATTACTGTTGGGTTTTTTTTTCAAACAAATCTTTGTGTGTATGTTCACAGGTCAGTTAGTAATTTTGTCTTAGAAGCCTTTTTTCATCTATGGGTATCTTGAGTGTCGGATCTGACCTATAAGCAAAAGCATAGGATTTGTATTCTGCCACTGTTCCTGGGGAGTGTGTGATGCTTGAGTGGAGATGAACGTAGAATCAGTCACCTTCAAAGCATGGTTATCTATTGTACATGACATATGACACTATTTATATATAAATTCATGCTTTATTGGTAACATTGTCTTTCTGGAGATTTTACACCACGTATTTTTTTTGTGGAGAAAAACCCATTCATTAAAGCCATTTGTCTGTTTAAAGCTATTCCATTCCATTGGTTAGAATAGCATGTCTTGCACTTGTGAACTGATAAGGTTTGTCTCCTTTTCCTAAAGAGCTTTCAGTGTGTCCATTTCATTTCTTGCAGTTGTTCTTGCAGTTACTACATACTGCAGTATTTCAGAGCCAACAAAGTACTCGTTTTGTGATCCTTCACTTGGATGATCTTTGAGGTCTCTTCCAACCTTGGTGATTCTGTGAGGAAAATTAATGTCAATTGTGATACGCCTTTTTCTTTTTCTTTGTTGTTTCCCCCCCCAGAAACAACAACAAATCTTCGAGTCAGCAGTCCTCATCATCTTCCTCTTCTTCATCTCTGTCATCGTGTTCTTCGTCGTCTGCACTGGCACAAGAGCTGTCTCAGCAGACAGCAGTAATACCAGACTCTGATTCTAATAGCCAAGTTGACTGGACCTATGATCCAAATGAGCCACGATACTGCATTTGTAATCAGGTAAGAACGTCCTCCAGCCTGAAATGTAGCTAGAGCTACTCTTTTGCTGTAGTTGAACTGCCTTTGCTGATGGCTAGTTTGAAAACATTCTTTTTGCAATCTTCTGAAATTCAAATCTGGCTTCATTTTCTTACTGGTGATACGTATAATGAACTTCAGTGTGCAATGGAGTTCTCCAGTGATGTAACTTACCTCTGTTTCTTCTACTCTCCTTTAAAAAGACCAAAATAAACAAAACCAGAGCCAAAAAACTCCACAACACCAACAAAACAAACCAACCACACAAAAAAGCCTCACAAAGCCCCAAAAACCAAACCCTAAGAACCCCTTCAATTGAAACAAAACCTAAGGTTTGTATAAAACGCCCAGAAACTTGAGGGACTGGATGACAACATAAGAAACTTGTATTTAAAAATACCTGTTCTTTTTTCAAACACTTTTAAGAGTGTTGGCTTTTCCCCCCACATCTCTACAGAATTCTGTAATTCTTTTGAAGGTATTTTACTGTTTCAGATAAAGTGCTTAAAGGAAATGCCAGACTTCAACATAATCTTAAAACCTGGACTTTTAACTGAGCAGTGTTGTTTAGGCCCCAATGTGTTTTATTTAGGTTTTGAATCATTTTTGTCTATCCTGAAATATGCAGAAATACCCTTTCCTCTTTTTTTTGCATGATAAAAATCAATGTGCTGTGGATTTCTTCTTTGGATTGTGTAACAAAAGAGACATTAAAACATTGTTGATGATGTTAATGGAAAAACTCCTCAAAGGAAGAAACTTGAAATATAAGCCCTTTTAAAACATTGATTTTTAATTAGTAATGTAATTATTAATACAGGATGTTTTTTCTTATTTACTAGGTGTCCTATGGTGAAATGGTAGGCTGTGATAACCAAGATGTAAGTAACAAAGTTCAAAAGGTTCATGATAGGCTTGTGCATGTAACCATTGCTTGCAGCAGTTACTTGTCTTTTAAACTGGCTTTAGATAGAGGTTTTTTAGAGTAATGTGCGTATGAGATGAACCTTTCTTCAGGATCCTTCTCATCTGTCCCCACAGTTCAGGTTCTTTTAGAAGTCTTCACCCTTTACTGGAAAAGTTTGACACTTCCAAAATGCCCTTTATTTCTAGGAACCTCTACCTGTATCATTACTAGCATCAGCTTTCCCACTTCAACTAAAAAGTTCTTAAAGAACAGTGGAATGTAGTAATTTCTTTCCTGAGATATCATTCACTTCTGTTTAAATGTGATAAGATTCCTGTTGTGCCGCTTCAGTGTTGTCAAACTGAGTATTTCAAAGCACAACATGCTTGTTTTGTTCTGTTACATGAGTTGTATGTGACTCCTAGAATTTTTACTGCTTTCTTTAGTCTATTGAGTGTATGTTAGGGATTGGGATCCTCTTCTCTTCTTGTTTTGTCTTGTGTCTGTGTGTGAAAAGAAACTCTGCTTTTTACTCATGCTTCATTTATGTAGATCTGTATTTGTGATGGGTGTTTAAAAAGAAAACAACCCAACCTGATCTTTTTTCAGTGGTGCCCAGTGACAGGACAAGAGGTAACAGGTCCCAGTTTGAGCACAGGAAATTCTTTACTTTGTGGGTGGTAGAGCACAGGAGCAGGCTGCTCAGAAAGGTAGTGTCTCCATCTCTGGAGTCGTTCAAAACCCACCTGTAATCTGTCCTGTGCAACCTGCTCTAGGTGAACCTGCTGTGGAATAAGGGTTGGACTAGATTATCCCCAGAGGTCCCTTCCAAGTCCTATCATTCTGTGAAGCTGTAAACCCTTATTTTCAACTTTGTTTTTTTAGTGCCCTATTGAGTGGTTCCACTATGGATGTGTTGGACTGACAGAAGCACCAAAAGGGAAATGGTACTGTCCCCAGTGTACGGCTGCAATGAAGAGAAGAGGCAGTAGACATAAATAAGTTTCTTCATCTGGAAAACAAATTATGTACTAAAAGTTTTATAGAGGACTTGGGAGTGGGAAGAATCTCCATCACACTTCCTTGCAACCACTTGAGGGTTAACATAACAGTCATAAGATCTTGAACTATTGATTTTGCTAGTTGTGTTTTAATATTGTAAGTAAATTATTTATGCACATTGATGTGCTATAGATACTATTACAGTGAGCCTTGGATTGTTCCAGTGGCCAGCATATGCAGACATTTGTACTATCAGACCATTTTCTCTACGCAGTGGGCATTCTACAATTACTCAGTCTTGAAAAAAATTCCAGTATGTCAAGATTTTAAATGTATGTTTTATATTGAACAGATATATTCTGCTGCATGTACTGTACTCAAGAGCTGTTATGTAACACGATGTATATAAATGGTGCAAAAAGTCAGTGCTTCTGAGGGGGGGAAAAAAAAAGACAATGGTTTTTAAAATGCCTTTATAGCTTTGGTTCTTTATGAAACTTAATTCAGCAGGCTGAAAAAAAAATGGTTCTTGTATACAGCGGGCTGTTGTCCTCTAGGGTACTTGAGTATGTAAAAACAAAAATGCTGTAGAATAAAACAAACTTGTGCCATTAGTCTTTATATGTTTCTGCTCCAGTGAAGGTGCAGGCCATGAGAGGAAGAAAAAGGTGTTAAAGTGATGATAAATTTTTATACCAAATGTGTTTATTTTTTTGTGCAAGTAATCCTTTAAATCTGAATTGTATTAGGTGTTAAAATAAAACAACCTCAACTCCTCTAATGTTTTCTGTACATCTGTCAAAAAAAAGGGCTTGTCCCTGGAACAATAGCAGAAGACTATAGTTAAGTTTAGTGTAAGTATAGTTAAGTTTAGTATAGTTTAGTCATGAAGTCTGTGGTGATGGGTTGGACTTGATGATCTTTGAGGTCTCTTCCAACCTTGGTGATTCTGTGAAGTTTGCATGATCCATGTGAAGGATCTCTGTAGAGAAGGACATTTCTCTGGTGAATGGATAACTAATACATTATACAGGAAAATGCTGAAATACCATTTGCCTTGCTATCTCTGTCTCCAGATGTTAAGTGGCACCTGCTTACTGAATCCCTCCTGTGTCAAGAGATATCCACAGGCAGGATTGCCACACGGATGGAAATAGGAAGGGCAGAAGAAAACCACAGTAAGTGTCTTGCAGCTGCCACATTTCAGGTAGGAGTCACATACAGTTCAGAAGAGAGGAAAGGGAAGAATTTTACCTCCTGCTGTAGAATCTCTAGAGTACCAGGGAGGATCATGTTAGGAAGCCCAAATACAGACCCACAAATAGTTGGATCTGTTAATCATACATGCTGTAATACAGGATCAGAAAACTGACCTTTAAATTACATCCTTGACCATAACTTGTTTTTTTAGTGACTTGCTCATTTTGAACAGTATTTACATTTCCTTGTACTGACCGTTTCCTTTTGTTGTTTTTGTGTGGCTCTTTCATGCTGCACTGTGCAGAGCCAAGATTATTACTCTTCTTTCTCCTTCCTTTCACTAGTGAAAAAAAAGATTGTCCCTCTGGCATAAAGATTTTGCTTTACTGCTGGGTGGGGCTTTGGGCTGGAAGATGATGACGATGATTGCAGATGGAGCAGATGTTGGTCAGTTAGAGGGTAGAAGGGCTCTGCAGAGGGACCTCAACTGGCTGGACAGATGGGCAGAGTCCAATGGGATGGCATTCAACAAGTCCAAGTGCTGGGTGCTGCACTTTGGCCACGGCAACCCCATGCAGAGCTAGTGGCTGGAGAGCTGCCAAACAGAGAGGGACCTGGGGGTGCTGATTGACAGCCACCTAAACATGAGCCAGCAGTGTGCCCAGGTGGCCAAGAAGGCCAATGGCATCCTGGCATGCATCAAGAAGAGTGTGGCCAGCAGGAGCAGGGAAGTCATTGTGCCCCTGTACTCTGTATTGGTTAGGCTGCACCTTGAGTCCTGTGTCCAGTTCTGGGCCCCTCAGTTTAAGAAGGACATTGAGACTCTTGAATGTGTCCAGAGAAGGGCAACAAGGCTGGGGAGAGGCCTTGAGCACAAGCCCTATGAGGAGAGGCTGAGGGAGCTGGGGTTGTTTAGCCTGGAGAAGAGGAGGCTCAGGGGTGACCTTACTGCTGTCTGCCACTACCTGAAGGGAGGTTGTAGCCAGGAGGGGTTGGTCTCTTCCAGGCAACCAGCACCAGAACAAGAGGACACTGTCTCAAGCTGCACCAGGGGAAGTTTAGGCTCGAGGTGAGAAGAAAGTTCTTCACAGAGAGAGTCATTCATCATTGGAATGGGCTGCCCAGGGAGGTGGTGGAGTCACCATCCCTGGAGGTGTTCAAGAGGGGTTTGGATGTGGCACTTGGTGCCATGGTTTAGTCAGGAGGTCTGTGGTGACAGGTTGGACTCAAATGAACTTTGAAGTCTCTTCCAACCTTAGTGATACTGTGATAGCTTTCCAAATCTAGGGGGAGGAGAGAGAGAAGTAGTGTTACACTGCATGACCACAAATACAGTGTCAGGGAACTAAAGAGACTCATTAGTAATAGGCATATGTGGAGAAAATACAGGCTTTACCTAAACCAAAATGAAACCAAGCTTGTGCCACAACATTGACTCACACATTTAAAAAAGGAGGTATTTTAAATCCATAAACTAGGTAAAAGTAGATATTTTCACCAACTTCTAAACAGCAAAGGAACAGTGTAATTAAGGTTCCATTAAAACTAGAAACTGAACCACCACTGCATTTAGAAATCTCTGAAAAAACACTTGAGAACTAGAATTTCTGGTTTCAAGTGAGGCTGTTGAGTCAACAGAGATAGCAAACTATTTGTTCTGTTGGAAACTGGTGCCATGAGCTGAAGTTAAATAACAGGTAATCTAGACACCCCTTGAATGGAATGTCTGAGTCTCTAGGGAACCCTTAACAGGGTAGATTTAGGTTGGACATTAGAAGTTCTTTAGGGTGGTGGAGCACTGGAGCAGGTTTCCTGAGGAAGTGGTGGCCTCATCCCTGGAGGCATTCAAGGGATGGGGCTCTGAGCAACCTGTTCTTGGAGATGCCCCTGCTTACTGCAGCAGGGGTTGGACTAGATAACCTTCAAATATCCATTCCAATCCATTGCATTCTGTGGTTCAGTAATTTTTGTTTTGTTCAAAACAGGAAGGCTGTGAGTGATGCTTTAGAGTTAGCAGGTGATGATGGTGCAAAAAGCATTGGAAATTTACAAGGCAAGCTAAATCTTCTTTACTCTGCAAGGTTAGACAAATTTGAATCTCAGGGTGCTTTCTGTAGGCTGCTTGATTGCTTTCTATCATGGTATCATAGTGTCAGTCAGGGTTGGAAGGGACCACAAGGATCATCTAGTTCCAATCCCCCTGCCATAGGCAGGGACACCCCACACTAAGACCAGGCTGGATGAGGCTCTGGCCAGCCTGATCTAAACACTTCCAGGGACCTCAATCACCTCCCTGGACAACCCATGCCAGGCCTTCACCACTCTCATGGTGAAGAGCTTCCTCCTGACATCCAGCCTGAATCTCCCCACCTCCAGCTTCATTCCATTCCCACTAGTCCTATCACTACCTGAGATCCTGAGAAGTCCCTCCCCAGCCTTACTTTCACAGTAAGGCACCTATAGAAATGGGTCTGTATCAAGCTGGTGTTCTAGAAGAATTTGCAAATGGAATATCTGAGCAATTATTATGCATTTTAAAATTTCTAAAGAAATAGAAAGCAATTTTGAAAATGCCATTTGAAAAAAAGCTTCCAGTTGGACTTCCAAGCTTTTTAATTCTTTCCACTTTGGCAGAAACTGATGAAGAATAGAATCACAGAATTGTTTCAGGTTGGAAAATACCTCTAAGATATTTGAGTCCAACTGTTAAACTAGTAACGGCCAGCTCTGGGGGGAAGCCTAAGCCCAAGCGGTCCCCACCGGCTATAACGACCAGCTCTACAAAGAAAGGGAGAAGGGTTATAGTTGTTGGGGACTCTCTCCTGGGGGGTACTGAGGGACCCATATGTCGTCCCGACCCATCCCACAGGGAGGTCTGCTCCCTACCAGGGGCAGGGGTTAGGGACATTGCGAAGAGATTCCCTGAATTAATCCACCCCACTGACTATTACCCTCTGATGGTAATACAGGCTGGGAGTGATGAGATTGACAGGAAGGGCACTAGGACAATTAAGAAGGAATTCAGGGCCCTTGGACAATTGATTGATGGGGCAGGAGCTCAAGTGGTGTTCTCCTCAATTCCTTCAGTGTCAGGGGTGTACACTGAGAGGAATGGGAGAACCCACACCATCAACAATTGGCTCAGGGGATGGTGCCAGCGGCAGAACTTTGGGTTCTATGACCACGGGGCAACTTTCACTGCACCTGACCTGCTGGGTCCTGATGGGGTGCATCTATCTAGAAGGGGTAAAAGAGTCCTGGCACTGGAGTTGGCAGGGCTCATTAGGAGGGCTTTAAACTAGGTCTGAAGGGGGTGGGTGAGGCAATCGGTCCCTCTGCAGAGGTAAGAGTAGGGCGCAAGGTAGGGTCAGTTGAGAAGTCAGGAAGGAACCCAGCTGCGATGCATGTACACCAATGCACGCAGCCTGGGCAACAAGCAAGAGGAGTTGGAGGTCCTAATCCATCAGGGCGACTATGATGTAGTCGCTATCTCAGAAACTTGGTGGGACAGCACCCACGATTGGAGTGCTACAATGGGGGGTTACAGGCTCTTTAGGAGGGACAGGCGAGGGAGAAGAGGAGGAGGGGTGGCTCTGTATATTAGAGAGTCAATCTCTGCCACACAACTTGTGGTGGAAGATGAGGTAGTTGAGAGCCTGTGGGTCAAAATCAGAGGACAACCTAACAAGTCTGACATCCTGATTGGAATCTGTTACAGACCACCCAACCAGGATGAGGCGGCTGATGAGTTGTTCTACAAGCAACTGGAGGCTGTCTCAAGATCATCTGATCTTGTCCTTGTTGGTGACTTCAACCTCCCAGATATCTGCTGGGAACTTAATTCAGCAGGGAGGAGGCAGTCCAGAAGATTCCTGGAGCGAATGGAGGACTGCTTCCTGACACAGCTGTTAAGCGAGCCTACCAGGGGACAGGCTCTGCTTGACCTGCTGTTCTGCAATAGGGAAGGGCTGGTGGGAGATGTGATCGTGGGAGGCTGCCTAGGGTGCAGTGACCACGAGATAGTGAAGTTTTCAATATGCAGGGAGATTGGGAGGAGCACCAACAGAACCTCCACCTTGGACTTCCGAAGGGCGAACTTCAGCCTATTTAAAAAACTTGTCTGCAAAGTCCCCTGGGTACCAGCCCTCATGAACCAAGGGGTTCAGGAGGGTTGGACCTACTTCAAACAGGAGCTCTTGAAGGCACAGGAATTGGCGGTTCCCATGTGCCGGAAGGCAAGCCGGCGGGGAAGGCGACCAGTCTGGATGAGCAAGCAGCTCCTGGAGGATTTAAGGGGGAAGAGGAGGCTGTATCACCTTTGGAAGGAGGGGAAGGCTTCTCGAGGTATGTTCAAGGAAGCTGTTAGATTATGTAGGAATAAAATTAGGGAGGCTAAGGCCCAGCTGGAACTGAAGCTGGCCACCTCAGTCAAAGATAATAAAAAGCATTTTTATAAATATATTAACAATAAGAAGAAGGGCAGGAAGAACCTGAACTCCCTAGTGGACCTGGAGGGGAACACAGTTACTGAGGATGAGGATAAAGCTGAGGTCCTGAACACCTTCTTTGCCTCAATGTTTAACAGCAAGGCAGGAGTTCAGGACGAGTGGTCTCCGGAGCTGGGCGTTGGGGTTGGGGAGCAGAGTAATACCCTGGAAATCCATGAGGAGTTAGTTCGGGACCTGCTGAGCCACTTGGATATCCACAAGTCCATGGGACCAGATGGGATCCATCCTAGGGTGCTGAGAGAGCTGGCGGATGTGCTAGCTAGGCCACTCTCCATCATTTTCCTCCAGTCCTGGCTCACTGGTGAGGTCCCAGATGACTGGAAACTGGCCAACGTGGTCCCCATCCACAAGAAGGGTCGGATGGAGGAACCTGGAAACTACAGGCCGGTCAGCCTGACCTCAGTGCCAGGGAAAGTGATGGAGCAGATTATCCTGGCAGCAATAACTGCGCACCTGAAGGATGGCCAAGGGCTCAGGTCCAGCCAACATGGATTCAGGAAGGGCAGATCCTGCCTCTCCAACCTGATCTCTTTCTATGATCAGGTGACCCGCCTGGTGGATGTGGGGAGGCCTGTGGATGTGGTCTACCTAGACTTCAGCAAGGCCTTTGACACCGTCCCCCACAGCAAACTGCTGACTAAGCTGTCAGCCTGTGGATTGGACCACTACACTCTGTGCTGGGTTAGGAACTGGCTGGAGGGCCGGGCCCAGAGAGTGGTCGTGAACGGTGCCGCATCCAGCTGGAGGCCAGTCACCAGTGGTGTCCCCCAGGGATCAGTGCTGGGCCCTGTCCTCTTCAACATATTCGTTGATGATCTGGATGAAGGGGTAGAGTCAGTCATCAGCAAGTTTGCAGATGACACAAAGTTAGGGGCAGATGTTAGTCAATTAGAGGGTAGAAAGGCTCTGCAGAGGGACCTCAACCGACTGGAAAGATGGGCAGAGTCCAATGGGATGGCTTTCAACAAGTCCAAGTGCCGAGTGCTGCACTTTGGCTACAGCAATCCCATGCAGAGGTATAGGCTGGGGTCGGAGTGGCTGGAGAGCTCCCAGACAGAGAGGGACCTGGGTGTGCTGATCGACAGCCACCTGAATATGAGCCAGCAGTGTGCTCAGGTGGCCAGGAGGGCCAATAGCATTCTGGCCTGCATTAGGAATAGTGTGGCCAGCAGGAGCACGGAGGTCATAGTGCCCCTGTACTCTGCTCTGGTTAGGCCGCACCTTGAGTACTGTGTCCAGTTCTGGGCTCCTCAGTTTAAGAAGGACATTGAGACACTTGAGCGTGTCCAGAGAAGGGCAACAAGGCTGGTGAGAGGCCTTGAACACAAGCCCTATGAGGAGAGGCTGAGGGAGCTGGGATTGTTTAGCCTGGAGAAGAGGAGGCTCAGGGGTGACCTTATTGCCCTCTACAACTACCTGAAGGGTGGTTGTAGCCAGGAGGGAGTTGGCCTCTTCTCCCAGGCAACCAGCACCAGAACAAGGGGACACAGTCTCAAGCTGCGCCAGGGGAGGTTCAGACTCGAGGTGAGGAGGAAGTTCTTCACCGAGCGAGTCATTCGGCATTGGAACGGGTTGCCCAGGGAGGTGGTTGAGTCATCGACCCTGGAGGCGTTCAAGGGGAGATTGGACGTGGCACTTGGTGCCATGGTCTAGTCATGGGGTCTGCGGTGTCAGGTTGGACTCGATGATCCTCGAGGTCCTTTCCAACCTAAGTGATACTGTGATACTGTGATAGTACTAGCATGACAATTAGTCCACCTCCCAAAGTGCCACCTCAACTCATTCTTTGAACACCTCCAGGGATAGTGACTCCACTGCCTCCCTGGGCAGCCTATTCCAATGCCTGACTGCTCCCAGTAAATAAATTTTTCCTAATATCCAGTCTAAACCTCCTTGGTGCAACCTGAGGCCATTTCCTATCATTCTATCACTTGCTAATAGGGAGAAGAGACCAGCACCCACCTCACTACAGCCTCCTTTCAGGTATCTGTAGAGAGCTATAAAGTTTCCCTTCAGTCTCCTCCAGATGGAACAATCCCAGTTCCTTCATCTGCCCTTCGTAAGACTTGTTCTCCAAACCCTTCATTGCCCTTCTCTGGACATCCTCCAGAAGGATGCTGTGGGAGACAGTGTCAAATGCCTTACAAAGCCCAGGGAAACAATATCCACAGCCTTGCCCTCATTCGCTAAGCATGTCACCTTGTCATGGAATGAGAGAAGGTTTGTCAAGCAGGACCTGCCTTTCACGAGCCCATGCTGAGTTGGGCCTGGTTTCCCTGCACTTGCTGCATAGTGGCACTCAAGATGATTTACACCATAACCCTTCCCTAGAACTAGTATATGTATGAGCAGTTAAATCTTGTCAGAGTCCTTGCCTCATGGTCATTAGAGTTATTGGAAGGCTTCACTGAGTAGACCAAGAGGGCTGCTAGGTCGATGTACTACAGAGTGCCTCATCAAAGTTTCTTTTAAAGAAACAGTCATGTCCTGGCTGAAGAGTGGCAGTCCCTTAATGTTACAAGGCTATTTGCAAAATAGAATAACAAAGAGTAAATTTCTGCTCTCTGCTCTCCATCTCTTCTAGCTCTTAGCCTTTCCACCTCTTATTTTAGTTTGACCACCATGCTCATCAGATCACTGACCTGCTCACACCTGAAACAGGAGCTGCTCCCTCCAGCCTCCATATCGAGTGCCAGGCTCCAGCACTCACTGCAGCCACCTACCTGAACAGGTAGTGATAGGACTAGGGGGAATGGAATGAAGCTGGAGGTGGGGAGATTCAGGCTAGATGTGAGGAGGAGGTTCTTCACCATGAGAGTGGTGAAACCCTGGAATGTGTTGTCCAGGGAGGTGGTCGAGGCCCTGTCCCTGGGGGTGTTTAAGACCAGGCTGGATGAGGCTCTGGCCAGCCTGATCTAGTGTGGGATGTCCCTGCCCGTGGCAGGGTGGTTGGAACTAGATGATCCTTGTGGTCCCTTCCAACCCTGAATGAAACTATGAAACTAAGAGTAAAGGAATAAATTCCCAATATTCCCAACTAATAGAGGCTGCTAAAGGATTCCAGTAGGACTCTTCCACTCCACAAACATGGAAAGGTCAGTTAAAGAGGAGTAAATACTGTATGCACTTAGTTTTGGTTCTCAGAAATAAGGAAAATAGAAAGTGTTAAAAGTAGCAGAACAATCTTATGATATTGAGAATCTGTTGAAATGTAAGATATAATTCAACATTAGCTAAAATAATTAAATATAAAATAATGCATAAATAATACTTAGTTTTCACTTTCCCTGCAGCTGGGGCCTCCAAATTAGCTATTGCTGTGTGGGAATGTGATTTTGGAGTAACCTAGGTAATTCTGTAGGAGCACCATCTATTTACTTAGAATACATAGAATAGAATACGTAGAATAAACCAGGTTGGAAGAGACCTTCAAGATCATCGCGTCCAACCCATCAACCAATCCAACCCACCTAAACAACTAGACCATGGCACCAAGCACCCCATCAAGTCTCCTCCTGAACATCTCCAATGATGGTGACTCCACCACCTACCCAGGCAGCCCATTCCAATGGGCAATCACTCTCTCAGTAACCTAGCAGCAGGTCAGACAACTGCTAAGAATGACTCAGTAGGGGATAAAAGGATAAACCAGAAAACAGTTCTACATTGTATACATTGATGTATGTTTGGGTCTTAAAGCAGTATAACATTCTAATCCAGCCCTCTGCAGAAATGTAGCAAAACTAGGAAAGACTACAGGCTGGGGTCAGAGTGGCTGGAGAGCTGCAAAACAGAAAGGGACCTGGGGGTGCTGATTGACAGCTGGCTGAACATGAGCCAGGAGTGTGCCCAGGTGGCCAAGAAGGCCAATGGCATCCTGGCATGCATCAAGAAGAGTGTGGCCAGCAGGAGCAGGGAGGTCATTCTACCGCTGTACTCAGCACTGGTTAGGCCACACCTTGAGTCCTGTGTCCAGTTCTGGGCCCCTCAGTTTAAGAAGGGCATTGAGACTCTTGAGCATGTCCAGAGAAGGGCAACAAGGCTGGGGAGAGGCCTTGAGCACAAGCCCTGTGAGGAGAGGCTGAGGGAGCTGGGGTTGTTTAGCCTGGAGAAGAGGAGGCTCAGGGGAGACCTTACTGCTGTCTACCACTACCTGAAGGGAGGTTGTAGCCGGGAAGGAGTTGATCTCTTCCAGGCAATCAGCACCAGAACAAGGGGGCACAGTCTCAAGCTGTGCCAGGGGAAGTTTAGGCTGGAGGTGAGGAGAAAGTTCTTCACAGAGAGAGTTGTTAGCCATTGGAATGTGCTGCCCAGGGAGGTGGTGGAGTCACCATCCCTGCGGGTGTTCAAGAGGGGATTGGACATGGCACTTGATGCCATGGTTTAGTAGTCATGAGGTTTTGGGTGACAGGTTGGACTTGATGATCTTTGAGGTCTCTTCCAACCTTGATGATTTTGTGATTCTGTGAAAAGGATCAAAGTAGTCAAAGCTGTCTGATGACAACACATCTGAGAAGCAACTAAATTGTCTGGGAGTCTTCTGCCTGGATAGAAGATGGTTGCATTAGGATGCAACGGGACCTGTAAATTCAGGAATGCTGTGGAGAGGGTGTGCCTTTTGAAAGAGTAAGTAATAGGGAGGTAGCAAGTCAAATAAAAACAATGTTTTTTCACACATGGCATGCCTTAATTGTAAAATTGGCCAGATAGCTTGCAGGGGTATAAAAAGTGAGAGACATTAATGGAAGCAAAGCCCATGGAGGCTTGAAACGCAGAAGTAACTCATCTGGATCAAAAAATTCCGTGACAATTGATAGCTAGAAGTTAAGAGTTTGTAAGAAGGAAAGTGGCTCCTGGATGCCTGTGACAATCCTACAGTCCTCTGGCATAAACCACCGAATGCTCTTTGATGCAAGACATTTATTTAGGTGACCCTTCAGCATTATGTAGTAGAGCTGCTTTTAGTGTCACCTGAGTGCTCCAGCATTTGAATGAATGTTTAGGGTGAGGAATTACTTGTAGTAACACAAACTGAGAAGCAATATCACAGTATCACTGAGGTTGGGAGAGACCTCGAGGATCATCGAGTCCAACCTGTCACCACAGACCTCATGACTAGACCATGGCACCAAGTGCCACGTTCAATCTCCCTCTTGAACACCTCCAGGGATGGTGACTCCGTCACCTCCCTGGGCAGCACATTCCAATGACGAATGACTCTCTCGGTGAAGAACTTTCTCCTCACCTTGAGCCTAAACTTCCCCTGGCACAGCTTGAAACTGTGTCCTCTTGTTCTGGAGCTGGTTGCCTGGGAGAAGAGACCAACCTCTGCCTGTCTACAACTTCCCTTCAGGTAGTTGTAGAGAGCAATGAGGTCACCCCTGAGCCTCCTCTTCTCCAGGCTAAACAATCCCAGCTCCCTGTAATAGTACTACAAGTGGGCTGTGCCTTGTAAACTGTTGTCTGTTTGCATTGTGAAGAAGTAACATTTTTCCTTGGCTGCAAGTTTTACTTCTCTAGGTCTAGAAATGAAAGAGGAGATAAATTTATACCTTCTTCTCTGAAAATCCTGGTAAGTTGTTTCTGAAAAGCACAGAATAATTTGTGTTCTTGTCACCTCTACTCAACTTCAAAAATATTCTTCAACCATGCACAGTAAAGCTTAGAAATTCTGAGTTTTGTTTTCCTTTTCTGTTCCCCCTCACCAGGGAGCTACTTTCCACTGTGAGCTGGCTTTGCGTGGCAAGTCTTTTTCTCTCCCGCCTCATCCTGCTGGAATCTCTGGACTGTGCAACTCTCTTGGTCAGGATGTGATAGGTGATGGAAGGAGGACCCTTCACCTTGACAGCAAAGGGTTCAATTTCACTTAAACTGAAAATCTCCTAGAAGAATTGCATGAAGGCTAAAGATCTGACTTTTTATGCTGTCTTAGGAGTATACGTGAATGATTAAAGTTAGGCCACGCTGTATGAATGCACTTCCTGCCGTTTTGTTATTCTTCCCAGGATTGCCTAGAATGCTCTGATAATGATGTAACTAAAAGAAACATGCCACACTTCAGGATATAACAATATAGGCTGGGCAGTGACTGACTTAAGAGCAGCCCTGAAGAAAAAGACTTGGAGATCCTGGTGGATGAGAAGCTCAACGTGAGCCAGCAGTGTGCAGTTGCAGCCCAGAAAGCCAATCCCAGCCTGGATTGCATCAAGAAAAGCATAGCCAGCAGGTCAAGAGAGGTGATTCTCTCCCTCTACTCCACTCTGGGGAGACCCCACCTCGAGTATTTTGACCAGCTCTGGAGCCCCTATTACAGGAAGAATCTGGATGTGCTGGAAGGTGTCCAGAGAAGGGCCACAAGGATGATCAGAGGGCTGGAGCACCTCTCCTGTGAGGACAGACTGAGGGAGTTGGGGCTATTCAGTCTGGAGAAGAGAAGGCTCTGAGGAGACCTCATTGTGGCCTTCCAGTATCTGAAGGGGGCTACAAGAAAGCTGGGGAGGGACTTTTTAGGGTATCAGGGAGTGATAGGACTAGGGGGAATGGAATAAAACTAGAAGTGGATAGATTCAGACCAGATGTTAGGAAGAAGTTCTTCACCATGAGAGTGGTAAGACACTGGAACAGGTTGCCCAGGGAGGTGGTGGAAGCCTCATCCCTGGAGGTTTTAAAGGCCAGGCTGGATGTGGCTCTGAGCAACCTGAGGTAGTGTGAAGTGTCCCTGCCCATGGCAGGGGGGTTGGAATTGGATGATCCTTGAGGTCCTTTCCAACCTTAACAGTTCTGTGATTCTATGATCACTTTCTACTGCATTGCATAGATTTTTTTGTACAGGCAAGGCAAGGCTTTCTCCACTCTATTTGTAATATACTTGGGGATCTTTCAATACACTTAGGATTTATTTTTTTTCAATACAGTTAGCAAACAGTTAAAGTCATGTTTATGGTAAAGATTTTAAATCCATAATGAATTGATGTGGGAAGTAATTGTGGTTTTTTCTAAAATATGAGACTTGATGCATCCAAATCCAAGTCTGCAAGTAATCACACAACTTGTTGGCAACCTTTGCATGCTCAAACAGTTCCTAAATACAGGATTTATCTGGAGGGTAAAGCTGATGTTTGTCTTCACAGAACATCATACAGGTATAAAAGCAAGGTATGGATTTGAAAGTGCTAGAGGAGTATTACTGCAAATCATAGGATTGTTAGGGTTGGAAGGGACCTCAAGGATCATCTAGTTCCAAACCCCCTGCCATGGGCAGGGACACCTCACACTAGATCAGGTTGCTCAGAGACACATCCAGCCTGGCCTTAAAAATCTCCAGGGATGGGGCTTCTACCACCTCCCTGGGCAACATGTGCCAGTAACCCACACAGAAATTCTGATTTCAGAAATAATGATGACCTTTGAGAGAGCCACTTAGATAAGAATGATTCTGCCTGCCTCTTCCATAATATCAGTTGCTCTTGTAAGAAAAATACCATTGAAATTATGCACTGGGAAAACTTCTCAGTGAAGTTTAAGCCCAAGGCAGGAAATTGAAAGATGGTTCTCAAAAAACAAACCAAACCAAAACCAACCAACCAAAAAAACAACAAAAAACTACCAAACCCAAACACAACCCCACAAAAACAAAGCCAAAAAAAGAGGAAAACACCTAACTTTAAGGTGTTTTGATTAGTATCTTCATTAATGTTCAAGATCTACCAACTATGAAGTACTTTTTGCTTTGAAAGTGCTTTTCAAACACTCACCTGCAGCTATTTACTCAAAGACTTCTGTTAAGAGGATGAAAGGAATGTACTGGGAATGTCTATGGAGGCTGTTAAGCCTTTCAATGGAAGAGATTCTAAGCTTTCCTTTTTCCCTGTACTTTAGATCTTGAGCAGTAATATTCAAACTCATGAAAGAAGTCATCTAAATATATTGTGCATAATTGTATCAGTACATTATAAAACTTGGTATTAGAATAGAATAGAAATAGAAATAGAAATAGAAATAGAAATAGAAATAGAAATAGAAATAGAAATTAGAAATAGAAATAGAAATAGAAATAGAAATAGAAATAGAAATAGAAATAGAAATAGAAATAGAATAGAAATAGAAATAGAATAGAAATAGAAATAGAAATAGAATAGAATAGAATAGAATAGAATCGAATAGAATAGAATAGACCAGACCAGGTTGGAAGAGACCTTTGAGATCATCGAGTCCAACCCATCATCCAACACCATCTAATCAACTAAACCATGGCACCAAGCACCCCATCCAGTCTTCTTCTAAACACCTCTAGTGATGGCAACTCCACCACCTCCCCAGGAAGCCCATTCCAATGGCCAATCACTCTCTCTATGAAGAATTTCTTCTTAACATCCAGCTTAAACCTCCCCTGGTGCAGCTTGAGACTGTGTCCTCTTGTTCTGGTGCTGGTTGCCTAGGAGAAGAGACCAGCCCCCACCTGGCTACAACCTCCTTTCAGGTAGTTGTGGAGAGCATTTGGATAATGATGGCATGATTTTAAGTCAACCCAAAAGTCTCTGTTAAAGTCTTGAAGTCTCTTTTAAAACAAGCAAACTAGCTATCAGCCTTAAATACATTTTATTCGTTCTCTTTGTTGGCATTACCTGGTTTTACATTCTTTTCCCAAAACAAATGATCTCTTCAATATGCCTCAGCTTTAAAAGTGCATCAAAAGATAGTTATATGAAAATAGTGATTGATTTTAATGATTTAGTAAGAGCTTATTCAGCTGCTTCCTCCTGTATTTTGGTTATGTTTTAACTTTTGCAAAATCAAATCTTAAGAGCACCTGCATCTCCCTCAATTCACAGAGCATGCCTCCGTGATTAAAAAATATAACAAACCAATCCACAGAAGAGACAATCCCGAGCAACCCAGTAATCAGACAACAAACCAAAATGCTTCTTGTTCACTTGTTAGCTCCTCTGGGCAATTCAAATTAGGTGTGAAGTGTAGAAAATGACAGCAAACCCTTTTAGATCTCTTGGACCTTAAAAATATCATTCTTAAACTTTGTTGGTTTTGGGTGGTGGTGGTGGTTTAGTTTTGTTGTTTGGTTTTTGGTTTTGGTTTTTTTTTTAGCAGAGCCTGGCCTGGAATGCTAGCTTTACATGTGACTCATTTAATCAAAATGATTAAGATCACCCAGTGGCATGGTATAATGTTCAGCTTCCTCCCAGCCATATCAGTGCAGTTCAGCATGATGTCCCTCCCTCAGTTTCAACTTTCAAGCCACTTCCTCCCAGCCCACTGCAATAGCTGTCAGGCATGTTTTGAACGAGCTGTGCAGTCCCGCAGAGCAGAGCTGTGAGGTAGTGTAGCAGTGACTCCATGCAGGGCAGAACATGAAGAACTCATCAGACCTCATGCCACCTGCAGTGGAGACTTTCTGTGTGGCCTCCTTGACTGTATTTATTCCAGCCAGCTTGTTTATGTTAGGTGCAAAAATGGCTGAACCCAATTTTCAGCTTTACTTTTAGAATACAGTGTGGAGTAGGTTGTCAAAAGTCAATGCTTAAAAGATATAATGTACTTAAGGGGATTTCTAAAGTAATTTCTGTGATGCAGTGGTTGCTGTTATCTTGTTCAGTGGCAATCAGGCTGTGGCAGCTGGTCTCATGGGAGAAGCTTTGTAGTTACTCAGATCGATAAATTCAGTAACATACTGTTATACTGTTTCTGCTTGTCCATAAGCACCACAAAATAGCGTGCCTAGCATCTCCACATACTCTATTTGCTAGAAAAATGATTTCTCACACACATGCAAGATATGTGAAGTGTCCTGCGGTGACACATTTCTGTGCTGGTATATTCTGGCAGCACCATAACAACACACTAAACTGGATTGATACTTTAGTATATGGGGGTACTGGTCCATAGTAGGCTGAACATGAGCCAGCTGTGTGCCTAGGTGGCAAGAAGGCCAATGACATCCTGGCCTGGATCAGGAACAGTGTGGCCAGCAGGAGCAGGGAAGTCATTGTGCCTCTGTACTCAGCACTAGTTAGGCCACACCTTGAGTCCTGTGTCCAGTTCTGGGCCCCTCAGTTTAGGAAAGACGTTGACTTGCTGGAACGAGTCCAGAGAAGGGCAATAGAGCTGGGGAGGGGCTTGGAACACAAGCCCTATGAGGAGAGTATGAGGGAGCTGGGGTTGCTTAGCCTGGAGAAGAGGAGGCTCAGGGGAGACCCTATTGCTGTCTCCAACTACCTGCAAGGAAGTTGCAGACACGTGGCGGTTGGTCTCTTCTCCCAGGCAACCAGTACCAGAACAAGAGGACACAGTCTCAAGCTGTGCCAGGGGAGGTTTAGGCTGGATGTTAGGAAGAAGTTCTTCACAGAAAGAGTGATTGGCCATTGGAATGTGCTGGCCAGGGAGGTGGTGGAGTCACCATCACTGGAGGTGTTTAGGAAGAGCCTGGATGAGGCACTTAGTGCCATGGTTTAGTAGTCATGAGGTGTTGGGTGATAGGTTGGATTC
Organism: Melanerpes formicivorus; assembly: GCF_026170545.1. NCBI lineage: Eukaryota > Metazoa > Chordata > Aves > Piciformes > Picidae > Melanerpes > Melanerpes formicivorus. The sequence goes on from NW_027142355.1 coordinate 3,396,632, forward strand.
CATGATCTCAAAGGTCTTTTCCAACCTGGTTAATTATTTTCTCCTATTCTATTCTATTCTATTCTATTCTATTCTATATATGATAATGGCTGGTCTTGATGGGGCTGGTTAAACACATGGGTGGTTTGAGAGGCACAAGTGACCATTTAGTCTACATTTCTGTGTCATGTGGTTGTCTCAAAATTCTTCTGGATAAGAGAGTTGCTCTGTTAAACAAATACCTATCAGTACAAATCCTTTTGATAGAGGAAAAAAACAAGGTCTTGTTCTGCTGTGCCTGGAACACCCACATGTATGATTGTCACAGCGGAAGTCAGTCGGGACCATGATGTGGTTTAGGTTGCATGTTTGCATGGATATTTACTGTGCGAGGACTAACCAAAATTTAATGGTCAAAATGTCTGAAATGATTGCGAGCAACTGATGTCATTTACCTGGACCTGAGCAAAGCCTTTGACACTGTCCCGCACCACATCCTGGTCTCCAAACTGGTGACACATGGGTTTGATGGGTGGACCACTAGATGGATAAAGAACTGGCTTGATGGCCGCACCCAAAGAGTGGCTGTCAATGGGTCCATGTCCCAGTGGAGGCCAGTGACAAGCAGAGTCCCTCAGGGATCAGTCCTGGGACCAGGCTTGTTCAACATCTTTGTAAGTGACATGGACAGTGGCGTTGAGTGCACCCTCAGCAAGTTTGCTGATGACACCAAGCTGTGTGGTGCAGCAGACATGCTGGAGGGAAGGGAGGCCATCCAGAGGGACCTTGACAGGCTGGAGAGGTGGGCACAAGCCAACCTCATGAGGTTCAACAAGAGCAAGTGCAGGGTCCTGCATCTGGGTCGAGGCAATCCCAGGCACAAATCCAGGAGAAGTGTGGCTAGCAGGTCAAGGGAGGTGATTCCCCCCCTCTACTCAGCTCTGGTGAGACCCCACTTGGAGTACTGCATCCAGTTCTGGACCCCTATTACAAGAGGGATATGGACATGCTGGAAGGTGTCCAGAGAAGGGCCACAAGGATGATCAGAGGGCTGGAGCACCTCTCCTGTGAGGACAGCCTGAAGGAGTTGGGGCTGTTCAGTCTGGAGAAGAGAAGGCTCCAAGGTGACCAAATTGTGGCCTTCCAGTATCTGAAGGGGGCCTACAAGAAGGCTGGGGAGGGACTTCTCAGGATGTCAGGTAGTGATAGGACTAGGGGGAATGGAATGAAGCTGGAGGTGAGGAGGAAGTTCTTCCCCATGAGAGTGGTGAAGCCCTGGCATGGGTTGTCCAGGGAGGTGGTTGGGGCCCCATCCCTGGAGGTGTTTAAGAGCAGGCTGGATGAGGCTCTGGCCAGCCTGATCTAGTGTGGGATGTCCCTGCCCATGGCAGGGCAGTTGGAACTAGATGATCCTTGTGGTCCCTTCCAACCTTGACTGATACTATGATACTATGATTGACACCTAGAAACCTTGGTCCAAAATTTTAGAGCTTGTTAGCCGGTTGAGATAGACACACCACCTGCAGCAGCACGCACTAAATCATCTAGAGAACAACACAGAGACAGCTGTAGGTACTTAAGAAACCAGTAACCTGATTTTATATACATATTCTAGAGGTGACAATATTTTCTTGTTTGTAGGAATCTCCCATTTGTTTCTCTGCTGCCAAAGAGCATCAGGGAGCCGCTGAACTCAGGAGACACTGTGATAATCATCCAATAGTCTGTGAGTAGTCTCAGCAAAACAACCATTCAGACAAAGTCATGAAGAGGAAGAAAGGCAGCCAAAGGTAATAGGATAGAAGAAAATATGGATGGGGTGCTTAGTGCCACGGTTTAGTTGATTAGGTGGTGTTGGGTGATAGGTTGGACTCAATGATCTCAAAGGTGTTTTCCAACCTGGTTTATTCTGTTCTATTCTGTTATATTCTGTTCTAGAGGGTGATTTGGAAGATGAGTGTTTGTGGAATGAAGAGTCTCATTGTATTTTTCTTGTTCAGCTTCTGAAAGTTGGTTTATTTGAAACAGTTCTTGCTTCTGGACTTGAGGGCAACTATATAAAAAAGCTGATGTTGGGGATGACTGTCATGAACTTTCTGGTTGCCTTGGCTTTTCTCATTCTTTTCATTGTTTAGGGTACACTTGTGTAGAACATGAAGGAAAAACCCCAACTCTTTACTAGTCTTGAGTAGCTACATAATAAAGCCTAAAGTGAAAAGGCAACATGGCACTGAAATTATTTTGCACAAAGGAAGACAAAAGACCTTGTAACAGCATCTGCAGGACTATGACATTTCAATTCTATATTTGGGGTATATTGGGACAGAAACTCAAACAGTTAACTCAAAAAAATAAAAAACCAACTAAACAACAAAACCCCAAAACACAAACAACCAAAAAGAACACCTAAAACCCCCACAAACAAATCAACGAAAACCCACAGTCTAGATAGTAAATAAATTCAACAGCAATGAGAAGTAAAACCAAAAGGGGAGTGTCCCCTGTAACTCTTCTCCCATTGACATTGACTATACTGCTTTCCACAGATTTGCAGTCTTCTCTGCTAGCCTGCCTTCACTGTGAGACAAAATAGGAGAGCTGAGTGAAAGCAGGATTAAGACATGAATCTTTGTTTTCTGAGTGCTCTGTGGAGCAAAATCACAATATCATTCAGTGTTCTATGAATGGTAAAAGAGAACAAGGTTTGGTTTTTACTATACTGGAATTATTTTAAACTTCAGTAGTATCAAATGTTCAGATGTGCAGCCCAGTGATGAAATGTTTCTCCTGTTTTCTTTACTCTGTGCCAGTCTTTCCTGTTCGTTGCTTATAATGGGACCACACACAGGACTGCAGATGCTGCAAATCTAATCTACACTCTGGATTGAATTCAGTGTAAGGTAAAAAATTGTGAAGGGTGTGGCTGGGCTGTTTAACTAGATAGAATAGAATAGAATAGAATAGAATAGAATAGAATAGAATAGAATAGAATAGAATAGAATAGAATAGAATAGAATAGAATAGAATAGAATAGAATAGAATAGAATAGAATAGAATAGAATAGAATAGAATGGAATGGAATAGAATAGAATAGACCAGACCAGGTTGGAGGAGACCTTTGAGATCATCAAGTCCAACCTATCATCCAACACTATCTAATCAACTAAACCATGGCACCACCAACCCCATCCAGTCTCTTCCCAAACACCTCCAGTGATGGTGACTCCACCACCTCCCTGGGCAGCACATTCCAATGGCAAATCACTTTCTTATGAAGAAGTTTGTCCCAACATCCAGCCTAAACCTCCCCTGGTGCAGCTTGAGACTGTGTCCTCTTGTTCTGGTGCTGGTTGCCTGGGAGAAGAGACCAGCCCCCACCTGGCCACAACCTCCCTTCAGGTAGTTGTAAATGATGCTTTGCTTGAATATCTGCAGTGCTATTAATGGCTGTTGTTCATAAAGCTTTTATCTAATATTTGAAGTTAGTGAGAAATTATGGCCCTTGGCATAAAATCTGCGCTATAAAATAAAAAGGAAATGAAAGAGTGGACCATAAACAATGCAAATTGTGCTGTGATGATGACAGACGTGATTGCAAGGGCTTGACAATCACTTCATGTAGAAATTATACATTTGAGCTGGATTTTCATGTGAACTCATTTATTATGGGAATGGTTGCTAGGATGCTATGCTTTGTAATTTGAAACTTGTTGTAGAGAAGGGCAATTGTGAATAGGTTTTAAAACGTATTTTCTTCTTGGCATCCTCGTTACTGTGAAATTATTGGTACAAAATGTTTCTTATTATATCAGATCCTGATCTTACAAGCACTTGTATCTGAACTTCATTCAGAGTTGCAGAATGAGGCTCAGGGGTGACCTCATTGCCCTCTACAACTACCTGAAAGGTGGTTGTAGCCAGGTGGGGGTTGGTCTCTTCTCCCAGGCAACCAGCACCAGAACAAGAGGGCACAGTGTCAAGCTGCATCAGGGGAAGTTTAAGCTCGAGGTGAGGAGAAAGTTCTTCACGGAGAGAGTCATTTGTCATTGGAATGGGCTGCCTGGGGAGGTGGTGGTATCACCATCCCTGGAGGTGATCAAGAGGGGATTGGATGTGGCACTTGGTGCCATGGTCTAGTCATGGGTCTGTAGTGACAGGTAGGACTCAATGATCCTCGAGGTCTCTTCCAACCTTGGTGATACTGTGATACTGTGATGATGCATGTTATTTCTGAGTGAAGTTAAGCATGCATAAAATGGATCAATTTAGCTGGCCTTAAATTCATAATGACTTTATGTGCCTAATAGTTCTGCCTTAGTTGGGTTCTGCAAATTACCTGTCCAGGTCTCTTCCTTCTTCAGTGGCCACTACCTTTTACCACTGAACAAATGCAGAGATTTGTGTCAAATGGAAGTGATGTGAATATGAGCTGGATTGCTTAAAACCCAAGTGAGATGATAAATGATGCATGTTACATGCCTGCATGGCATGTTGGCTAAATCCTTTCAAATCCTAGTCCCAGATAATCTTCAGCAAATCTTGTGGCTTTCCTCTCATCTTTTCTGTAGCAGGGTATTTTTAAACAGTTACAGTCTATTCCACATGATACAGATGGAACTGAGATTCTGGCTGCAAGCACTGGAGATCTCTCTTGACAGATGTGGCTGGTTTGGTTTGGCAGAAGCAATCCCTACAGGACCTTGCCTCATATCTGGCTGCTGTAGAGAGTATTGAGGAAAGCAACCCTAAGTGAGAGGCAAGCAGACTAGGGTGCCCTTAATCCATACAGTGGGAGCAACTAGGGGAAGGAACAGGTCTGGGAATCCCAAATAGAACATAAATTCTTGATTTGTTTTGTATGTCAGAAAGAGGAGAATTGCATCTTTCTGTTAAGATTACTGAAATACATATGTATGCCTGCAAGCATAAATACTTACCTAAATATTTCTGATCTTAAAAGATGATTGCATTCTGTGGTTTTTTGATTATTATGCACTGAAGACTCATGAGTTTGGAACCCAGGAGGCCTTATTCTTTATCCATTTATATCCTTTATCTAACTGCCTAGGTAATGCTAAGGGAATTAGTCCCCATTAGTTATAGTCTTGGCTTAATTTCTGAAGTGTCAGAATGTGAGCAGATAAATCAGTAGGCATACAAGACCTGAGACCTGGTGTAAATCTGATTGAAAAAATTACAGGAATCATGTTCATTGTACTCTGGTTGTGATTGAAGGAAGTATTTGCTGCTTAATAAATGTTCACTACATGCTATTGAAACCACAAAGTGTAGGGAAGAAGCCACCTCATTCCCTGGAACATCTGGGAAAAGCCAATTAACAGAAGTCTAACTCCCAGCAGCATACAGGAGGTGGTGATCTGTTTGCCCTTCCTGATATCCCATCATCTGTTTTCTCAGGATCAGTCTTTGTACAGTAAAGTTACTGCCTTGTCCTGAAGACTTGGGGTTCATGGGTGATCTTGGGGCTGCAGGAAGGATGAACTGGCTGTGAGGAATTAGAGAACATGTGAGGATGAGCTTGAAAGGAGAAAATGCTGTTCAGCTAGAGGAAGAGCAGAGTTGCTTGCTGTGTTGAAGGTAACTGAGGGAGAAGAGGGCAAAGACAGAAAGGACTACTTTGTTCTAGTGTGGGACTCTAACAGTGGGAAATTATCTCCACACCATGAAGCAACCACTAATCCAAATATTTGTAAACTAGTTCTAATCAAGTCTTCTATTACTGGTGCATAAAGTTCTGACTAAAATCCCCTCACTAAGAATATGGGAGAAGTTGGCAATCCTATAGATGCCACCCACGCAGCTGGTGGTTGTGGGTCCAGAAACCAGCAGATGCTAAAAACCACAGAACGATCTTTTAAATCAACAAAGCAAGTCTACTATGCTCTGCTCCTCTGCTGATAGGTTACTGTGGCTCCCAGGTTAACTGTACTGTCTCTGCCACCCTCCTTTGAATGCACCAGCTCCCTGGGTACATTGTAGAGCATAGATCCAGCCCAAAGCCAGTGGCAGTGAACCCATGGTTTTCCAGCACCCACTGGCATGATTTGCTGTCTTGCCAGAGGCTTTGCAGCACAATCTGGCTGGAGCAGGGCCTGAGGCTGTGGGGTGGTGTGCTGGTGAAGAAAGAGGAACTTGTCTCCAGAGAGCAGGAGTTTCTGTGTACATGAAAAGCATCTATCACAGGAGGGTACGGGCAATTATTACACTCCTTTCCTGCTCAGGGTAATCCAGAAGTCTAAGACAACTACAGCCCCAGAGAGAAAACTAAAATGCAGTGCATGTGACAGCTGAGGTATAGGAGACCAAGGTCTTCAATCCATTCTGTGGCATTTTCTATATCTATAAATTGATGGGTTGGGGGGGGGGATGATTTGAAAGCTGAATAAACACCAACATTTCAAACAAATATATACTCTTTATCACTTTATTGCTTCATCACCTCTTCTAGCTCTGCTGTTGAATTGTGTAGACTGGGCCAAAGTTATCATAACAATGTTTATTTCTTATATATGAGGCAGTGTAGGGAAAAAAATCTTTCCTTTAAAAAATAACTAAGGATGAAGAATAAAATAGACAACTTGTATGAAGACATTTTTAGCTAAAAGAACTTTATTATCTGAGATTTAGGTCTATAAAGATAACAGAGTTCCTCAACTGTTCCCATCTGTCTCATCTCTGTCCTGTGTCAGCAGGGGGAAGTAGTAACTAAGACCTTCTGTAGCTTAGATATTAAGTGCTTTCATTGGAGTATTTTTGTCCACCCTCCTTTCTTTCCTGCTTTGACATAAGAAGTTTTATTTATACACTGTGATGAGATAATACATCTACTATGGAAAATTACTGACAACTGCTTTGTCCGTGATGCTTATGTGCAAGTAAATCTGCTTCCTTCTACATTTTGTTAATCTGTATTAAAATATTGCAGGTGCTGCTCAGATTTCTACTGCCTGCAAGATACTAATATTGTTTCAATTAGACCGACTGCTGTAGCAGCAGTTTTCTAAAAATTGCACTGATGGTGGCTTCGAGGCATGCAGTGTGAGCGAGGACACCTCTCGTTCCCCATCCAGACCTCTGGCCGTGTCTCCAAACCTCGTGCCTGCTCAGAGCTCAGCTACTTTAGCTCCACCCTCTGAGCCGTCCAGCCTTTATTTATATGAAATCTGTGGTCCAACTGGCTTCAGATGGTGTGTGTATGTGCGTGTGCCTGCTTTCTGAGTGTGTGAGATGAGCTGGGATCATGAGCCAGGGTTGTTCCAAGTGGTTTTAATCAGCAGCCCAGTAGAGGGGAACGGAAAACTTCTAACAGGATAAGCAGCAAGTAAGTAAACCTAACTTTGAACTTGCGATCTGGATGAAACAAATGCATACGAAAAGCTTCGTAGTCTGTCAGTTCTCAGATAAATATTCACTGTTAGAGAGAAACTTGTGCATGCTGACAGGAAGGAGGCAATTTAAAAGGACTGGGATGAAGGAAATTGTAAAAACAAAGTGGGAATTGAGAATGCAAGAAAGGAAAAAAAGGCAAACGATTGTTCACAGAGTTAGCAAACTCTTTTACTCTTTTCAGCTGTAGACAGGATGTGCTAGGCTTTAACCTCTTGCTTTCTTGGGTACTATTGCCTGAGTATTTCCTTCTGCAAAGGGGTGAAGCTTTTTGCTCCTCACCTGTTTGCCAGCAGGTCTGTTCTCCAGAGAGCGTGGTGTGGAATAGCTCACTACAGCCTCTTGCAGGATGCCCCGTGGCACAGTGCTCTTTGTCGCTGTTCACTTTTTGTTTTTTCACAGGCTGTTTCCGTACCCCCATGGGAGTGTACTTCCCAAGCCTCTGCTCCTCTGGAACCCCTAAGTTCTTGCCAGGCACCAGCAAAGTGCTCAGAAATGGGGAAAACTCTTGCTAGTTTTGGGTGAAGCGTGCTTTTGATCTTTTTTTATCCTGGTAAGACGTGGCTACTTGGACTGCATCCACGATGTGGCAAAGGGCAAAGTGAGGACGGCAAAGAGGCCATGGTTTGTGGGCAAGTCCCCAGGTGCCGCAGGCTTTGTCGCCCACGTCCTTTCCTCCTGGCCTTAGTGGTTGCTATCTGTCTGTTCTGCCAGACCCTCACTCCTCTCATGACCAGCGGCATCCTTTCAGCAGTCATTAATGGAATTGCACCCAGCAAACTGACTAAAACACAGCAAGCAAGATACAAGGATCTCTCACCAAGCAACACTCACTGCTTCCTCCCTGGCAGTAATTCACAGACAGTGAAAAAGGTAAGTCAGCTGGAGCAGAGTGCTGAGCAATAATTAGCAAAGTGAGGGATAGCGAGTGTGGCAGGATCATCTGAGTCCAGCTAAAATTAGCCTAAGCTTGCTGTATACAAACAAATGGGTGATCTAATGACAGCAGCAGATGCGCAAGCACAGCTCCATTACCAGCTCCGCAGCGTGTGTTCGGTTCTTCATCTGAAACATGGCATTGCTCTGTGACTCCAGGGAGATTTCAGTTTGCTGCACAGACCATATTTTATTCTGCCTATGGGAATTGGTTCAGAGGCTTTACAGTACAGGCACATAAATCAGGAGCCAGCGGGGTTTCGTGCAAGTGACTGACGCTGTTAATTAGCACCGGACTGCAGCTGCCCTGTGTTAAAGTTATCTGCAAGTCATTTTTGAACTTCATTGGTATTCTTCTGAAAAGATTACTGTAATGGAATTTGAGAAATTAAAAAAAAAAAAAAAAAAAAAAAAAGGAAAAAAGAAAAAGCACTTTCCATATTTTAAAATCACACTATTTACTTTGGAACATTTGTCCCACCAATTTTCCTTTGTCCTTAGGTTACCTGGCCTCATGTTTATTTTATATAGGGTTTCCAGAATGGGTGTCAAAGCCTGAAAAATGCAGACAGTGTTCTTTTACTTGGAAAGTGTGGTTTGCTAAATGGTCCAGGCTAAGGTAGTTATTTTTACTCTGGAATCTGTGATCAGCACTACCATAAATGTTTCGGGTTTTCTGCAGTCCTGTAAAGGGCTGCTAATAGAGAAGCAGGAATCGCACTGTGAAATTATCACAGTGCTGGTGTTTTATATGCAGCTGTACCAGGATTACAAACACGAATCTGTGACATCACAAATTATGGCCACACAGAGCAGTTCAAATTAAAACAACCAACCAACCAACAACCAAACTAACTGGAAGGCTGTTTCTTTGATTAGACAAGTTTCACAGCCTGAAAGGTCAGCGATATTGATTTTAGGAGAGCAGTTATATACTGCATCTCCTGCAACAATCAAAACCAGATATGTGAAATAACTTTGGCATGAACTCTTCAACCTTAAGTCTTTAAAAAAATATAAATAAATAGATTTTTCTTTTTGTGAAGGTCAGAGAGCTTTATCTTACCAGTTGCAGAAATCTACTGCATGCTGCATTTGTCATAATTTTGTATGTAATGACCTTTTAGTACACCAGGTATCCAGATTTGAAACTGTTCAACAATTTGACATGAGGTATTAGGATTTAGTGGGAAATAAGCACAGCTGACAGATGTGGGTCACATTGTGTTACAGCTTTTGACATAGTCCCTTCCTTTTTACTTGTTGCCGTCATAAGGGCGAAGAACATTTCGTATCTTACATTGGGCTACCTAAAGTCTGTATGAACTGGTGAAATAATGGGAAAGTCTTTCTAGTATGCTCTTTGGCTGAAAATATCTGTAATTCCTTCTTTAAAATTTGCCTTATAAAAATGCAGTCTGGTGTTGAACTTGGTATGCTAGATGTTTGAAATGGAATGAAGCTTGTGTTTTTACAATGTGCTGCACTCACTGCCCTCCAGCATGCATGGCTGGATGTGACTACCACATGCACGTGCTGAACCTATAGTACAAATGTAAATGCGTGGGTTAAGCCTCATAGGTATGTTTTCCAGGCTTGTGCTACCCTAACACATTCCTTTTCAAGTTCTGAAGACCACCCATAGCTGTCTCTCTATTTGTCTTGAAAGAATCCCCAAGAGCACGATGAACAAAATGCTTTGCACATGTTGTGATACCAGTCTAAGTTGCTCTCTGTTTCCAGAGAATATTCTGATGCTTGTGTGGGCTGAATAATAATCTCAAGGAGCAGAAAAGACAAACATCTCCAAAATTCTCTGCCACTTTGTTTTGAAAGCTTGTTCTTGAACTGTGTGTTTTTGCCCACTGCTTATTCAGATAGCTGAACTGTTATCTTGCTTGATTTTATTTGGTACCCAGTAACAGTCATGTTTGAAACGTCACACTGTTTTATTTTACAGTCACATGTCACTCACAGTAGCCAGATTGGAAACAAGTTTTCTTTAAAGGTCTGGCTAAAATCTTCATGTATGAATCATAGAATGGTTTTGGCAGGAAGAGACCTTAAAGACCATCTAGTTCCAACATCCCTGCCATGGGCAGGGGACACCTTTCACCAGACTCTGGTAAAATATTTTAAAATAGAGTCCAAATGACTAATTTTTTTTTTTATTAACTGTTCACACATGTATTCTTACTTTAAATAGAAAAAAGAAATAGAAAAAGAATCCATTGTGCAGTTAAACAGTGACTTAAAGCAAACATTACAAGGTGTCTCATGAAATCAAAGCTCATGACTAAATTTGAAGAAAAAGAAGACTCTGCTGGAAGTAATATTCTTTAGATAACACCCACTGTTTCTGGGTTCTGATCCACAGCATCTGTCACATTGCAAACTTTCTTATGACTGGATAGGGGTAGGTTTAATTCTTGCTTTCTTGAGAGAAACAATCAGTATTGTATCAGGACTACTGTGACAATATGGTTATGAATGTTATTGCATCAGCAAAATCCCCTTCCATAGTTACTCCATTCAGAGACTGCATTGTAATAAGTGCCTCAGGAAAAAAAATATCCAAACAAAACAACAACAAAAACCCCAAACCAACCCCATAACAACAAGACAACAAAATAAACCAACCAACCAAAAGGAACAGCCCCCCCCCCCAAAAAAAAAAACACACAAACCAAAACAGTGACACCTTTTTTGTGCTACAGGGGCAAGGAGAGGGAAGGATCTGAGGAAAACTGCAGCTTTACCACTGCATCTCTGATCTCCAATTAAATCTCACTTTGGAAGGGAAAGTTCCAGACAAATGTGAAACAAGCATGAGGCTGGAAATAGCCAATCTGATTTGTAAACGTGTCTTTGACTACATTCAAGATGCCCTGAGATGGAGCCGTTAGTGTCAGGCACGTAGCGCAAGTTGCCTTTTTTCAATTGCCAAAATGCCAAGTTCATTCATAGCCTGGAAAATCTGATAGGGCTCATAGTACCTCTCTCTCAGGTATCACACTTTTAAAAGGTGTTGGAGAGCTGTTCCTGTAGCCCTATTTTCACATGAAGACAGGCCAGCATTTTCTAGTATTGAATTATATGTTAATAGCTATAACATTGAAGCATGAAAAATAGGAGCTTTATTTATGAATCTCCAACATCACAGGCATTAGAGGGAGGTATCATGTCCAGCAGCAAGCTGTCTTGAGGTTGAGCCAGGCATACTTACTTCATGTATAATGAATATTTGTGAATATAGATATATTAAGAAGAAGAGTTGGTGCTGCAGCATCCAAACTGAAGTAGGTATCAACAACAACAAAAAAATGCCTCTACAAGCCCTGTGTGTAGGTTTTCCTGGCATGGTATTGTGCCAGAAATACCTTTACTACCAGCTAGATTTAAAACTGTTAAATGCATCTTAAGTAATTCATTTCTGCTTCTCAGCCAGCTCTGAGAAGAGCTAATTAGCTGGGCACACTGTATTTCCACTCTGAATTAATTCAGGCAGAATCAGATGTCTGTGCTCAGCAGTGTAATTTGGCCAGGTAGATGTAGTATCTCTGCTGTTGAGAGGAATGAGTGAGAAAGTATTGCTCATGTGGCAGGCACTGTTTTAGCACACTAGCTCTCTAAGCATGGCAAATGTATAATAAAGCTTAGGTTTTTAAATTTTAAGATGAGCCTTGAAAGAGATTTCCTGTGTACTCACAGAGGCCTTGCTTCAAATCCCTTGACCATTTAAAGCCAGCTGAGAAAAGAAACAAAATCTAACAACAAATGAGATACGCAGCTGATTGTATGAGAATTTAATGAGTGAGGGAGGGAGGCTGGCATCTTAATAAAGTAAATATAACAGGTATGGTGAAAAAAGCTGTTTCCCCTTTCAAAGCCCTCAACCTGCCACTTCTGTTTGGTGTAAAAGATTTGTCTCCAAGATGGGCTATAAAGAGGCGAGTAAAGGTTTTTTATGGCTTCATTCTTAACAACGTAATGGCTGCATTATCTTGCAAGATAATGACTGGGAGAGATGTGCCCATATCTCAGAGATATTATGTAGAAGGAAAGAAACAACAAAAAACCAACAAAAAGTAATAATCATGGTTTAGTCTTAACCAAGACCTAAAGGAAGATTCATTTGAACATCTTAGGATGGGTGTTTAGGAAGAAGTTCTTCACAGAGAGAGTGATTGGCCATTGGAATGGGCTGTCCAGGGAGGTGGTGGAGTCAGCATCCCTGGAGGTGTTTAGGAAGAGACTTGATAGGGTGCTTGGTTGCATGGTTTAGTTGATTAGGTGGTGCTGGCTGATAGGTTGGACACGATGATCTTGAAGGTCTCTTCCAACCTGTTTTGTTCTATTCTATTCTATTCTATTCTATTCTATTCTATTCTATTCTATTCTATTCTATTCTATTCTATTCTATTCTATTCTATTCTATTCTATTCATCTTGCACAAGGTACAGGCCCAGGTATCTGCATTTGAAAACTGGGTGTGAAATTACTGAAATGCTGAGAAATTGTTGCTAGAAGTTTAGAACCCAGGACACCTCAAGTGGAAGTACCCTCCCTTTACTTGAGTGCTCCTCTCAGCCTTGTCAGAGCCGGAAAGCTGGACTCCATAGGCAATGGAAATAACTGTCTTTAATGCAAAATTTGTCATGAGTTACTGCAGACGTTTAAAAGAAATCAGGTTAACTTCACCCTCTAAGGGAATATGTCTGGGGTTTCTTTATTGATCTTTTTGGATAGTGTATACTTGCTCCAGTCAGAATAAGCAGAGAATGAAGAGGGTATGAAAAGAGCGTCATGAAAGAAGGCATGAGGAAAGATTTGGTCTTGGGAGGCAGAGTGGGCAACTACATCTGCAAAGTAACAGTGCTCTCAGAAGACACAGAAAAGATCATGCACAGAGGGGACTGGATTTGTGCAGGGGAAGAGAAAGGGAGGTGGGAATAGAAATGGAAAGAAAAGAAAACAAAATTAGTGGAAACCTTTGAAATATAAATATGTGAAAAAGGAGAAAGGAAGCTGGATGATAGAAAGAGAAGGTGATTTTTGCTGTTATGCAGAAGGAGAGTGTAGTGAGAGCTCTGGCTAGAAAAGAATACACTATGCATAATATTATTTGATGCATTTTTAAAGTAAATTTACTCTTAAGAGGAACATTTATTTTATAGAAAACTGTAGGTGGATGAGGACTATTTTCTCCTCACAAAAGAAAAAAGAACTTTTGTGGTGTTAAATCTCTGTCAAGAAAAAGCAATTGGCAGGTGATACGGTATCAGCAACTGGTTTCCTTGGAATGATACCTCATTCACATTGCAACCTACAAAAGCAGGACATTTCAGCCCCCCCCTCCCCCTTTTAAATGTAAAACATTCTGAGGAAATGGCTATTTTTGCTGTGCAGATAGCTAGAGATATTTTGGTGATAAAGGGCAAGACCAAGACCATTGTGGTAGCAGTCAGGAAAGAGGAGCAGGGTGGAGACCTTGCAAGAAGGATGTGTCAGCAGCAAATGGGAAATAAAGACAGAGTCTCACTCATTCACTGCATTGGAGCTCTCTCCTCAAAAATAGATGTTTTGATGATGTGGTAGGATAGGTTCATTGCTTTCAAAACAAGGCAGTCAGTACCATGCATTACATGCAGTCACAAAGCAAAGACCTTTTGATAACATATTTCTATACTTCCAGCTCAGAGCAGTGGTGATGACTATGCAAATAAGTCCAGGTTTGCTCTTGTGTTTATGAAGTCAACAGAAACTAGCCACCAAAGTAGGGCCAGTAACATAGCTGATTGTTTGGTATTTATTCAGCAAACTGTTAGTAGCAGAATTACATTCCAACCATTTCATTCTACAACCCAGTCCTTTCTGATTAGGAAATCTAACAGAACATAAAGCCAAGATCTTTAAATACCCTCCAGAAAGTGAAACAGGAAATTAGCTTTTCTGTAACTTCTTCATATGGGAGCTGTGTGCAACAGTAGTATGAGCAACTTACTATTTCTATGAGCAACTTACAGTTTCTATGAACAACTTACAGTTTCTATGAACAACTTACAGTTTCTATGAACTTCTATGCCAACATGAAAAATAATTTAGAAGGCACATTTGGAACTAATAAAGGTCTGCATAGTTCTGCAAATGAACAACTTAGAGCATTGGAACCACATGTGAAGTTTTTATTATCACTTTCCCTATTAATGCTGTTTAATATCAGCGAGGTGTTTTCTAGGAGTCCCACTCATTGTTTTGCTTGTCGTGCAGTTGTGCCCTGTACTATTTAGCATCAAAGGCAGATCCACAATTCCTTTGCTAGCTAAATAGGAATTTAGGCATTTTACTGTCTGTGAATATTGCTAGTGGTGCCAGAGTTGTTTATATACCACTGATTCTCTTTCATGGTATTTCTGTTACACTTCTCTTCCAGGCAGAGGCCTTTTGGTTTGCATAGTGGCTCATATACCTCTTCTGCAGCAGCTCAGGACCTGCAGAAAGCAGTGAGATTAAAGTAAGATGCAGTCAGATTATTTGAAGGTATTGGAAAAGACTCTGACAGTTTTAGTTTGCTTGGTGTAAAAGAGTGGCTGTCTGTAATGAACACAGGGACTTAAACCACCAGAACTGAGTAGCTGAAGAGATGACTCACAGTTTTAAAGTTCTTTCCTGGAAGAAGCTGAGGCAGACATGAGTTGGGCCAGTATGTTAGGAAGAAGAATTTTGTTTCTGCAGTTGAAGTGATGGTCAATGAAGTTCTAGGGCAACAGTTCAAGCTGTATATTTGCTTCTCTGCCAAGCAGAGACAATGCATCAATATTTATGGAATTATGCAATCTTCTTGGAATCTGAAAAAATGCCAAGGCTCTTTTTTTTCTCTCCTCATCTTGAAATATCTTTGCTGTTTTATTCTTGGCCGAAGCAGCAATGGTAATTATATATCATAAGATTAAGTTACTGACCAAATTTTGGGATTTTGGAATGACTCAGAAATGCTGTACTACAGATGACAACTTCAGAGCCTAATACAGTAAATTTCCTTTATAACATTCACAACCTAGAATCGGATAAGCTGGTCTCAAGGAAAATGTCAAAACATTTTCTCTTGAACAGAGAATTTGACAGCTATGTGAAAGTTGCAGACAGACAGAGCTAAGAATTGAAACTCAGATAATACATGTCTATTTTCAGTCAGACAAGGATGGTTATGTAATTCTTGAGCTTTCATTTTAACAAGTCCAAGTGTCGGGTGCTGCACTTTGGCCACAACAACCCCAGGAGTGGTACAAGCTGGGGTCGGAGTGGCTGGATGTAATGGGTTGGGGCAGGCCCCCTCCCCACCACGCGCAGAAATAACGACTCAAACAAACAGATTGCAAAAGTGATGGAAAGTTTAAATAGAACAGTGAGTGCGTTCAGAGAACTAGAAATACAGTGACAAGAGAAAAAGAACCCAAAACAGACCCAGAGAAATCCCATCCCTACCTGAGGGTACACCCGAGACCCCCAGGGCTCCTTCTTCCCCCTCCCATTGCTAGGCTAGTCTCAGCTGGCCAGATCTGAGACTGCCCATCCCCCCGTGGCCTTGGGCCTAGCAAGGCCCAAAGCCAGGAGATCTCTCCCCCATGTTACCGACTGACGGAGGAGGAAGAAAAGAGGAAGTGCCAGACCCCGCCGCGAAACTTATAGTGGTGCAAGGGATCATGGTAGGAAATAACCTAATTTCCTGTGTCCACCCACTGGGCTGGACTTCTGGACACAGGAAACACCCCTGTAGCAGAGGGCAGCCAGCCCAAACTACGACACTGGAGAGCTGCCAAACAGAAAGGGACCTGGGGGTGCTGATTGGCAGCTGGCTAAACATGAGCCAGCAGTGTGCCCAGGTGGCTAAGAAGGCCAACGGCATCCTGGTCTGCATCAGAAATAGTGTGGCCAGCAGGATTAGGAAAGTCATTGTGCCCCTGTACTCTGCACTGGTTAGGCCACACCTTGAGTCCTGTGTCCAGTTCTGGGCCCCTCAATTTAAGAAGGACATTGAGACTCTTGAACATGTCCAGAGAAGGGCAACGAGGCTGGGGAAAGGCCTGGAGCACATGCACTATGAGGAGAGGCTGAGGGAGCTGGGATTGTTTAGCCTGGAGAAGAGGAGGCTCAGGGAAGACCTTATTGCTCTCTACAGCTACCTGAAGGGAGGTTGTAGACAGGTGGGGGTTGGTCTCTTCTCCCAGGCAATCAGCACCAGAACAAGAGGACACAGTCTCAAGCTGTACCAGGGGAGGTTTAGGCTGGATGTTAGGAAGAAGTTCTTCACAGAAAGAGTGATTGGCCATTGGAATGTGCTGCCCAGGGAGGTGGTGGAGTCACTGTCCCAGGAGGTGTTCAAGAGGGGATTTGACATGGCACTTGGTGCCATGGTTTAGTAGTCATGAGGTGTTGGGTGACTGATTGGAGTTGATGATCTTTGAGGTCTTTTCCAGCTTTACTGATTCTATGATTCTATATAAAAGGGGCTATTTATCTAGTTTGTTAAGACCTCAGAGGAATATACATTTGATTTGATAACTCCTTAAAACCTGCTAATAAATTTTATGGAGGTCAATTTGTTTCCTTTTTCATTTTCCATGTTATTCTATAAACTGAAAAGATACTTTAAAAATTGATTCTTATGATTATTGTTTTTAAATTCACTTCCTAGCCCACTGTGGTTTGCTTGCATCAGCTATTAAGGCTGTGGATCACCTGTGTTAACAGCCTGTGGAACTAAAATGAGGTCAGTGACTCAGCTAAGTGCAATGTTTTGCAAGCAGGTATATCATGTCAAAGCCTTATCCTAAATCATCTGGGAAATATCAGCTTTGTTGTAAAGCCTCATTAATTTCTGTGAAGACAGCCACACAGTTCTCTAGGTAAGGCATGGGCCACAGAAGCTCTTCACCAATCCCCTTTCACCTAAGCCTTGCTGAATCTGTAATAAACTGACCTACTAACGAACAACCTGAGACTTCAGACTAGGGAAGAGATAAACAATGGTTGAGATATGAAAATATTTGACCATTCAACAATTATTCAAACTGTTATGGATCCATTTGTTTGGGCTAAGCCTGGTGCACATTAAAGTTATAGGAATGCTAAAAAAAAAAATAAATCAGAACCATGAAATGGGGAAATATGTGAACATCTTATTTTCATCTATGGAACTCTGCTTCTTTTATACCAGAGCTCTGCCCAGATTGCGTTTTTATGATTGAGAAACATTTTATAAACCCCAGCAGACTAAGGACATAAACATCCCTGCTATTACTGTAATATTGGAAAGTCTGAAAAACACCCAGTAGTAACTAGATCAGCATGGCCAGTGATGTAAGGCATTTATAGAGAGCTTTGGAAAAAATTATGGAATCATTTGCTACAAGCATGCAGTTGGCTAGAGCTTTTAAAAATTCTGTGTAGCTAACACACTTTAAAACAAAACAAAACAAAACAAAACCCTACATTGCACTAGTCTGGAAGAGGACGTGTTGTATCTTGCAACCTGGACTGCAAATAGCTTTGGAAGGAAAGGCTGAAGGAGATAAATTTGCCATCACTATGCGTGGATCCCAATCAAGCACTGTGAAAGGTGTTGAGCTACACTACTTCATATTATTTAACAGGAATAGACTAGACTAGACTAGACTAGAATGACCAGACCAGGTTGGAAGAGACCTTCAAGATCATCATGTCCAACCCATCATCCAACACCACCTAATCAACTAAACCATGGCACCAAGCACCCCGTCAAGTCTCCTCCTAAATACCTCCAGTGATGGCGACTCCACCACCTCCCCGGGCAGCCTGTTCCAATGGGCAATCACTCTCTCTCTGAAGAATTTCTTCCTAACATCCTGTGGTGGTGAGAGAAAGTTCAGTTCTTCCTCTCCCACAAAGAAACCATGGCTAACTCAGTTGGAGGAGCAAAGGATATGAGCTATATTTACAAGCAGGATGAAATGCAGATGGATATATACACAACATACAGTATTTACAATATATACAGGATATCAGGTAGTGATAGGACTAGGGAGAATGGAATGAAGCTGGAGGTGGGGAGATTCAGGCTGGATGTGAGGAGGAGGTTCTTCACCATGAGAGTGGTGAAGCCCTGGAATGGGTTGTCCAGGGAGGTGGTGGAGGCCCCGTCCCTGGGGGTGTTTAAGAGCAGGCTGGATGAGGCTCTGGCCAGCCTGATCTAGTATGGGGTGTCCCTGCCCATGGCAGGGGGGTTGGAACTAGATGATCCTTGTGGTCCCTTCCAACCCTGAATGAAACTATGAAACTATGAAATATACAGCAAAGAAAGTAATACAGAACAAAACCCCCTCCAGCCAGGAGGGTTCCCCCCCTGTACCCCTTCTCTCCCCCTACCTCCCTTTTTTCCCAAAAGGGTTAGAGAGAGAGAGAGAAAAGGTACTTATTAAGGAGGAAAATTCTGTTAGCTCAAAGCGAATGCAAGCATTAGTTTTCTCATTTCAAGGTTAACTCCAACTCGCAGCTGTTGCTCAGAAGCAGACAGGCTGAAAAGACAGAACAGACTGGACTAGCTGAGATTCAAACTGAACTAAAACTTAGAGTTGCATTCTACCAATCTACCAATGAAATTAGTTTAGAATATCTACATGTTTTCAAACCATTCGGCCAGAGTGTTCCAGCAACTGTCCCTTTCTTAAAGGCACAGCCTAAAACGGTCACACATCCAGGCTAAAGCTCCCCTGGTGCAGCTTGAGGCATCAGGTCAAGCTGTTAAATTTAGGACCCTTAATTGTCTTGGTGTTCTAAAGATCCCATCATGGCTTTTTGGGAAGGTAGAGGATAAAAATGCCTTCTGCCTAGTGCCTGAGTAGTGGGAGGGGAGACTGGGGGAACAGATGAGCCTGAAGTATTTCTACACATCTCTGTTGATGAAGAAATTGGGGCTGTTCAGCCTGGAGAAGAGAAGGCTCTGGGGAGACCCTAGAGCTACATTTCAATATCTGAAGGGGACCTAAAGGCAGGCTGGAGAAGGACTATCTAGAAGGAGATAGAACGAGGGGCAATGGTTTTAAACTGGAGAAGGGTAGATTTAGGTTGGCTGTAATAAAGAAGAGTGGTCAAATACTGGAACATGTTGCCCAGGGATGCGATTGAAGCTCCATCCCTGAAGACATTGAAGTTCAGATTAGATGTGGCAGCGAGATCTACTTGAGGATGTCGCTGCTCCCTGCAGTGAAATTGGACAAGGTCTCTTCCAACCCAATGTACTGTGTGAATCTGTGAATCTGTCTCTGGACTGTGTGTGCCAAGGGAAGCCCTCTGGAGCATCTAGTGCTGTGCTCAATTTGCGATAGCTCTGAGCACCCCTGAAAGGCATCTGGTGAGAGTGAGCTACTGTGCAGGCCCCATGAAACCACTCAGGGCCATTTGTGTTTTGTGGAAGTGACCTAGGTTACCACTGTTGCTGAACTTCCCTTTTTTGTTGTGTTGCTTTTTGTTTTATGCTGCTATCAGTGCTCTCTTGAATATTTGCCATTGCCAAGCTAGAGCATTGTAAAAATTTCTGCTGCTTCCCAGGGAACTTGGGAAGGTGCCATCTGTAACAGCGCTGACATGCTGATGGAAGGTAGAGCTCCCTTCTTCTGTGAGGACCTGATGCAGTCATGCTGGTACAGGCTGACCCTACGGAGCCCTTAGGGCCCTCAAGGGTGCCTCTAGGCCAGTTGGTTCCTCTCACACTGTGCCTCACCAGCCAGGTGGAGAGAGCAGTGTGAGCACAGCTCAGCCCCCAGACCTGGATGGTGCCAGAGCCCACTCTGGGTTGCACCAAGCATGGACTTCAAGACATGCTGGGGTGAGTCCTTGTGTGAGCTGCTTTTGGAGTATTACCCACAGGGATAAATAAAGGTGTTGAAGTTTCTTTGAAGTAAGGACTTTCTTGAAGGAGTGACACTGTAGGAGTTTTCTCTTTCGTGAAGAAAGGTGGGGAGGTTAGCATGAACAAAGCACAATATCCATTATCGAGAAGGGGTGCACACAAAGCTCTGCCAAGTCTGAGCAGCAAGCACCCTCAGCTGACGTGGCAGGTACAGGAGCAGGACTAGCTGTGGTCACCAGCTAAAGCCAGAGTGGGATGTGTCCTACACTGCAGCCCCTCTGTGCTCCTCACATGTCCTCAGTTCACCCCACAGCACTAGCCGCTGCAGCACGTGTAGGATGGAAAATTTGATTTACTCACAAAATAAAGTGTGAGGTGTCTCTCCTGGTTTTCTTGCACAATACAAGCAAAAAGGAAAATGGGAAGTATCTGGGTGGAATTCCCAGAGGAGGAGGGAGAGGGAGCCCGGGATGGGGGCCAGAGCAAGGATTTTGATTTAGGAACAGGAAAATGCAGAGGAAGGGCTGCCAGCAGCTGCTGGCGCTGCAGGAGAGAGAGAAGATAAGAGGGAGGGGCAAAGGCAGAAGGGGAAAGAATGGTGGGTGCTCTGGTAGAGAAGGGAAATCTGAGACGCTCTATTGCTGTGCTTGACACCTGATGAATGTATTTTAAAAACACTGGGGTGCCGAGAAAGATATCTGACAGGTTACCTAACACAGTTCCTGTGACTTCACCCTGTGCTATTTGTGCTTCTTCCGGCCAGTAAGAGATTGACCTTTAGTTTAGTATCCCAGTGTCTAAAGTAGTTTTGGGTTGCACATTTCGAAAATATACATGGAAGACTCTGACAGATATTTTTCAGGGGCTTTTCATTGATAACTAACCCTTTCCACAGGGGATGTCTGCCCTGAAGCAAAAGCAGACTTGACATTAGAGAGACGTTCAGGGCTCTGGAATAGTTCGTGCTTCTCACTGCTGCCTTATGTAGAACTGCATCCTGCAACTGGGGAATAAACTGCTGAGAAGAGTGACTTTATCACTAGACCCCAGGCCTATAAACAACTGGACACATCTTGAATGACGTTTGTTTATGTCAAAGCATCTGTCTCTTTTCAGTGTGATCTGCTGTGCACAAAATGGTGGTGCCTTGTTTATATATCACTTCCTATCTCCAGTGATAAGCTTACTACAATTAGAAGTTATGGAATAACATAGCTTTTGATAGATATACTGCCTACTCCTGCTAGGTTGAAATTCACAAACTTGCTAAATACTTAGTTCCTATCCTGAATTTAGTCCTTTAAATGATAGTATGTTCTGCCTCTAAAGACAATTAATTTTTACTAAAAGCAAAATCTTGTCTTTTAATGATATCTTCTGGATATTAGTGATTTGTTTCTCTCATTCTATTTTTATGCCTAATTGTATTTGTTTTTTCATGGAAAGTTTTTGGTAGCAGGGGAACTTCAGAGATGGCTTCTGTGAGAAGCAGCTGGAAGCTTCCCTCATGTCTGATGGGGCCAACACCATCTGGCTCTGAGTTGAGCCAAGGCTGTGCCCATCAGTGATGGTGGTAGTGCCTGTGTGATAACATATTTAGGAAGGGGAAGAAAACTGCTGCATGACAGCTGTTGGAGAAGAGTGAGAAAATGTGAGGCAAACACCATGGTCAGTGAAAAATCAGGGGGATGAAGTGCTTCAGGTGCTGGAGTAGCCCATTCTCCTGTAGCCCATAAAGAAAATCATCTTAAGCCAAGCTGTCCTCATGCAGCCCATGGAGGTTAACAGTGGAGTAAATATCCACCTGCAGTCCTTAGAAGACCCCACTCAGGAGCTGGTGGATGTCCAAAGTAGGCTGTGACCCCATGGTAAAACTGCACAGGAGCAGGCTTCTGGCAGGATCTGTGGCCCCATAGAGAGAGGAGCCCACACTAGAACAGTTTTGCTGGTAAGACTTGTGTCCCCATGGAGGACCCATGCTGGACCAGTCTGTTCCTGAAGTAATGCACTCTATGGAGGGGACCCACACTGGAGCAGCTTGTAAAGAACTGTAGTCTGTGGGAAAGACTCATGCTGGACAAGTTCATAGAGGACTGTCTGATGTGGGATGGACCTCATGCTCAAGCATGGAAGGAGCAACAGAGACAATATGTCAGGAACTGACTGCAACCTCCATTCCCTCTTCCCCTGTGACACTCAAGGGCAGGAGGTAGAGAAACTGGGAATGAAGTTAAGCCTGGGAAAAAGGGAATGGTAGGGTGAAAGTGTTTTAAGATTCAGTTTTTATTTCTTATTATCCTACTCTGATTGATTTGGTAACTAGTTTCTCCAAGTCATGTCTCTTTTGCCCTCAATGGTAATTGGTGTCCTTGTCTCGACACATGAGGCTTTCATTCTGTTTTCTCTCCCCTGTCCAGCTGATGAGATGAATGATAGAGCAGCTTCGATGAGCACCTGATGGCCAACCCATCACACAGAAGACATAGGCTATCTCCCTTTACTAATGATTCAATGACAGTGGCCCTGCCATTTGCTTTTTTCAAAAGTTTATGTCAAGCTGACACTATCTTTGTGTGTTTGGGGTGGCTCTTTTCCATTTTACCTTGAAAGAAGCTCATATCCCAGGCTAGTATACAGAGGAATGGTTCTCTATAGATGCTATGACTCGCCTATCCTCTACCAACCCTGGTCAGAGCTATTTGAGACAGCCAAAACACTCAGGATCTCACAGTAGATGCCAATGTCCCTAGGCACTGGGTGGAAACAGAGTAAATGGTAGACAGTCCAAGAGTTCTCTGGGATTTGTTGGAGACACCATACACTTTTCCACTTGCTCAAGTCTCTCTGCCAGTCCTTCTATAGGCAGAATCATGTTGGAATAATATGGCAATAAGGATCTGACAAGGTTTCATTCTATTTTCTAGAGGCACGGCAATGTACAGTATTGTTTAGGACTCCTCTGCCTGCTTCTTTATCTTAGTCACAATGAACAACACTTAACATCTTTGTAGTACTTATGTTCCTTGGAAGGGTTTGCATGGGATCCGCTCCCAAGTCTTCTCTTTTAGGTGACTGGCTTATCAGCCCGAGGCCACAAAGTCAGCTGTCAAGTACTGTTAGCAGCTCACTGGAAGAGCCCAGATTTCAGCCAAAAGTGCTTCTGTGAAAGATCTTTAAACGATCCTCCATTGCTACTTGAGCATTCAAACTCTTTCAATACCAGTCCAAAACAAGGTAGGGAAAAAAAACCAAAAAACAGTGGGGCAGACAAAATGGAATTTGCAATCAGAAGTCCTTGACATAAAGAAGAGTCTTAATTATACCACAAATATTTCCCAGATTGTCACAGTAAATTACTTGTTTATTTCCATGAAAAACGACAACTACTGCTGAGGAGTTTCTACCCTACAACTCTTGTCTTTGCATTATCTTTGCTGTAGATTGATGACTCTCTTCTCCAGTACTTTGGAAGCCGTACTAGAAGAGCAGTTCTTTACGTGCCTCCTGCCCATCGTGAAACAGACCGTCAGCTCTGGCAGCGTATCCTGGCAAAACATGGATATACAGTCACAGTCCTTGAAAACAGGAGGCTGATGGAAGATCCTGGACATGAGGGCCCTTACCAGGGTAAGAATAATTGGACTTAATTACTTCATTAATTACTAAATGTTAGCACTGATTTAGTGTCCTTCCACAGCAGTAAAGCTTATAAAGTCTTAATGTGAGCAAGGATAAACCCCATATTCTAGCTCTTCTCAGTTGTGCAGCTAGTTTTCCACAATGAAATGGTTCTTCCTGAGATATATCCTTCTGTTAAAAAAAATGCAGCAGAGTGCTTCATCATAGTCTTGCCAATCAGACCCATCATAGTCTTGCCAATCAGACCCATCATAGTCTTGCCAATCAGACCGATTCAGTTCCTGGTGACTTCTCACACTTCATTAATATGAGTGTGTGATTTTTCAGTAGAGCATTTCATAAAAACCCCAAATTTAGTTGGTTTTAATTTTTAGTTTTTCCTACATTTGGTTCTTTCTCATTCTGCTTCTTAAAGAAGAGCTATATGCATGAAGGTGTGCTTTTTCCTCCAGTAATGTTTTGATTGTTCTGTAAGTTTGTTAAACACATGATACAGAAGAATTATGTTGTGCACATACTGCAGATGCTGAGCTAAATTACTGTTGGCTTTTTGTGTGATGTTGAAATTTGATCCACAGTTAAAGTGGGCTACTAAAGAAGTCTCTTGCACAAGGGAGTGTGGCTTTCTTGTGTAGGGTTATACAAGGCTTGACAGAGGAGATTTTGGTACCAATTCTATATATGCCAACTATTTTTAAGTGCTCTTGGACAACTTAGAGGTATGAACTGAAAACTGTGATCTCAGTTTGGTCTTGCTGGAAGTCAATTTTAAGAACAAGAAAACTGAAAAAATACACAGGCTACCATTATGTCAGCAGAAAAATGATGTGGTTAGTTATTTCTCATGCTAAAGGAAGTGTTGCTTGCAATGCATTCCTGGCTTCACCAGAGAGCTCAGTTTTGTTTTGTGCTCTAAGCAATCAGTGCAGCTTCATCAGTGAAAAGTGTAGTTATTTGGCACACTTGAGGCTGCTCAAAATTCCACCACTAAGAAGAAGCAGTTTTCTCAGGAGGCTGTACTAAGAAATAGTAAATTATCTTCACCTCATTCTTTTCTTTTAATCTGGTTTCATAGGCAGCTTTCAGACGGTCCTCACCTTAAGCACTATCCATCTCAGATACAGTGTGTCTGCAAGCTTTGCTAATGTCAGATGAGCTGCAGAGAAAAGATGGCATCTCTGGGGACCATGTGCACAATCTTTGTGAAATGCTTTTGTTTCAAAATGCCAAGGAAGTGGGTTTTACAAATTCAGTTATGACCTAACCAAAAAATGACTGTAGTAGATCTTTCTACAGGAAGAGGAGAGGCTGAGGGAGCTGGGATTGTTTAGCCTGGAGAAGAGGAGGCTCAGGGGTGACCTCATTGTCCTCTACAACTACCTGAAAGGTGGTTGTAGCCAGGAAGGGATTGGTCTCTTCTCCCAGGTGACCAGTATGAGAACAAGAGGACACAGTCTCAAGCTGTGCCAGGGGAAGTTTAGACTCGAGGTGAGGAGAAAGTTCTTTACCGAGAGAGTCATTAGTCATTGGAATGTGCTGCCCAGGGAGGTGGTGGAGTCACCGTCCCTGGAGGTGCTCAAGAGGGGATTGGACATGGCACTTGGTGCCATGGTCTAGTCAAGGGTCTGTGGTGACAAGTTGTACTCGATCCTCGAGGTCTCTTCCAACCTTAGTGGTATTGTGATACTGTGATACAGTGATCAGCACAGGTTGAAGTTCTCCAGTACAGGATTTTACCCTCCAAACACTGCCTCTGCAAATAGCAAATTAACTGTGAGTAGTTATATTTCACAGGCTAGAGCCAGCACTCTATGTAATATTTTTTTTTTCCAGCAATGAAAAGAATAATAAAATTTAATTTGAGGTATTTTCCAGGAACTTCCTACCTCTTTCAGCAGATGTTTGAGTATTTGAAAAAGCCAAGTGCTTGCCAGTTTAAGGTGAAGAGTTAGACTCTACTAGTTCTCTTTCACGGCAAAATAAGTCTGTCTTCAACTATTCCCTGTGTTATGTAAGTGCCTACCTTTGAAGTTGTATTTTAAAAGCAAGAAGTAAGTAAAAGAACATGTCTGCATACCAAGGCAATCATCTTTTTGTTTTTAGAACCAAACAAGCTTACACTCAAAGTTATTTTTCTTTGCCAATAGAGGATGGGGTTTACTGTTCTGGATGGGGTAGTACTCCTTGTTTTGGAGAAAGGTATTTTGAGCTCGGCTTTGTCATAATATTTTCCTAATAGGAGTGCTACAGTTTTTTTAACACCATGTTCCTTGAAGCCTCTATTAAAAAGATATAGGTAATGGATTGAGAAACAAAGATTGGGACTGTTGTAAAAAAAAGATAAAAAGCATCATTCTTTCTTCTTTGGTATTATTTAGCAGCTCTATCTGGTGCTTATGTTTTTTGTACAGTCTCTCTTGCTTGTGTATCTTTCAAAGTTCACTCTAATTTTGAAAGGATTTTTGTTTAGAATGGCTGAGAGCCAATAGTCCAGCTGAAGTCATATATGGAAAAAAATTCACCACAAAACATTCCTAACTTTTTTTTTGTGTGCTGGCCTGCTATTAATTTTGGGACAAGCTCTACTCCTATTTGAAATCCAAATGTGACAGCTCTCTCTTCCAAAGACATCTTCCACACCTGGGCTGCAGCATTGTGTTGAGCTCATTGCTGCCAGAGAGTAGAAAATCAGGAGAACGCTTTCCTTCAGTGGAAAGTTTTCTCTTCTTGCAGACCAACCAAAACATTTTGAGCTTTGGTAAGTGGAAAATAGTTGGCTACAAAGGAAAAGGATAGTTTGGGGTTGGTGTTTCTTTTTTTTTTTACTTTTTTTTTTTTTTCCCCCAGGCACAAAGACTGTGGTTTATGGGTTTCCTATGAAAAATCTGAACAGACGCTTTCTGCAGTAAAATACAAATTATTCAACCCCTGATTTTTTCACTGAAAAATAGTTCCATCAGTAAATTCTCAAGCAATCAGAAGTGAACAAAAAGTAGCTATGCTTTCACCATTCCTGAACAATTAAACCCACATGGAGGGAAAAGGCCGTGGACTGATGGTATCTGTGCCTGCTCCTGAGCTCTTTGAGTCTTTTTGCAGAAGGTCTAAATGAGCCAGTTTTGCTCTAAGGTTTAACACATCTGTTAATCTGCTGCTAGAACGGAGATAGAAAAATGCTACTGTGTTAGTAGCAGATGATGGGATAGTCAGGTTTTGTGGAGAGAGGAGTTGTCACTTTGGGCATGCAGCTGGGCTAAATCCATATTCTCACGGTCGATATCTCCAATATCTGTGGTAAGTCCATCATGAAGCAAGGATTTCAAATGAAGTTGGATAACAGCCGATGAGCATAATAATCAGATCGTAATGGCCAGCACATCTATGAATAGCATAATCATTTTGCTTGCCAGATAGGCAGAATAAGGTGTGATTTGTGTTCCTCCTGCTTTATTCAAATGGAAGAAGTTCTACACAGAGAGAGTGATTGCCCATTGGAAAGGGCTGCCTGGGGAGGTGGTGGAGTCACCATCATTGCAGGTGTTCAGGAGGAGACTTGATAGGGTGCTTGTTTGCAAGGTTTAGTTGATTAGGTGGGTTCGATGATAGGTTGGACCTGATGATCTTGAAGGTCTCTTCCAACTTGGTTTATTCTATTCATTCCAATCATAGAGGCATAACTTCTTGGACAAATTCTGCCTTTGCCACTGCCTTGGAGGGTATTAAAAACAGGTGTCACACTCTCCTGGAAAATAATAAAAGGATCATAAAGAAGAGTGAGAAATCCCCACACCTCCAGGCTTCCTCCTGGGAGGTTTGCCATAATGAGCCCCACAAGCCATAGGCCTTCCTTCTCTCAGCCCAGCACAGAGCTGTGCTGCTCTGTCAGAGATGAATGAGTAAGCCACCTGGCTTTAGACTACTTGAACATGTCCAGAGAAGGGCAACAAGGCTGGTGAGAGGCCTTGAACACAAGCCCTATGAGGAGAGGCTGAGGGAGCTGGGATTGTTTAGCCTGGAGAAGAGGAGGCTCAGGGGTGGCCTCATTGCCCTCTACAACTACCTGAAAGGTGGTTGTAGCCAGGAAGGGGTTGGTCTCTTCTCCCAGGCAACCAGCACCAGAACAAGGGGACACAGTCTCAAGCTGTGCCAGGGGAGGTTTAGACTCGAGGTGAGGAGGAAGTTCTTCACCGAGCGAGTCATTTGTCATTGGAACAGGTTGCCCAGGGAGGTGGTTGAGTCATCGACCCTGGAGGCGTTCAAGAGGAGATTGGACATGGCACTTGGTGCCATGGTCTAGTCATGGGGTCTGTGTTGATAGGTTGGACTCGATGATCCTCGAGGTCCTTTCCAACCTAAGTTATACTGTGATACTCTTAGGTCTTCCCAGAGTGACAAAGAGGACCTTGCCAAATATTTTCCTGAGTCTTCTGCCTTCTTCCCTCTCCCCAGAAAATTCTCATCTCTGGGTCCACAGTAAAGATGAACAGGATGTGTTTGTGCCTATGTCTCTGTGATGCCCTGTTAGCATTTTCAAAATATTTTCTAACAGAAAAAATTTAACTCAGAATTTTTTTGCACCAAAATGTACTTTTGCCCTCCAAAAATAACATTCCAGTTACTAATCTGTTGCCTGATCCATACTTTGACTAGATGAGATCTTCTAAGAGAAATTAGCTGCTCACATCTTTCATTCTGGAGCTGTCAGTTTTTCTGTCCTACTCTCAATCTGCCTGCCTCATTAGTCAATGGTCACCCTCCATTAACAGGCATTTCCTTCATTTATCAATTTTTTCACCTTTAATATTACTTACACACATCTCAGAAACCTGCAGGCTCTGAAAAATATGTGCAGTTGTATGCTACAAATCTGCATAACCTTGCTGATAGCCAGCCAGCTTGGCCATGAAATACAGCACATCCACCAAGGATGCTGGCAAACTGAGAGCAGATAACATTATATGCTCTCTGCTTCCTTAGAATGTTAATTTTCATAATTTGGGGGAAGTTTTTGCTATAGAATAGAGTAGAATAGAATAGACCAGACCAGGTTGGAAGAGACCTTCAAGATCATCGCATCCAACCTATCATCCAACACCACTTGATCAACTAAACCATGGCACCAAGCACCCCATCCAGTCTCCTTCTAAACACCTCCAGTGATGGTGACTCCACCACCTCCCTGGGCAGCCTATTTCAATGGCAAATCACTCTTTCTATGAAGAATTTCTTCCTAACATCTAGTCTAAACCTCCCCTGGCACAGCTTGAGAATAGAATAGAATAGGATAGAATTAACCAGGTTGGAAAAGACCTTCGAGATCATTAAGACCAACCTATTACCCAACAACATCTAATCAACTAAACCATTGCACCAAGTGCCCCATCTAATCTCTTCCTAAACACCTCCAGTGATGGTGACTCCACCATCTCCCTGGGCAGCCCATTCCAATGGCAAATCACTCTATCTGTGAAGAACTTCTTCCTAACATCCAGCTTAAACCTCCCCTGGCACAGCTTGAGACTGTGTCCTCTTGTTCTGGTGCTGGTTGCCTGGGAGAAGAGACCAGCCCCTGCCTGTCTACAACCTCCCTTCAGGTAGTTGTAGAGAGCAATAAGGTCTCCCCTGAGCCTCCTCTTCTCCAGGCTAAGCAATGAGTAACTTCCAAAATGAACAATAAACTACTCTTATAGTATTGATTTCAAGCAATCATTTCCTATTCTTAGAATACTATAGTTAAGTATTTAAATTTTACAGGGGCTTCTCTTTGCAGTTTGAGTGACACCCACTGAAGATGAAACTTTAGCCATGCCATTAGAAAAAAAATTTCCAGTATACATATTGATTTGGGAGCACTATTTTTCCCTCCCCTTTTTGCTATTTATTGTTCCATAAGGCAAGTATTGAGCCCATCTTAGCTTTGGTCAATATTAGCTCATTTTAGCTCTTAGTTCAATAAGTCTTGATACTTATTTCAACTGAAATCAATACCAGCTTCATGTCCTATTCATTCACCTGAGATTGTTAAGTGGAGATCATTCTATATGCATTATATATCCTTAAATTTACAGATACTGCAAAGAATATAAGGTCTGGAATTATTTCCTCTTTGCTGACTTTGTCAGTACACACTGAACTCTCTTCCATTTTCTGCAACTGTAAAAACGTGTTTAAGTACTTGGCTGTGTAAATTAAGCCTTGGTTCCAGCAACTAACTGTGAGGATGATCTGGATTTTTGCAGATGTGGGAGTGGTGCTTGGGTGGAGCTGCTCCCAGAACAGGAAGGGATATGTGAGACAACAGAGCCATGGGAACAAATCCAGGCAAATGTTGGCCCTTCTCCTTACGTGCTGGGTCAAGAGAGCCACTTGGCATTTAAGGTGGTATCTCCTGGCATTACTTAGATATTACAGCAAGGAGTGAATATTCCCCCATTGTCAAAGCAAGCTATATATAGTCAGACATAACTCATTTTGCTGCAAAAATGCTGATTTGAGAGTTGTATGGTTCTGGCAGATACAGCCCCTGCTGCCTCCCTCCTTGGCTGTCTATGGAGTACTGTGTTGTTTCCTTGTACCCAGCAGTTGCTCCCTGTAAAACCTGCTGACTGGGGAATGTCAGGAAGCCTGACAGGGCAGGAGCAAGCACAGGTGTGCAGCAGATGTGGAGTGATGTTAGCTTCAGGTTTCTGTCTCATTCTGGATACTGCATGACTGGAGAAGCGTTGGGGACAGATGAAAGAGAATTCTGCTTTGATTCTCCTACAAAGCAATTTTCCAAGGCAATTTTTGTTTGTTTTTGGTTTTTTTTTTTTTTTTCATTCCAGTTTGTTGGTTATCCTTGGAAAAATTGCTCTTTAAAAAAAAAAATACACATTTTCCATGGGAAGGAAATGTCTGTGCCCATTCATTTCTATTCACACTAGGGCTAGGAGGCAGAGAAATATTGCCATACCAGAGTCAGAGGTGGAGAAACTAGGATAAAACCCATATGAGTCGCTGTCAAAACCACGATGAAATGCCTGTTCCTTCCTGTATATCTTTAAGTGATTCCTTTTGCCTATTGTATCACTTCTAATACTCCTTACTAGTCATGCTTTTAACCAGAGACTAAATCAGCAAAAGAATCAGCTTAATTACCAACATCTGTCCAACAGCAAGGTAGGAACTTTCAGAAGTGCTACTTCATAAGCACAGCCAGTAATAGTGTTCTCAGTACAGCTAATTAGTCTAGGGAATAAATTACAGCTGTGGGTTTTGGAGGCCCCCAGGGCCCTGTCTGGTGTCTCTCAGACATTAGCTTTCCATTTTCCAGGACATACTATATGAGCCAAAGTTGTGGGAATGATAGGAGGTGGTAGAGATTGGAGGACTCAGAGATGGTCGTTCTTCAGTGAGTGTGAAGACTAGCACGGCAGGGGGGACAGATGTATTTGTTAATGTAAAATATTTTAAAAGCCTGCTACCAAGGGAAAAAGAATAATCTGTTCTTCATGCCTATAGTAAGTAGGACAGAAAGTACTACAACAACCACAGAGAAGTAATGTAAGATATTAGGGAAGGAGTTTTGTGGATAAGACTGGTGAAGTAATCAAATGGATGCCCTTAAGCTGTTGAGCACTCAATCTTAGAGGTCTTGAAATGATAGGTAAAGAGATTTTACTGGGCGTCGTGTGTCCCCTTGTGGGGTAACAAGATGGACTCATAGGCTTCTTGAAATCTGTGACTAGCCCTGAAAGCATGAGACAGACAAGAAGCTGAAGAGTGAAAACAGAGTGGGCACTACCTGAGGAACAAGCAATATGTAGTTTACTGCATCTTCTTAAAATGCTAACTATTCTCAAACAAGCAAACAAAACCCCACAACAACAACAAAAACCACAAACAGCCCTCCCCATCCAACCAAACAAAACCCAAACCAAAACCAAACCAAAAATCACCAAACCACCCAAATCTATGAGAATCTATTCCTGACAGCCATGGGGAAAAGGGAAGGGAGCACAAAATCAGTAATGTTTAGCATACAACCAGATGAAGTTTGAAGGCAAATAACATAGGCTGAATCAGGGAAGGTTTTCATAGGATGGCATGTGAAAATCAGTATTAAGAGCACCAAACCTCCTCTCTTAGTAAGCAGTTTTCTATTATGTTTGAAACACATTAGCAGGAGTAGGTAGCATTAGTTTTATCTCCACTTTTATGTGTTTATTGTATTTTTAATTGTTCAGAGTAGAGTAAGGAGACCTACTTGCTAGTTGTTACAGCCTCAGACAAGTTTTCATGAAATCCAACTAACTTTAGCAAAGAATTACAAAGACTAAAGGCCTCAAGGAAAATTGCTAGTGCGTTCTGTAAACATCTGGTTGCCATTTTCAATTACAAGGACCAACCCACTGAAGGAAGCAGTTTAGTTTTTTTGGAACAGAAATGGGACACTGGGGTTTTTGTTCTTTTTTCATAGTGGAGAGTAAAGGAAACATCAGGAACAGAGAGGTCACTAGATACTCAGATTTTATAAATACAAAAGTCTCTGAGAAAATTAAAGTAAATTGAAATCAGGTTCTGAAAGTGTAAACAAGCCTGTGGAGGTAAGGTTAAACAAGCAGGACTGGAGATCCTAGCATGCCAGGAAAAGCATAAGATCATTCTATCATATGTAAGCCACTTAAAATATTGTGCAAAACAATAATGATGAGGCTAGCCACAGAAATATTTTGTGGGTTACCATACAAATACATATGCATATATATATATATATATCTTCAGCTCTAGCAGATGTAAATTTGTTTCCAAAAATGATTTGGGTTGACTGTTGGTACAGATATATAGCTGATATATCACATATAGCTGTACACCAAATGGGTTGGTTTCCTAATGCAAAATATGTCAGGTGAGACTCAGGCACAGTTTTGACAGCTAGATTCAGAAGCATGCTTTTAGTCTGTTGTTAAGCAAGGAGCTTCCTAAACAAGCTAAACAGGTAGAAATATGTTCCTCAGAGCACACTGAGTTACAGGCATAATGTTTGATAAGTTTGTTCTGCTTCCTTAAAATGAAAGTTCAAACTGTTTGGGGGCAGGGGGCGTGGGGGGGTGGGGGGAAGAAAAGAAAAGAACTATACTAGAAACTTAGACTGCCTTGGTGACTTTTTATTTTTGCTTTTAGCAATTAACCTGGCTATTTGCCTACCAGTTGAAAGGCAATGCCTAATCTCATGCCACAGACACCACTAGTTTCAGTCCAAGACATTAATTTCTGACGTACCCAAATAAATGCCACTCTCTAATGTGGGATTTTGTCATTACAAAGTACAAATGCAGCATATATTTTTCTGAACAATGTGTATTCTCCTTCCTAATTATTAACAGGACATAGTCATGTTTTCTAGCAGAGGAGCACACAAGCTAGTCTTTTGTATTACTAACCTAAAACGTCTGTGGAATTGTACTCTTCCTTGAGAAAGGGAAGTTCTTTGTCCGTAACAAAAGCATAAGGGCACTGAACTCCTTCAAGTCAACCCCCAAATATAACATTTAGTCATAAAGTTACCAAACATGCTTTTCTTACTCCTTTTTTATTTTATTTAGTTCTTTAATGTTCATTTCAGTCCTATAAATGAAACATGCAGTCCAGTGGAGAGTGGTATTTACTGGGCTGACTTAGAACTTAGAATAATTACAATATTACACACTCATTACACAGTGAGCTAAAATTAAAGCTTTTCTGTAATAAGTTATGTCATGCTAGCAGAATGTGAAAAACACCAGCATCCAGACAGATGCACACGTCGGCCAAAGGAAGGCAACAATGCACACTGAATAAATACAAGGGATTAAGGTGTAAGTATACAAGCTGTATAATATGTTAGCAACATGTAAATCCTGCAAAAGACTTTGAGGCTATGTTTTGTAACTTTAGCCTATGGGATAAGAAGGTAGCAGTGGATGATTGTTTATTCAAGTGTTTTTGAAAAGCTTCCCTTTAAAGAAATGAATCCTGGCTTTGATAGGGTCCAAGCAGACACTCTGGTTTATAAACATATATGTCTGTTCCCAAACGTCAGATGATTGTCTACTAATATAGGTGCTGGGACAATGACAGTTAAGTCTAGCCAGAAGCCTGTAGCAGTCCTGCCAGGGCATTCTCTCTGTGGAATTGTTGCATTAGTGTTGCCCAGAATTTTGGCTGCTCTAAGCTGTGCACCCTTTTTGATGTACTTGCTGGCTCTGAGCCCTGGTCAGCTATGAGTGTGGTGTCTTTCATCATCGTGCTGGGTAGAGGATTTTTATGCCACTGAGCCCAAACTATTCTTTAATTTATTAATTTTTTTAACTCCAGCTACCACAACTTCTATTGGTTGAGATAGCAAAAAGCTTATACACTGTGTGGGCCTTCATTGTAGTTTGCAGCCAGCCCACTACATTCCTAGGTTCAGATTCCAGCTTTCTCCAGCTGCATCCACTTTCAGCTGACAGCTCTTTTGAATGCTGCATCCCAAAAATGTCCCAGACATCAAAAGTGCAGCAGCCACCCACGGGTTAGAACATGTTTCTGCAAATTTCATGCACCATATTGTTACAGTGGTTTACTTTACATCAAATGGGAATCTTTCCTTCATGAGAGGAAAGATTATTTTACCCTTCTGATGTTCATTGTATTCCCTCAAAGGTGATTTTTCAATGAAATACTGAATATTATTTTATTCAGCCCCTGAGGTTGTTGGTTTGGAGGAAATCCTGATTTGTACAGATGTCGAAGAGGAAGGAAGCTTCTCTGACACACTCAAAAATCAAAACTGTCTCTCAGTTTCAATATAAATGTAAGAGGCTTGATATTTCTGGAAAACAAAAAGTTTGATGCAGAAAAATATTACTGAAAATGACACCTGCTTTTGATCCCCCAGGGATCAGTTCTGGGCCCCATCCTCTTTAATATCTTCATTGATAATCTGGATGAGGGGATTGAGTCAGTCATCAGTAAATTTGCAGATGACACCAAGTTGGAAGCAGATTAGAGGGTAGAAAGGCTCTCCAGAGAGATCTTGACAGGCTGGACAGATGGGCAGAGTCCAACAAGATGACGTTTAACAAATCCAAGTGCTGTGTGCTGCACTTTGGCCACAACAACCCCATGCAGATCGACAGGCTGGGGTCGAAGTGGCTGGAGAGCAGCCAAACAGAAAGGGACCTGGGGGTGCTGATTGACAGCCAGCAGAACATGAGCCAGCAGTGTGCCCAGGTGGACAAGAAGGCCAATGGCATCCTGACCTGGATCAAGAATAGTGTGGCCACACCTTGAGTCCTGTGTCCAGTTCTGGGGCCCTCAGTTTAAGAAGGACATTGAGACACTTGAACATGTCCAGAGAAGGGCAACGAGGCTGGTGAGAGGCCTCGAGCACAAGCCCTATGAGGAGAGGCTGAGGGAACTGGGATTGTTTAGCCTGAAGAAGAGGAGGCTCAGGGGAGACCTTATTGCTCTCTACAATTAACTGAAGGGAGGTCGTAGCCAGGAGGGGGTTAGTCTCTTCTCCCAGGTGACCAGCACCAGAACAAGAGGGCATAGTCTCAACCTGCACCAGGGGATGTTTAGGCTGGAGGTGAGGAGAAAGTTCTTCACAGAGAGAGTTGTTAGCCATTAGAATGTGATGCCTGGGGAGGTGGTGGAGTCACCATCCCTGGAGGTGTTCAAGAGGGGATTGGATGTGGCACTTGGTGCCATGGTTTAGTAGTCATGAGGTCTTGAGTGACAAGTTGGACTTGGTGATCTTTGAGGTCTCTTCCAACATTGGTGATTCTTTGTGACTCTGATTAGAAAGGAAAAAAATCCCACAGAATTAATTTCTATGATTTTTGGCAGGTGTGTTTGCTTAGTAAACAATGGCCTTTTATTTTCACAGAGAAGGACAAAATATGGAATGTCTTTGGATTAAAAAGTGACAAAGAAATCGGCTTTGAGCAACCTTAACTGGTAGCAAGTTTAAAAACTATATAATCTCAACACATCTCCTCAATGATACCTTACATAAACAAAATATATTCAGACTTTGATAGAGGGAAGGACAGAAGAGCTGACTGGTATGCCTTTTGGAAAGCCTGAAACAAATGACTTCAGGCCTAAATTGTTTCTAATATGCACTCAATGTTGTAATGACTTTGATTCTGACATTTGTGGTAATGCTTTCCAAACTAAATATTTAGCTATAAAAAGGAGCTTCATTTTTAATTCCCAGCAACTACTAAAATTGTCTATGTACATAGAGTATACTGAGGATTTTTTTCCTGTGTTGTGGAAATGCAAGCTGAATCTGGCAGAACCACAGCTATTTAGATCTGACAGTTAGAATACAGCTTTTTTTTGGGGGGGAAAAAAAAGGACTTTCAGTGTAAAATGGTAAAATAAGGTAAAATGGTAAAATAAGTTAAAATGGTAAAATAACCATTTTTTTTCTTTATTTGGAAGAAAATCACTTCTTGCCACAATTCATTATTTATTTTTTTTAACAAGAAAGAAAATAGAAAACCTAACAGCACACAGAAGTGCATTGTTAAACAAGCTGATAAACAAAATAAGAACAAGATTTAGCAATTTTTGGACTTAATCAAGACGTATTTGTCTGTCTAAATGAGAATTAGGCATTTCAATATTTTTTTTCCATCTGGCTTCAGCAGCTCAACAAAAGGAACAGCTCTCACTCGAGTTTGAACAATCACAGTGAGTTTAAGTAGCACTGGAGCCTGTCTAGAAGTCAGTCTTCACAAAGAGTAATTGAGGTAATTTTCTGCAAGCAGCAGGCCAAAGACAAGGGCTTTAAATAGACCAAGTTTGGCACATTAACCCCATTTTCACTTGCAATGAAGTGCTGTGGCTTTTGAAAAAAAAGTTGGAAGACCTTTGGAGAAATCTCTAGGAATAGAAAGAAAGAAGTGTTGAAGAAAGTGCCAGCACAGAGGGTAAATAGCTTAGTGAGCTTGCTCTCTGTGTGTGACGTGTGAGGTAGGAGAAAGCAGCAGAGTTGTCTCTTCTCTATCCCGCTGCATGGCACAACTGAATTAAATCCCAGACAATACAGTACACCTTTTATTTTTTTGCAAATCTAACAATATGGAGATGTATGTTGACCTTCAAAAGTGAGAGGAATGACCCTACTTTTCTTTAAAATGTTTGGAGATATAACATTTACTTCAGAGTCAATGTTCCATGGATGGTTTACATTGCAGTCATGATGACGTCTGTATACCAACTGTATACCATGTTACACCGTGACATGAGAGGTGGGCACAGCTGAATGGCTGTGTAGGGTGCTGAATGGAAAGTAGTATCTGTGAGGTACAATTGGGAATCTCCCTTACATTAACCATGACTTAATTATTGTGTCACTCTTTTCTGTGGTTCTAACTCATGAATATAATGGGTTGATTAGTCCTGAGGACAAGTGATGCAGAATGGCTCATGTCCACGTATCAACTCTTCCCCAGACTGAGGGTGACCTCCTCTTTGCTGAGTTTTAGGAGCTGCCACTAGCTTGAGCTGTCTCCTGGGGCATTGCACGGCCACCCAGGGAGAAGAAAACAAACACAGTGAGTGATTGCAGGCCAGTGGTTGAGCCTGTGTCCTGACACTGTTTAGTTTAGCTATTGACTCTATTCCCAAGCTTCTCTTTTTCAGTATTCTGATTGTTTCCTGCCTCTCGAGTATTAAGGAATCTGACATACTAACTAGGGCTGTCATAGGATGCCTGAATGCTGCAAATGCAGTGATCAAGGGCTGCCTTTCAGACTTTCAAATAGGTGTCTTTGTTTCTTAGGTATGTGACCAAATACCATACTTTTAACACTGTAACTCTTATCCCAATTCATTGTAATTAGAATGAGACAGGTCATTAAAACAACTAAACCTGTCTACTCCTTAGCTGCTTATCCAGAGGCTCCTCTACATC
Source organism: Melanerpes formicivorus (assembly GCF_026170545.1). Lineage (NCBI taxonomy): Eukaryota > Metazoa > Chordata > Aves > Piciformes > Picidae > Melanerpes > Melanerpes formicivorus. Next base: position 3,434,413 of record NW_027142355.1, read on the forward strand.
CACAGAAGGGGAGAGGTTGTTTTCTCAGCTCTAGGACAATTTCTACTCCTTAAGGTCAATAATGAGTACTTTTTAGTATCATCACTCAGAAGCATTCTCAGCTCAGGTTCCTCAATGTCCTGTTGCAAAGATAGGGAGTGGTAAAAAGAGTGGGGTGAAGGGCAGGATGGAAAGTATACACAAGCTGGCGGTTTGATTTCCTTGGGTAGAACTCCTCTTCCCCAGACACTACTTTGCTATCAAATCACCCATTGAATCTTCTTTCCAGCACCCAGCTCTTTCCATTTCTTGCATGCACCTCTCTAAACATCCAGACCCCTCCTTGTAAGCGTAGCAGGATCAGCAAGTATGGTAACAGTTCAGTGGGAAAGGAGCTTGAGTGCCTCTTGTTTTTGTTGCAGCTCCTATGAACACACTCATCCAAGTCAGAATGCCAAATCTGGCAGGCTGACAGAGGTGAGGCTGATTCCTATCCATGTTCACATGTCCAACCAGTGAGGTTCAGCACATGCTTCTAACTGGCACATAGACACCTATACACTGCATACATGCACAGACACAGTCAGCCATACAGATTAATGCACTCAGATCTCATACAAATGCTCACAGCACCTGTGGCCTCATCCCCTTGCCAGCACTCACATATGCACTTTGTTCTAATTTAGAGTGGGACAGTTTGCTCTGTTGCTTCAAAAGGGACAAAAGAATAACACTCACACAAATGGATTGGATAGTAATGGAAAGTTTAAATGGAAAAGCAACTCATATACTACAAAAACTGCAAAACATAGTGGTGAGCATAGCAAAGCATATAAAGTTCAAAGAAATCTCCAGTCTAAACTTAACACACACTCCAATACTTCCCTTCTCCTCACCTGGGGTTCACCAAAAACCCCAGGGCTCTTTATTTCCCCCCATTGCTCATCTGGTTTCAGGCTGGCCAGGCCTGAACTCCCCCACTTTTTTACCCTGGCATTAGGCCTAAACAGGCCAAGATTGTGCAGGAAGAAAGAATTACTCAGGCCTGGGATACTCCCCCATTATTACCAGATAAGAGAGTGTCTCTCTCCCATGGGAGCAGAGCGAGAAGAAAGAGCAATGACTTTGCAGCCAGATACATAAGGATGCAGGATTTATGGGTAGAAATACACTATTTCCTGTGTCCACCCACTGGGCTGCACACTTCAACTCTCTGGATTCTTATTTTGGAGACACCCAGCCAAAATGGCCACACACTTGTACACATTCTCCAGCTGCTGCCATCATGGACACAGGGGTCTCAAAGCCCTACTTCCCCTCCAGGGGTTGCACTTACAGCCCCAGACAGTCACACACATGTACACTGCTGCCAGGAAAGAGTTGGCAGTAGAGTTTAATGAGAAGACAGAGCAAACTGCCCTGGACAGCTACAGAACATGGCCAGCCAAAAGTAGTAACTAGTAACCAAGCTTAGAGGGAGCAAGCTCTTTTTATCCCTTTATTTCTCTTTTACCCTGTCTTGTTCCTCTTCAAACCACCTTGATACACTTTTTTCCCTCCCTGTGGTTCCTCCACTAAGAAGTCTATAATAAGCATTTAGGAAATACTCTGACCATGCACTGCATAATGGGTTCCGAACTCTTAGGCAATGTGCTTACTCACCTCCTCAGGTCCAGAAGGTGCTTTTACAGCTTCTATTCACTCACTGTGATGGGCATTGGGGCTGAATCTCTTCTGGAATAGCTAGAAGGGAACAGGACAGGGGCTTCTGTCTCTCTGACAGGGTTATAGAGTCACAGAACAAAATATCATGTCACTCCTACTCTGTTATTCAGCAGCAAAGGCACGAGTCTGGAGACTGTTACTCATGTTCCTCTGAATTTTTCATAGCAAAGTAACAGAGTTTTGGGCCTCAGGTTTTGGTGGTGTTGTTTGGGTTTGGTTGGTTGGTTTGTTTGTTCCCCCCTAAAAAAAAATAATTGGACTTCTACTAAAATTTTCTATAACAGAATTTTTGACTCCTGGTGATTTTGCATCAGTTGACTCTGTTTGGTTTTCATCTCATAACTCTGTATCTAACCAAAGGGGAATTTTCCAGTCCTCAGTGTTCTTCATTGCGTTGTGTTTACTTCCCTTCTTTTGCCACTCTGCTCTGTGAGTGACAGAGATATCTACTTCACGTATTTAAACGGCTACTTTTATGTTATCTGAAGTCAAATAAAATAACTTTATGATAAACAGTGAGATATCTTGAAGAACCTTGTGAACATAAGACCATAGTGGGCATATATGAGCACAAACAGTGCAGAGTTAGGTACTCAAAAGCTGTGACATCCAATTTTTTCAATTTTGATTTGACTCACTTGCTCATGACATGACCTTCCACTTCATGACTGCATGCTGCTTTTTCACATGACTTTGCCTCAGGGTACACAGAATAGGGATACAAAGTTCTCTCTGGAGGTAGTCCCAAGAGTTACCAGTTAGAATCATTTGGAGTATGTAGCATTGAGGCTTGTCCAAAGACAGTTGTGCCAGGCAGAGTCTTCTTCCTTGTCTCAGAGGACTGGAGGTAGTCTTTCCTCTCCACTGAGGTTTGAGAGCCAAACACTCTCTTCCTCATCACAAGAAGCAGTGTAATTTTCCTCCCTCACAGGGTTGCATGTGTGACAATCTGGTATTTTTATTTAGTTTTTATGATCACTCACATGGTCACTGCTACCTTTCATGCTCAGCCACAAACCCTGCTACCAGGACATGGACCAAGATTTCCAGTGCTCATGGCAGAGGGAGCATATGGTTAACAACTTCTTTAATCCTAACTACCCTCCCCATGAAGTTCTTCACTTCAGTTTGATCCTTTACATATCTTAACTGCATGACTCTCCTCCTCCCAACATGCACATCCTTTCTTTCCAGTTTGCCCCTAGTTTGTCATCCCAGTCCATTTTCAGTAGCCAGTCTCTAATATCTCTCAGTCTGGCTTTTCTGTTAGACAGTTTCCTTCTCCACCTTCACAGCAGGTAAGCAAATACCTACACAGATGAATTGTCTGAGCTTTCACATATCTGTGACAGGTATGTTCTTTATCACAGTATCACAGTATAACTAAGGTTGGAAAGGACCTCGAGGATCATCGAGTCCAACCTATCAACACAGACCCCATGACTAGACCATGGCACCAAGTGCCACGTCCAGTCCCCTCTTGAACGCCTCCAGGGACGGTGACTCCACCACCTCCCTGGGCAGCCCATTGCAATGACGAATGACTTGCTCGGTGAAGACCTTCCTCCTCACCTCGAGTCTAAACCTCCCTTCCATCCCAGAGAAGGTTAGGTCTCACTCCCACAATGTTTTCTTGCGTAAGCGAGAAACATACCCAGCATCTTGGACTGTGGTAGACTATGTTCTAGCGTTTGGGAGCAACTAGGGATCTAAACCTTTTTTGGTTTGCATACAAACAGAGTATATCAGATTGGATTATTAGATGCTTTTGGTTTCACTGAGTCCTGCTATGCAGGAAGTGCTCTTTCACTCTGGACAGTAGTCAAATACCTGCTTTATCCTACAGTTTACCATAAAGCTACAAAACATTTATGCAGGGAAGCTGACTAAATACTTTGCATATTTTCTTCCAAGATAATGAACAACAAATATGCCCTTGATACAATAGCAGTGAAATAAGGCCTTCTGGCCTTACAGGCTTGCAGCTCATGCTTTTTGTTTAAAAAACTCCAGTATCTTGGAAAAGGAAGGAGTGTATGTATGGTGTGCCACACATAAGCCCAGGACAGCATACTCTGAGAGCTTGTTGGAGAGCTCAGTATTGTGAAAATCCTGAGAGCCCAAAAGGTCCTAAAGCCTAATGGATCCTATGGGGCCAGATTCTACCATATTTCTCAGCACTACAACTGGTGTTGTAGCTGGGGGTCGTAGCTGGGGTTGCTTAGCCTGGAGAGGAGGAAGCTCAGGGGAGACCTTATTGCTCTCTACAGCTACCTGAAAGGAGGTTGTAGACAGGTGGGGATTGGTCTCTTCTCCCAGGCAACCAGCAACAGAGCAAGAGGACACAGTCTCAAGCTTTGCCAGGGGAAGTTAAGGCTTGAAGTAAGGAGAAAGAGGAGAAAGCTCTTCCCAGAAAGTAATTTGCCATTGGAATGTGCTGCCCAGGGAGGTGGTGGAGTCACCATCCCTGGAGGTGTTAGAAAAAGGATTGGATGTGGCACTTGAAGCCATGGTTTAGTTAGTCATGAAGTGTTAAGTATGTGGTGGGTTAACGCCCATTCTGAAAAGAAACAAAGCAGGGTGGAGGGCTTGCGGGTGCTTTGCCCTCCCTGCAGGGTATTTTTCCCGCTGGGAAACTGAGTGTGTTCCAGTCCCCCCTCCCTGCCCATCTAGGGTATAAAAAGCAGGATATTGCAGTCATTAGGCCTCCTTCTGGCTCCTGCCTCTCCTGGATGAGAGCTACTGCGGCTGCCTTCCTGCTCTTCTGCCACGTGGTTGGGCCTGATCCTTCTCCCTGCTGCCTCCACGCCTCTTCAGAGAGAGACTGGTTTTGTATTCTTGTTTTTTTCCCCCTCCCATCCATCTTGTTCCTTGTCCTTGTGAACCTTACCTGTAATTGTTATACATATATTGTTTAAAGAAAACTCTTTACCTCTCTACTTCCAGGCCAACTCCAAATTATTGCTTGGTGGATTTGCTCCTTCCCTTTCTTTCCTTTTTTTTTTTTTTTCCCTCTCTGTTGGGAGGGAAGAGGGGGGAGCAGGGGAGAGATTCTCAGCCTTGCCCCCATCTGAGCTCTTAACTCCCAGTTAAGGCTCAAACCACTACAAGGTAATAGGTTGGACTTGAAGACCTCTGAGGTCTTTTCCAGCCTGGTTGATTCTATGATACTATTGTTTCTGTGATACTAAGTACCTATGTGTGGAGTGGATACTAGAGTAATCTGAGTATTTGCCCAAAGCATGATGTGTAAGTACAGAAGTGGAAGAACAGGACTGAGTGTTTTTATGGCTCTGATGTTTTTGCCATCGAGTCAGGACTACATATTTTCCTTTTGTTTGCTATTGAACTCTGCTCCAGATTAGAAAGTATTTTGATATCTTATTTTCATGGCCTGAATTGACAGATTAGGCCGTGATAAAACCTATAAGTTGTCAGAGTTACAATCTGTAGCAGAACTCAGTGGAGGATTATTCTTAGCCTGACACAATCTCCCTGACAAAGAACCATCTAATGCACCTATCCTACATACTAGAGTACTCTTCTCCTCATGTCAGGCTAATATCATCTTTGAATGTTCTTTAATTACCTTTATTCCCAAATATTCTGCTCATTCTTGGGTTGCATAGAAAAATATATGAATAGAGTTTAGTAATACTGCAATTTGTTTTGGTGCCTTGCCTTTTGTTTTCTTACAACAGTTATCTGTAAAGCATAAAACACAGCTTTAAATCATTTGCCTGTGCAGGTCTGCAAATTTGTGGTTGCCTCTTACATTGACTGAAGAAAGGATTCTTGATCTTTTTCTACAACTGAATGTGATGCAAATGGAGAAAATATTTTCCTGTCTCTTCTCCATTCTTGTGTTTATGCCTGCAATATATTCTTTGCTTCTTTAGAGAAAGTCATCTGCTTAGCATTATCAATTACTCCCCTAAGGAGAATTGTAATTGATTGGAATAGAATAGAATAGAATAGAATAGAATAGAATAGAATAGAATAGAATAGAATAGAATAGAATAGAATAGAATAGAATAGAATAGAATAGAATAGAATAGAATAGAATAGAAATGAATTGAATTGAATTGAATTGAATTGAATTAACCAGGTTGGAAGAGACCTTCAAGATCATCACATCCAACCTATCATCCAACACCACCTAATCAACTAAACCATGCAACCAAGCACCCTAGCAAGTCTCCTCCTAAACACCTCCAATGATGGTGACTTCACCACCTCCCCAGGAAGCTCATTCCAATGGGAAATATATCTCTGTGTAGAGCTTCTTCCTAACCTCCAGCCTAAACCTCCCCTGGTGCAGCCTGAGACTGTGTCCTCTTACTCTGGTGCTGCTTGCCTGAGAGAAGAAACCAACCTCTGCCTGTCTACAACCTCCCTTCAGGTAGTTGTAGAGAGTGATAAGGTCTCCCCTGAGCCTCCTCTTCTCCAGGCTAAGCAACCCCAGCTCCCTCAGCCTCTCCTCATAGGGCTTGTGCTCCAAACCCCTCACCAGCTTTGTTGCCCTTCTCTGGACACGTTCCAGCAGGTCAACATCCTTCCTAAACTGAGGGGCCCAGAACTGGACACAGGACTCAAGGTGTGGCCTAACCAGTGCAGTGTACAGGGGCAGAATGACCTCCCTGCTCCTGCTGGCCACACTGTTCCTGATGCAGGCCAGGATGCCATTGGCCCTCCTGGCCTCCTGGGCACATTGCAGGCTCATGTTCATCCTACTATCAACCAGCACCCCAGGTCCCTCTCTGCCTGGCCGCTTTCCATCCACTCTGACCCCAGCCTGTAGCACTGCATGGGGTTGCTGTGGCCAATGTGCAGAACCCGGCACTTGGATGTGTTCAATCTCATGCCGTTGGATTCTGCCCATCTGTCCAGCCTCTTGAGGTCCCTCTGCAAAGCCTCTCCCACCCTCCAGCAGATCAACTCCTGTCCCCAGCTAGGTGTCATCTGCAAATTTACTGATGATGGACTCAATAGGTAGGTCCAAGGCATTTTTCAAATCTGAGAAGACTTCTGGGAGAAACAGGTAGCTCTTGACTTGTTACACTCATTTATTTTTGTACTTTTAAAATTCTGCTTTGGATTGACAAGAGAACAAGTCTTGCAGCCTGGCCCTTCCTGATAGTAAGAAACAGTGATAAATAATTCACCTTTTTCAGACAAAAGTGGAAGCTTTACACCTCCCCATTTGTAGTTAGACATAACACCTCTCCATGTTATTTGTAGAAGAGTTACAGACTAGTCAAGCATTGCCCTGTTTTTATGGGTGAGACACTGTGATAGGATTTCAGATGGCTATTTCATTCCCCAAATGCTGAACTCAGATGTGGCTGTGCATTAACTCTTGAGCAGAGGGAAATGTTTTGTGCTTAGCTGCCCAGGGACAGATTAGCTGTCCTTGGAATTAGATTGGTTCCACTTGGTTCTTGCCAGCCTCTCATCCACAGTGAATGCTTCCTTTGGCATTTCAGATCCTCTTAGTTAGGGGGTAGCTGAGCCAAAATAAAATCCTGATCATCCTCAAGGGGGGGTTGAATAGTGACTGTCCTCAGGATTCCTGCAGCCTTTCCCTGGCAGCTATACAGCAACTGTAAAAGGTATTTTGTGAATGAATTTGCTGTGTCCAGCAATCGCAGCTTCATACATAGGATGAGGATTTTTTTTTGCACTTAGAATGCTGCACTGTAATTAATATGCCAAAAGATTGCAGCCTAATTTATCTAGTTAAGCAGGTGGTTACTGGGCTGGACTGTGTGTTATGGCAGAGTACAGTCAGTCTCAAAAAGTATACTGGAGCACATGTGAAACAGCAGAGGGCTTGTGCGTGTGCAGGTGAACAAGTGCTTTGCAGAACAGTTCAGGAAATACAAGAACCCTGGGTGTCTTTTCCTACACATTCCATCAGCAGAATGATCATTTCTTCATTTTTGTTCTAGTGATGTCTAATTGATGATAGCTCATCACTGTCGAGAGCCACAACAAAAGAAAAAAAATACTCCCAGCAACTGCACTAAGGGAAAAATTCCTGCACATTTATGTATGATATATTCCTTTAAAGAAAGCCCTACAAATGAAATGGTGATATCAAAAACTTGTAAAAGGCTTTATCACTAACACAGAGAAAGCATTCAGTCCAACAAGTGGCATTCTGATCTTTGCACAAGAGGAACAGGCAAGCTGCCATAACCAGAAATAGGCTTCAAAGGACATTTTCCCCTGGAGCTTTATCAGCGAAACTCAAATCTTCTGAGGTGTAGAATTCCCACATCCCTAAACCCCATCACACACTCCTGCTGTACTCTAAGATACTGAGAGGCATCCCACAGTCCAGAGCCAGGCAGTGAGGCAGTAGTTCTGTCTTTCAGGCATCTGGTGATTCTTCCACCCTAACTTGACTAGCAAACCATTGTCTCCTATAAACTGAGTACAATGCAGGGCTGAAGCCTGTTTTGTAAAACATATTCCTCTATCTTGTTTAAAGTTGAATGGCCTGGCTAAACAGAGAGACTTGGTTGTTGCTTAGGGAGAAAAGGAGAGTCTGGAGTACTGCATCCAGTTCTGGAGCCCCTATTACAAGAGGGATATGGACGTGCTGGAGCGTGTCCAGAGAAGGGCAACGAGGATGATCAGGGGGCTGGAGCACCTCTCCTATGAGGACAGACTGAAAGAGTTGGGGCTGTTCAGTCTGGAGAAGAGAAGGCTCCAAGGTGACCTAATTGTGGTCTTCCAGTATCTGAAGGGGGCCTATAGGAAGGCTGGGGAGGGACTTCTCAGGATCTCAGGAAGTGATAGGACTAGGGGGAATGGAATGAAGCTGGAGGTGGGGAGATTCAGGCTGGACATGAGGAGGAAGTTCTTCACCATGAGAGTGGTGAAGCCCTGGAATGTGTTGTCCAGGGAGGTGGTTGAGGCCCTGTCCCTGGAGGTGTTTAAGCCCAGGCTGGACGAGGCTCTGGCCAGCCTGATCTAGTGTGGGGTGTCCCTGCCCATGGCAGGGGGGTTGGAAGTAGATGATCCTTGTGGTCCCTTCCAACCCTGACTGATACTATGATACTATGATGCTATGGTACTATACTATGGTCATTGGAAGAAGGGTCAGGCCACGCAGGAGGACTACAAGATTGTCATGAGGCAATTCAGGGAGAAAATTAGAAGGGACAAATTCCAACTGGAAATTAATTTGGCTTCATGTGTTAAAGAGAACACAAAATCCTTCTACAAAAATATTATCAACAAAAGGAGGACTAAGGAGAATCTGTCCTTTGTTGGATTCAGGGGGAAACAGTGGTCAAGGATGAGGAAAAGGATGAGGTACTCAATACCTTTTTTGCCTCAGTCTTTGGTAGTAAGACCAGTTGTTCACTGGATACCCAGCCCCCTGAGCTGGAAGATAGGGATGGGGAGCAGAATGAAGTCCCCATAATCCAAGAGGAGATGGTTAGTGACCTGCTGCTTGCACACACAAGTCTATGGAACACAAAGGCATACCCCTGAGGGTACTGAGGGAGTTGGTGGAAATGCTCACCAAGCCATTTTCCATCATTTACCAGTCCTGGTGAACTGAGGGGGTCCCATCTGAATGGAGATCAGCAAATGTGATGCCCATCTACAAGAAATACTGGAAAGAGGACCTGGGGGAACTATAGACCTGTCAGTCTGGCCGTGGTGCCAGGGAAGGTCATGGAGCAAAACATCTTGAGTGCCATTACGCAGCATGTGTGGGGAAACCAGGTGGTCAGGCCCAGTCAGCACAGGTTCATGAAGGGCAGGTCCTGCATGACAAACCTCATCCACTTCTGTGACAAGGGTCTACGTCTCAATGGACGAGGAAAAGGATGTGGATGATGTTTATGTGGAGTGCAATAAAGCCTTTGACACTATTTCCCACATCATCATTCTGAAGAGACTGGCCGCTTATGGCTTGGATGCATGCTTCTCTGGGTTAAGAACTGGTTGGATGGACAAAACCAAAGAATGGTGTTAATCTGGTTGGTGGCTGGTCAGAAGTCATATTCCCCGGGGCTCAGTGCTGGGGACAACTCTCTTCAGTATACTTATCAATGATCTGGATGAGGGAATTGAGTGCACTCCCAGTAACTTTGCATATTACACTAAATTGGGTGTGAGTGTTGGTCTGTTTGAGGGTAGGAAAGCTCTGCAAAGAGACCTGAACATCCAGATTGAGGTAATTTGTATGAGGTTTAACAAAGTCATGTGCTGGGTGCCACACTTGGGCCACAAGAACCCCATGCAATGCTACAGATTTAGGGGACAGTAGCTGGAAAGCTTTGCAATAGAGAAAGACCTCAGGGTGCTGGTTGACAGATGTCTGAACATGAGCCAGCAATGTGCTCAGGTGGCCAAGAAGACCACTAACAATCTGGCCAGTATTAGGAATAGTGTGGCCAGCAGGAGAAGGGAAGTGATAAGCTGTACTCAGCACTGGGGAGGCTGCACCTTGAATACTGTGTTCATTTTTGGGGCCCTCACTACAAGAAAGACACTGAGGTACTGGAGCATGTCCAGAGAAGAGCAATGAAGCTGGTGAAGGCTCTAGGGAACAAGTTTTAGGAGGAGTGGCAGAGGGAGCTGGGATTGTTCAGCTCGGTGAAGAGGAGGCTCTCTACAACTGCTTGAAAGGAGGTGGTAGTGATGTGGGCGTTGGTCTCTTCTTCCTCATATCAGGTGACAGGACAAGAGGAAATAGCCTGAAATTGTGCCAGGAGAGGTTTAGTTTGGATATTACTGAAAGAATTGTCAAGCATTGGAATAGGTTACCCAGAGAGGTAGTGGACACTGTCCCTACAGGTGTTCAAGAAGTATGAAAGACATTGCACTTCAGGACATGTTTTAATGGCTATGGTAGTGTTAGGTGGAAAGTTGCACTTGATGATCTTAAGGGTCTTTTCCAACCAAAACAATTCTGTGATTCTGTGATTAATCTCAGTTAGACTCAATATAAGGTCTCCCAAAATCCTTCTTCTTTTTGTAAGCCTTTACTGAAACTGTGTTTTCCAAAACTGAAAAACGGTATTACTGATGATGTATGACCAACACTATCTGCAGCAGAAGGATTAGCCGGTGTTCCTTGTAGGTAACACCCATAAACAGGCTGGCTTGCAAGGCTTAATGTCTGCAGGGTCATGAATATAATGAAATAGACTCTGTTACTTAGAATTCTATGGGGAATTGACACGGAATAAATCCAAACTGCAATGTTAAAGGGAAGCACTCAACTATTTCAACACCAATAAATCTTTGCCAGCAACTCCAAAGCTATTTACACTTGGGGAAGGGGTGGAGGGGTGGGGTGGTGTTTTGCAATGGTATTACATTAAATCATGCACCACTTACAAATCTGGTTCTTCTCTGCAGTACTGCTCTCTGGCCGAATCTATTTATCCATCTGATTTCTCCTTTTGAGTCATGGCACTTTTAACTTGTTCTGGATTTCCTGAGGTTGAATTTGGACCATTTATCAAAATTACTTTCAATTCTTCTTGTGTTTCCCAAAGTGCTCATACTGCCTCTCAATAAGGTGCAATTTGCCATTTATGAGTGCATTTGCTATTCCTTCAGTTTCTTACTGAAAAATTTAAACAGTTCAGCTCTCCAAAAATTCCCTTTTCATAATGAAGAGTTTAGTTTTTTCAAATGAAGAAGAAATACACATTCTTGACAAACAAATATTGGCTGTTCCATGTCATCTTAGAATCATAGAATCAACCAGGTTGGAAAAGACCTCAGAGATCACCAAGTCCAACCTATTACCTAATACCTAACACTTCATGACAACTAAACCATGGCACCAAGTGACACATCCAATCCATTTTTTAACACCTCCAAGGATGGTGACTCCACCACCTCCCTAGGCAGCACATTACAATGGGCAATTACTCTTTCAGTGAAGAATTTTCTCCTCACCTCCAGCCTAAACTTCCCCTGGTGCAGCTTGAGACTGTGTCCTCTTGTTCTGTTGCTGGTTGCCTGGGAGAAGAGACCAAGCCCCACCTGGCTACAACCTCCCTTCAGGTAGTTGTAGACATCTTCTCCAGGCTAAATAACCCCAGCTCCCTCAGCCTCTCCTCATAGGGCTTGTACTCAAGACCTCTCCCCAGCCTTTTTGCTTCCAAATTGATTAATTTTGGGCTGCTGGTGCAAGCGAGTGCAAAATTTCAAATTAAGTAGAAATTGAAGTAAAAATAAAGCCAACCAGCCTTTTAATTGCCTCAAATGAATGACATGCAGGAAGATGTGCCTGAAAGACTAAAATGGTGTTTAATTTTCCAAGTTCTTTCATATCAGAATTCAGGATGAGGCTCCTAGCGGGGCAAAATGAATTGGGCACATGTTGTACCTTACTTTGCTTTAGAATTAATTTTTGTGAAAAGGATTTTCTTTTATATTAAAATACAGTGTCTCACAGCTTGAGATCCTTTGCTGGAATATTAATGCTGGAACATTAGCACTGTTTTGATGAGATATGGTTTGATAATTATTGCACCTGCAGAAGGGAGACTGGCTCATAATCACAGCTGTTGGGTTTCCACGAAAGGTTAAGCTGTGTGCAGAATGACACAGGCAATTCCTAGGCCTTGTCAGTTCATGAGGGAGTCTCTTCCAGAGCTAAATAACTGTTGTCACACATGACTCTCTCATTTTTGTTTTCAAAGAACACTTTTTTTCAGGTGTAGTTGATCAGGAATATATTGATACTTCAAATACAAGTCCTACTGCTCTGTCAGCCTGAGTCTGAGGGACAGTACTAGGTGTATGTTATTTTTCTAATAGGAAGTCTCCTGTTTGCTATAAATAGACATGGCTCAGTTCTGATTGTTCTGTACTGAAATAACTGGCTAGAAGTCTGATTACTCTAAATAAAATCCACAAATAATGGCAAGCATTCAACCCCTCCTGAAAAATTGTTCCTAGCAGTTAACTATTCTACTTCCTGGACACTGGCTCAGAAACACACTAGATCTGAGGGCCCTTTTTCCTCTTCTTCTCTTCAGGACATTCATATTGATAACTCTGCTGTGTCCTAAAGCCAAAGAGCAGCGTACCCTTTCAAGTCAGGGATCAAATTCATTGCTGGCCAGGATGCGTAACAATAAACAAGGGAAAGAAATTAACTGCTTCTGAGAAATGGAGTTCCCTCCAGTTCCCTTTCAATTTGCAGGCAGCTTGGCATTGTGCTTTATATGTAATTATAATGATTTATTCAAATGTGTTTAGCCAGAGGCATAACGACTTGCTTATCTGATAATTACATAGCTGGTGAGGCTATTGAGTAGGTTGTTAACACCCTCCATCTTTTGCAGTAAAATGAAGTATTTGCTTGCACGTGTCTTTAATGTTTCATTTATTTGCAATCTGTACCATTTTTACCCACCTGCAATTTTTTATTAGTCTCTTTCACAAAGGTGCACGCAGTGAATCTGCCTTGCCTAAGTTTTCCAATGCCTGAATTAGTTTTATACTATAATACTGGTGATTGTAATGGGAAATTGAAGACTTCTTCACAGTAATGGATGTGGAGTAACTGAAAATTCATTTCTTACAGCTTTGTCAACCTGCTTATAAACATTAAAAAAAAGTAAAAAATTGATAGTTACTTTCATAGTCTTGGACTCATTTTGCATAATCAGTTCATTACTGTACTTAACATAAGTTATTATATCTCCTTAAGTGAAATCTTCACCCTGCTAGGTATTTGTGATTGGGTTAGGAAAATACTACATTTTGGAGAGGGAAAGCAGCTGAAGTAAATCTGTGGGCCATCAGTAGGACTATAATCAAGAGTAACCTAATAAGGTTAGGATGGTATAACAGACAAGTGGGACAAAAGGGAATAAAATACACATAATCTTCCCAAACTCATGAAAAAGAACCAAGCAACTAATCAGTGAAATAGCTGTCCTGCAGAGAGCTTTGGCATAATGCCATACCCTGCCTTGGATGCTGTACAGCTTCTCTCTTTGCCCTTTCTGTTTGGAAGTTCTTTATTTCTTATTGTCACCCTGTCAGTGAAATGCTTTACCCTTTATTGAACATATTCATGGTGTCCTCAACAGATATCATGATTCTGGTAATCTTTTGAAAGGTGACATGGTCACTAACTAGCCCGGATTATGAAGGCTGTATACAGAAGAACATAAGCTCTTTTGAAGCCACATTGGCATTTCTACCTCACATGTATGATACAGGCAAACTCCAAGACCTATTTGTATCATCTAATACATAATGGTATTTTAATTAGAGCAATTTAGTTTTGGATCCTCTTCAAGCAGCCATCTCTGCCCCCAGTGCTGCTTGTTTTCTGATCATAGAACCCTACCATCCCACAGATCAGTTTTGCCCCAGAGAGGAAGCATCCTAGAACTAGCTCAGAAGCCAGCAATTTCCTCAGTGCAACTTAATTCCCACTTGTACACCAGTTCTAGATGTTGTCAATCTGGCATCCAATATTTAGGAATCTGCTAGAACAAAACTTAGACTAGGAGTTCCAGCTGTTTTCAATAACAAAACTAGTATTGCTTCTATAACATTTACTTCACAATACTGAAAGACCACGGAAGATCACACAGGGTACAGTGGATGTGTGTTTTAAGTGTGTGTGTTGAGGTGTTCAGAAAAAAACAACACAAAGTAAAGCAGCATCATGTTACAGAGGTTTTTCATCTCTGAATGGTGAACAGGTCAAACACTAGGGAGCTGGACATCAGTAGGTCAGTATAACAGAAGGTGCCAACTATGAAATACCTATAGTTTCAAAGCTTGAATAGTGGTAGTGACTATGTCTTTTTTTCTTCTGCCACCTCTAGTTGTTCACAAACTTAGCACTCCAACTGTTTGCTGTTCCTCAGAATTTGGTTCCGTGTTTTGTTTGTTTAGGGTTTGTTTTTTTTTTTAATAGGGATTGTATGATATTTCCTTTTTCAATATATTTCTTTCCTTTCCTGATAGGTGGTATAAGCCCTTGGGATCTTTTGATCTGCTTATCTTCCAGAAAAAAAGATGATGCTGGCTGCATTCAAACCGAAGACTTACATCATTTAGAGTTTTTCCAGAAGGTATAAAATTATTGTGTTAACCTTTGTGGGAAGAATGAGATAACAGGACTAGCCCCAAATTCCAGTAGTCACTCAAGAAAATGAAAGTATCTAATTCTTATTTTATACCGTAGCAACGTAGTTTAACATCAGTAAAAAAGTTTATTCACATTTCCCACCTGTTGAGAAATACTTGTCAGATACCAACATTTCGTTCTCTATATCCCACATAATACTCACAGTATCACAGTATCACCAAGGTTGGAAGAGACCTCAAAGATCCTCAAGTCCAACCTATCACCCAAGACCTCATGGCTAGATCATGGCATCGAGTGCCACGTCCAATCCCCTCTTGAACACATCCAGGGATACCTCCCTGGGCAGCACATTGCAATGGAGAATGACTCTCTCTGTGAAGAACTTTCCCCTCACCTTGAGCCTAAACTGCTGACCCTGTAGAAGGCACCCATTCTGGAGCAGTTCATGAAGAACTGCAGCCTACAGGAATGACTTATATTAGAGAAGTTGATGGAAAACTGTTGCCTGTGGGAGGAGCCCCAAACTAAAGCAGGGTAAGTGTTAGGAGTCCTCTCTCTGAGGTGGAAAGAGTGGTGGAGACAATGTGTGACAAACTGATCATGACCTCCATTGCCCTTCACCTGGACCTCTGCAGAGGAAGAGTGAGGAGAATTTGGGAGTAAAGTTGAGCCCAGGAGGAAGGGAAGAGCCTAAACTGGCACAGCTTCAGACTGTGTCCTCTTGTTCTGGTGCTGGTTGCCTGGGAGAAGAGACCAACCCCCTCCTGGCTACAACCTCCCTTCAGGTAGTTGTAGAGAGCAATTTCTCATTTGGACATAGTATGCTATCTTGGATGTAAATATTTCAGTGTAAATACTGAAAACTGTGACAACTCAAAGTCAAGTTGTCCTTTTCTCTTCTTTAGCTTCAACTTTTCTGTTCTTGGCTAGCCTTAACCAGCATATCAGGCAAAAAAAGCATCTACAGAAGTCAAGCTAAACTTAAGCAATTTAATCCCGTTGGAAAAGGGAATTCAGAAATGGGGAGAAACAATTAGCAAAAGCATGCAATATTTCAGAAACATGCCATATACAGAAGATAAAGTTGGACTAATTTAGGCTTCACATGTGTATAACTACTGTGTTTCCTCTAATACAGTTGGTCCTTTGTAAACATTACTCAGGCACATCTCCAAACAGTGACAGTGCTCCTACAATTGATAATGTGAGAGATGGATCACTGTCCTCCTACAGGGCCCTCATGGGAGTTCCTGGCTCTGGCACTCCACTCTACTTACAATCCAAAGCATCAGTGATGCCAAGATTTCTTGGTATTTTCAGGCCCCCCATGTTGTGGGCACAATTTAGGTTACTTATTTAAGTTAATTATATGTTTAAATAAGCACCTGAGCTGTTGGTAAAAATATGTGTCTTAAATTGAGGTCTTCG
This sequence comes from Melanerpes formicivorus, assembly GCF_026170545.1. Taxonomy (NCBI): domain Eukaryota; kingdom Metazoa; phylum Chordata; class Aves; order Piciformes; family Picidae; genus Melanerpes; species Melanerpes formicivorus. The sequence continues at coordinate 3,450,650 of NW_027142355.1, forward strand.
TTTGAAAAAATGTGAACAAACCTTTGACCCAGTTTGGCTTGTATTTCAAGCATTGAAATATTTTGAGCCAGCAGTGTGCCCAGGTGGCCAAGAAGGTCAATGCCATCCTGGCCTGCGTCAGAAATAGTGTGACCAGCAGGAGCAGGGAAGTCATTCTGCCCCTGTACTCCGCACTGGTTAAGCCACACCTTGAGTACTGTGTCCAGTTCTGGGCCCCTCAATTTAAGGAGGACATTGAGGCACTTGAACATGTCCAGAGAAGGGCAACAAAGCTGGTGAAGGGTTTGGAGCACAAGCCCTATGAGGAGAGGCTGAGGGAGCTGGGGTTGTTTAGCCTGGAGAAGAGGAGGCTCAGGGGAGCCCTTATGGCTCTCTACAACTACCTGAAGAGAGGCTGTAGCCAGGTGGGGGTTGGTCTCTTCTCCCAGGCAACCAGCACCAGAATGAGAGGACACAGTCTTAAGCTGCACCAGGGAAAGTTTAGGCTGGATGTTAGGAAGAAGTTCTTCATAGAAAGAGTAATTTGCCATGGAATGGAGATGTTCAAAAAAGGATTGGATGTGTCACTTGAAGCCATGGTTTAGTTAGTCATGAGGTGTTAGGTATTAGGTAATAGGTTGGACTTGATGCTCTCTGAGGTCTTTTCCAACCTGGTTGATTCTATGATTCTACAATTCTGTGATTCAAGTGAAATGACACAGATAATAATGACAAGACCCAAAAGTATAGATTCAGACCTGAGGGACTGGAAGAAATAGAAATGCTTTTTAAAGGTATTTAGTTCAGTTATAGAATCATAGAATCAATAAGGTTGGAAGAATCCTCAAAGATCATCAAGTCCAACCTGTCACCCAAGACCTCATGACTTCTAAACCATGGCACCAAATGCTATGTCTAATCCCCTCTTGAACACCTCCAGGGATGGTGAGCCCACCACCTCCCTGGGCAGCACATTCCAATGGCTAACAACTCTCTCTGTGAAGAACTTTCTCCTCACCTCGAGCCTAAACTTTCCCTGGTGGAGCTTGTGACTGTGTCCTCTCGTTCTGGTGCTGGTTGCCTGGGAGACGAGACTAACCCCCACCTGGCTACAGCCTCTCTTCGGTTAGTTGTAGACAGTAATAAGGGCTCCCCTGAGCCTCCTGAGCATCAGATGTGGCTCAGTTGGTAGTGCAAAAGACCCTTAATGGGAAGGTTGTGAGTTCAAGCCTGCAGTGGGCAGTAATGGCCTCCCTACTCTAGTCATGAGGTCTGTGGTGACAGGTTGGATTCGATGATCTTTGAGGTCTCTTCCAACCTTAGTGATGCTAAAAAAAAATAAAAAAAATTAAAAAAAAAGTTCCTGGATGTCCTTCCTAAACTGAGGGGCCCAGAACTGGACACAGGACTCAAGGTGCGGCCTAACCAGTGCTGAGTACAGGGGCAGAATGACTTCATGAGAATACAAGAAAACATTGTGTGTCCACAGAAGCCAGAGCACATACACTGGAGTTCCCTGGGACAGACTGCCTTATCTAAGTGCATTTCTCATAGTAGTTCCAGTTTGCTAGGAACATATATGCTTTGGATTCAGATCATAAAAACTCTAGGCTTCTGCACAATGTTTTGGTTTTGTTCTTTTTACTCTTTCTACCAATATTGTCGTATCTGAACTTCTAATGCCATGCAATATAATAATCCTTACATCACTCTGAAATGTCCAGAAGTTTGACACATGAATAACTGAGACACAAGGTGATCAAAGGAATTGTCCAACTTCTCTCAGGAAGTCTGCAGCACAGCAGGGACTGAAACCAGATGGCCTGTGTCTCCGCATGACTTTAAATATTGGACTAATGTTACTTGTTGCTGGCATTGATCATACCACAGTGCAACAGAGTTCTTTGTTGCAGAGCCTGAGTGTGCTGTAGCTACATTAGATTACCACTGCTACCAAGCACAGCAATTCAAGAGGCATAGGCTATTTCCACAAAGAACAAGACAGTGAATGATAACTGACAGAGAATGGAGAAGCTGCAGAGACTGAAAAAAGGGCAGGCAAGAAGTGAAAACTCAGCAGCAGGGAGGAAAGCTGTAAGTTTAAGGTTTTGTTTTGGGGTAACCATGGAGGAGGAAACCACATTTTTAATTTCATTATCCCACGTTGCAAGGTTGGCAAAGTTGTGATTCCCTTTTGATACCAACAGGAGATTAGCATATGGAGTGTCTCTGATGAATTAAACACAAACCTATTGAAGGCTCCAGGAAAAGAGTGCTTTCCTGAATTAAATCATTAAAGCTTCTTGGTTTTGTTATTTTTTTTACATACAGGTAAACCTACTTCCAGAAATCCAGCATTTCCTTTGCAGAAAAGAGGGATTATGTCAGATAATGAAAGCCTTTTCAGGTAACCTACTTTCTTAAAACTTCATGTGTGGTGATGGTCTTTTAATAGCTGTCCCAGCAAGCCTCTGAGATGAGACCATCAGGCTTAAACAATTACTTTTATTTTTGGCCATGAATGCGGGCGAGTGGGAATGAAACAAGAATGATAATCCATTTCAGACACCACTTAAATGCAGATCACAGTTATGCAGCGTCTTTTCAGGTGAAGAGTTATTGCATTGTTTAGCTATTGCATACTGCAGAAACAATGTGGATATGAGAGCCTTATTTTTGGACTGTTTTGTGTTAATATGTGTATTGGTGTTTACACTTCAAAGCCCTGGGTTCGGTGTAATGTGTTTGTTCAGCTTTACAAAAATGTTGTGGCATGGAGAAAGAGTAGGAGTCGGAGTTTGGTTCCCATCCAGACACAGTTTACTGATAAAAAGCCTTTGTGCATTAAGTTCATCAACCAGAAAAGTTTAAAGGTTATGGGCAAGTTGCCAGGGAATTCTAATTTACTATGGGTCAAATTCAGCTTTTAACAGAAACTGGGGGAAAAAACCTTGTTGTGCACCATATTCGGTCTACTTAAACCATGGGGTGGGGGGGGACATGATCTCAATTACACTACTAAATATTCTACATCAGTGCCACTTTAGATTTTTTTATCTATCTTCACTACATAATTTGCTTATAAGAAACATTGTCTTTTTTATGATCTAGTAACAACCAACACCACATTTATTTCATTAGCATTTAGCCTTGTTTGCAGGCAAATATGTTAGACTAGTCAGTCCAGTCTTTCCCCTCCCCCCTCCCCCTCCCCCTCCCCCTCCCCCTCCCCCTCCCCCTCCCCCTCCCCCTCCCCCTCCCTCTCCCTCTCCCTCTCCCTCTCCCTCTCCCTCTCCCTCTCCCTCTCCCTCTCCCTCTCCCTCTCCCTCTCCCTCTCCCTCTCCCTCTCCCTCTCCCTCTCCCTCTCCCTCTCCCATTTAATCATTAAGAAGTTAGGTATCCTCTGCAGCAGTATTCAAGTATTTGTCTTAAGTCAGTGGAGAGAACAGAGCATCTAGAAACACTACATTTGATTTTAAATTATGTCTTTACAGTAGGTGCATTGAGTTACCTTCTGCAGGTCCTTACTACTCAATTACTTCTCACTGCTCACTGTAAATGGAGCCTAGACAAGTAGCTTAGATTAAATACCTGATATTTGGATGCCTGACTAAAGCTGAGGTTAGGTGGTTCCTAACCTAAGTATACCATATTTTACCTTTTAATTTTTGCATTGTTTTATCTAAAGATTTACCAACATTTAAAGCCCACATGAAGTGTTTCCCTTAAAGAGATACATGTTGAGAGTCAGTTTAAATTGGAGATTTCCATTTTCATGGTGCTGTATACTGTCAAAACTGATCAGAAGGAACACTCAGTGTAATGAACACCTCTCCAGGTCCCATGAAAATCCTTTATCAGAAAGTCATACTACACCAGGTAAGTGAAATACACTGTTTTGACTGAGCTTTCAGTATGCCTTCAGTGATGCCTAGTGACTTGGTTTCCTTGCACTGAAAAATGAATTAGAAAGTACTCTAATATAGTATCATTAAAAAAAAAAAAAACTTGAGCAGACTTCTAAAAATTTCAAGGACCTCAGCATACAGTTGGTCTTACTCATATTGTAACTAACTGCCTTCAGAAAACATTGGTTTGCCCTCCTTGGAGAAAGGCCAGTTCCAGTGGTTTTAGTGTTCTGCTACTGCCAAACCACAAACACAAGAGGCACTCACCACACACAGAGCTTTCACCTTATAATAAGCACATTTTCACTGGTGTCCATAAGCTGTAGTACAATCTACTTCGTGTACATGGTCTGTTAAGCTGTTTAGTGTTTTCTCCTGTATTGGGTTTGCATAGAAAGGCTTTGGTAGCAGTGGGGCTACAGGTGTGGCTTCTGTGAGAAGCTGCTAGAAGCATCCACTGTGTCTGATAGCACCAACGCAGCCAGCCCCAAGATGGACTCACTGCTGGCCAAGGCTGAGCCCAACATCAGCATTGGTAGCACTTCTGTGATAGCATATTTAAGAAAGGGAAGGAAACTGCAGCACAGCAGCAGCCAAAGAGAGGATTGAGAAAATGTGAGAGAAACAACTCTGCAAACACTAGGGTCAGGGAGGAAAATGGGGGAGGAAGTGCTCCAGGTGCTAGAGTGGAGGTTCCCCTGTAGCCCAGCATGAAGGCCATGGTGAGGCAAGCTATGTCCTTGCAGCCCATGAAGGTTAATGGTGGAGCAGGTATTCACCTGCAGCCCATGCAGGATCCCATACCAGAGCAAGAACATGCCTGAATAGTCTCCTGGCAGGATCTGTGGCCCCATGGAGAGAGAAACCCACACTGCAGCAACTTCACTGGCAAGACTGATGACCCTGTGGAAGGGACCCATTCTGGAGCAGTTCATGAAGAACTGCAGCCTACAGGAAAGACTTATATTAGAGAAATTGATGGAAAACTGTTGCCTGTGGGAGGAGCCCCAAACTAAAGCAGGGTTAAGTGTTAGGAGTCCTCTCCCTGAGGTGGAAAGAGTGGTGGAGACAACGTGTGACAAACTGATCATGACCTCCATTGCCCTTCACCTGGACCTCTGCAGAGGAAGAGTGAGGAGAATTTGGGAGTAAAGTTGAGCCCAGGAGGAAGGAAAGAGTTGGGGGGATAGCATTTTTTATTGGTTTGATTTATCCTTATACTACTCTGATTCATTTGGTAATATATTACATTAATTTCCCTAAGTTGAGTCTGTTTTGCTTGTGACAGTAACTGGTGAGTGATCTCCCAGTCCTTATCTTGGTCACCATACTTTCATAATATTTTCTCTCTCCTGTCCATCTGAGCAGAGTGTTAGAGTGGCCTTGGTGGGTACCTGGTGTCCAGCCACAGTCAACTCACCATGGGTAGTCTTTAGGGAAGGCCCATTTGTAAATGTATTATTAGCACTTTCCTATCAGTGTTTTCCCATTGAAACCAAAGTAGTATGTGTGCTTCACAGAAGGCTTCTGAGTCCTGCCCATCCAGGAACACCAGATTATTCCAGCAGTCTTCAGAAGAACTGTCAAATAGAAAGAAAAAGCCCCAGCCCTAATCTTTCGATTGCCTGCATCAGAAATAGTGTGGCCAGCAGGAGCAGGGAAGTCATTCTGCCCCTGTACTCAGCACTGGTTAGGCCACACCTTGAGTACTGTGTCCAGTTCTGGGCCCCTCAATTTAAGAAGGACATTGAGACTCTTGAACATGTCCAGAGAAAGACATCGAGGCTGAGGAGAGACCTCGAGCACAAGCCCTATGAGGAGAGGCTGAGGGAGCTGGGATTGTTTAGCCTGGAGAAGAGGAAGCTTAGGGGAGACCTCATTGCTCTCTACAACTACCTGAAGGGAGGTTGTAGCCAGGAGGGGGTTGGTCTCTTCTCCCGGGCAACCAGCACCAGAACAAGGGGACACAGTCTCATGCTGTGCCAGGGGAAGTTTAGGCTGGAGGTGAGGAGAAAGTTCTTCACAGAAAGAGTTGTTAGCCATTGGAATGGGCTGCCCAGGGAGGTGGTGGCATCATCATGCTTGGAGTTGTTCAGAAAGGGACTGGACGTGGCACTTGAAGCCATGGTTTAGTAAACTAAAGAGTTTGCACCTAAATTACCTAAACCCAAACAAAAACAAAACAAAATTTTAAAATTCACCTCTTAAATTTCCATGTCTCCTTATCAGCCTGTGGCCTAGGAACTGATGTATCTGTTTCAATACAAGACACTTATGCTACTTGAGACACCATGTAGAGTCCAGGACACCCAATAGGATGGGCAGTCTGGATGGAATCTATGCCTTTCTGGTTTAGAGTGAGCAAGCACAAAGGAGAATTTACTTTCAGTATAATTTAGGGTTAGCTGCATTGCTCCACACTGAGTGTACAGATAACACTGATGTCCACTATCAGGAATGGAAACTTAGATTGTGGTGCATGAGGGGGTCATCTTTGTGTACACCAGACCTCAAGGTGTCTCAGCCCTGAAGTGACATCACTGGATGTCTGACATTATATTTAATATGAGTGAAAGTCACCCATAGAAGGTCAAATTAGATTCAGAAGTGTAAATAATTGTATTTTAGATAAATAAATAAGGCCTAAATTAAACTTCTACAGTAAAGACTTTGGTTCTTCCCTTCCCCTTCTATTCATCTGTTAAAGCCAGATATTTCCTCATTTTTTACCCCCTTGAATCCTGACAGACTTTTCTTTCCAACAACAGCAAAATTGTCACTTACTAGGATTTATTTGATCCTCAATTTGAAAATTATTTGGGGAAAGAACAGTTTTTATCAGTATTTCCTCCACAGAAGAGTTTGTTTCCTGTCAAATTAGTCACATATTTTCGTTCTTGTGTGCTTGAGTCAACAGAGCCTCTCCACAATTCCTGTCGAAGAGGATCACTTGGTTTCTTATTACTGTGTTTGTCATTTAGTCAGCCCCCAAGGAGCCAGGCAATTTCTTGTAAAAGTGAAAATGCAAGGTTGCTTCTCTAAGAATAATGTGATTTAACTAGAGAGACACTAAGTTGTAGAAAGAAATATCAGGCAGCAAGGCTAAGAGAATGGGATTACTGGATTTACTGAGGCAATAACATTGATATCGGTAAGTAGCAGTACAAGGGTAAAGGTTATTTTTTTTGACAAATATCATTCTGTTTATTGTTGTGCAACTCCTAAGCTGCTAGATTTTGTATTTAAGAGAGCTTGCACCTTCTCATATACCTGTTGCATCAATACAGAAAAGAAAATTACTTGTAGAAAGTATGATGTCAGTGCTTGGGGTTTTTTTGCCTTGTCTCTTTAATGGAAAATCTTTTGGTCGGTCTGAATGTTCAGAGTGCCTCTAGGTGGTGGGAAGGTGGGGAGAGGAACTTGTGCACATGACTGCTTTTTAGGAATCATAGGATGCTAGGGGTTGGAAGGGACCATCCAGATCATTGAGTTCAACTCCTTTGTCAAAGCAGGATCACCTAGAGTGGATCATACAGGAATGTGTTCAGACAGGTCTTGAAAGTCTCTAGAGAAAGGGAAGTCATTGTGCCCCTGTACTCAGCATGGGTTAGGCCACACCTTGAGTCCTGTGTCCAGTTCTGTCCCTCAGTTTAAGAAGGACATTGAGACACTTGAATGTGTCCAGAGAAGGGCAACAAGGCTGGTGAGAGGCCTTGAGCACAAGCCCTACGAGGAGAGGCTGAGGGAGCTGGGATTGCTTATCCTGGAGAAGAGGAGGCTCAGAGGAGAGCTTATTGCTGTCTACAACTACCTGAAAGGTGGTTGTAGCCAGGTGGGGGTTGGTCTCTTCTCCCAGGCAACCATCACCAGAACAAGAGGACACAGTCTCAAGCTGTGCCAGGGGAAGTTTAGGCTCAAGGTGAGGAGAAAGTTCTTCACTGAGAGAGGTGTTAGCCATTGGAATGTGCTGCACAGGGAGGTGGTGGAGTCACCGTCCCTGGAGGTGTTCAAGAGGAGATTTGACGTGGCACTTGGTGCCATGGTCTAGTCATGAGGTCGGTGGAGACAGGTTGGACTCGATGATCTTTGAGGTCTCTTCCAACTTTAGTGATACTGTGATACTGTGACTACACAACCTCTTTGGGCAGCCTGTTCCAGCGCTCTGTCGCCCGCACAGTAAAGATGTTTTTCCTCATACTGAGGGGTGGAACTTCCTGTGTTCCAGTTTGTGTTGAGGAGATGGGAGAGAAGCTGGGAAGAAAAAATAAAATCAGGAAAATTAGACTGGAAGTATAGTTCAGAGGGAACTGTTCTCTAGGGAATCCAGATGAGCCTGTCTTTCCACATAAATATTTCTCTTAGTTCATCAGTTCCAAGGTCCAGCCTGGGCCATGCATAGCTGTTTTCTCTTCCCATCCAGAACATAGATTCTTTTGAAAGTAATACTTCTGCTGTGTTTTTATGTCACTGGTGCAGAGACTTTAAAGATGAGTGTCTTGCATGCTTACTTGGTCACCTGTGGGGTTGACCAACAGTGTTAATCACACAGAAGGGCTTGGGATAGACTAGACACTACCGTAATGAAACTGAGTGGGAGGAAGAGCCGAGATAGTCCAGCTGTGCGACTGTGCTCTCACTGTGTGATATGTTTACTGTCTGATGCTAACCTTTTCGCCAGCAGCTTTTCTCTCCCTCTGCCTAGCAAATTGGCCCTGTCTGTCCCCAATGTCCTTGCATTACTCTGGAGCTGGTGAGAAGATTGATGAGATAAGAGGAGGGGAGGAAGTGAGACCTAATGGGGCCACCTATGTAAGAGAGAAATTATAGATTAAATTTACTTCCTGCTGTAATAATTCAACACCTCAGGGGCAGGAGCACGCTTCTTTATAAGGGTATGCATTTCTTTTGCCAACTGGCCCTTATAAATGTTTGCACATCAGTTGTGATGGGTTTTGTCTGTTACCCTTCTGCTACTGAAGTTGCTGAAAGCCTCAAGAATAGCCAATAAAATCAGCATCTGATTCTTCTGAATTATTCTGACTAAAAACTGTGTTAGGCAGGATTTTATTTGTCTTATAACAGGGGCAGAACTCAGTAAGGACAAAAACATATTTCTGTAATAACAACAAATATGAAGAAACTGAAAGGAAGTGAAGCAGCTAAATGACTAATTACTTGGCCTATACTATTGCCTGTTACTAGTACAGAATTGTAGCTGTGGCTCTAATCACATGACAGTCAGCCAACATTTTCACTGAGTTGCTTTTTCCAGAGTTCTATAGTTTATCTGTAAATGCAAGTTATAAGATGAAGGGTGCACACAGAAGAAGAAGCCCTTCTAGGAAATGCTGAAAGAAAAGCCTTCCAGCTTTTAACTATGAGGATGCTTTAGGGGTGAAGAATCAAACACTGCATTTAGTAAATGCTGTTAGCCACACATCTGCCAAAACAGAGAAGCAAAAAGCTTGCTAAAAGATTGGTCTAGAGTGAAGCTGTATTTGCTGATGTTTTTACAAGGAAAATAGCACATACCTTTTAAAGTGATGTGCTATTATAGTTTTGCCTTTTTATCTTTGAAACTTCATAGGTGTTAGGGGTGCTGGTTGATAGTAGGCTGAACATGAGCCTGCAGTGTGCCCAGGAAGCCAGGAGGGCCAATGACATCCTGGCCTGCATCAGGAACAGTGTGGCCAGCAGGAGCAGGGAGGTCATTCTGCCCCTGTACACTGCACTGGTTAGGCCATACCTCGAGTCCTGTGTCCAGTTCTGGGCCCCTCAGTTTAGGAAGGATGTTGACTTGCTGGAGTGTGTCCAGAGAAGGGCAACAAAGTTGGTGAGGGGCTTGGAACACAAGCCCTATGAGGAGAGGCTGAGGGAGCTGGGGTTGCCTAGCCTGGAGAAGAGGAGACTCAGGGGTGACTGTATTGCTGCCTACAACTACCTGAAGGGAGGTTGTAGACAGGCAGAGGTTGATCTCTTCTCCCAGGCAACCAGCACCAGAACAAGAGGACACAGTTTCAGGCTGCAGCAGGGGAAGTTTAGGCTGGAGGTTAGGAGGAAGTTCTACACAGAGAGAGTGATTGCCCATTGGAATGGGCTGCCTGAGGAGATGGTGGAGTCACCATCACTGGAGGTGTTCAGGAGGAGACTTGATAGGTTGCTTGGTTGCATGGTTTGGTTGATTAGGTGGTATTGGGTGATAGGTTGGACATGATGATCTTGAGGATCTCTTCCAACCTGGTCTATTCTATTCTATTCTATTCTATTCTATTCTATTCTATTCTATTCTATTCTATTCTATTCTATTCTAGTTTTTTGCATAAATTTCAGTGCATTCCAATCCACAGTTTATATACCTTTCCCTCTAGGTTGGCTTTACTATAAAGTTTTATGTTACACTAACCATATTTTAGACAGTTTAAGTTTTCAGAAATGGCCATTAGTTTGAACTTTCTGCATTCTAAGTATTCAAGGTGAGCTGCTTTGAGATTAGCAGTATTATAGAGGGAGGGATCACTGTATTTTTTGAATATGAAAACCTTTTAAGGGCAGGTAGATCAATGGTCAGTAGTGGATGGGGTATTGAACCTCCAGCAATGTGCACATCACCAGGGAAGGTTTTAACACATGCAAAAATTATCACAGTATCATTAATTATCAAGTACAAAGTCATGTTCCAGTGAAATCAATGGAAAGTTAGCCATGAATTCACTGGAGAGGAGCATTACCCCTAGACTTCGTAGTGTCTTGTAGTGTCCTTCAAATAGCATCTGCTTTGAATTTTACAGCTATGCTTTTCTAAATCCAGATTCTTTTAAATCTGAGTGTTAAAGCCTCTCTCTCTTTCTTTAGCAACCTCAAGGCATAATCTGTAAACTGCAGGAGAATACTGATCTTTGTTTCAGTCTTTTCATCTGATAGTTCAAATGGGTAACAGGAGGCAATTAAGTGTGACAAGCCTGCAATGACCCCAAGGTATGTAGTGGCAGCAGTTCAACTGAAACCATCCATCTTTCAAAATCAAGAATGAAAAACTTACAAAAATGCATTTTTAGTGATCATTAACTTCAAGATTATGCCTCTTAGAGCAGGTTGCTATTCATGACTGAGGAAAAGATACTGGATAGTAGGTTTTGTTTTCATCAAAACCCCCTGGTTCTGGAGGTGCTCAGAAGTCTGCCTAGGACTCTATGAAAGTTTCTTAAGCATCTCCTGATGTGAAAGCAATTTTGCAGCTGTTCAACACCGCCCCCCCCCCCCCCCCCCCCAGCCTAAAAATGATGGAAAATTCCCAAGCTCCAAATATTAGAAGAGGACCAATTTGTAGCAATGTAGCTTGACTGCTCTATATCAGAAATGAGGTCTCTGTGCTCCAGGAGTCTATACCAGTCAGGCAGATGGATGATCCTAGCACAGTGTGCAATATGAAGTTCTAACTTACTGTGATGCCCTGTCAGAGAGCAGACTTGCAAGGCTGACAGGGAGGGCCTGTTAGTTGTGCCTGACTATTATGCTGCAGTATCTGCTGAGCAATGACATGAGGTGATTATCAATTTTTTGTGAGAGAATTCAGGGTCTTCCTAGAGACGGCATACTACTAAGAAAGTCCAGAAAGACATTCGGAAGACTTCTATGTAGATGAAAAGTTTCCTGCATACGTTCAGGATTAAATGGCTTTCATGCTCTAAAGTGATGTTTTATCCTGGTAAAAATGTGATGAAGACTCTGAAGAAGTGCTGAGATTAAAATGTCACAGTATCACAGTATCACAGTATCACCAAGGTTAGAAGAGACCTCAAAGATCATCAAGTCCAACCTGTCCAACCTGTCACCACCAACCTCATGACTAGACCATGGCACCAAGTGCCACGTCCAATCCCCTCTTGAACACCTCCAGGGACGGTGACTCCACCACCTCCCTGGGCAGCACATTCCAATGGCGAATGACTCTCTCAGTGAAGAACTTTCTCCTCACCTTGAGCCTAAACATCTCCTGGTGCAGCTTGAGACTGTCCCCCCTTGTTCTGGTGCTGGTTGCTAGAGAGAAAAGACTGACCCCCACCTGGCTACAACCACCCTTCAGGTAGTTCTAGAGAGCAATGAGGTCTCCCCTGAACCTCCTCTTCTCCCAGCTCCCTCAGCCTCTCCTCATAGGGCTTGTGCTCCAGGCCTCTCACCAGCCTCGTTGCCCTTCTCTGGAAAGATTCAAGAGTCTTAATGTCCTTCTTCAACTGAGTGGCCCTGAACTGGACACAGGACTCAAGGTGTGGCCTAACCAGTGCTGAGTACAGGGGCACAAAGACTTCCCTGATCCTGCTGGCCACACTATTCCTAATACTGGCCAGGATGCCATTGGCCTTCTTGGCCACCTTGGCACACTGCTGGCTCATGTTTTGATGGCTGTCAATCAGCACCCCTAGGTCCCTCTCTGTTTGGTAGCTCTCCAGCCACTCTGACCCCAGCCTGTATCTCTGCTTGTCCTGCATGGAATAAATGAACAATGTTCTGGGCTCAGAATAAAGCACAACACCTTGGTTGGTTTTCATCCCATCTCTAGCTTTGTGCTTCATTAAACAACCAGGAACTCCCAAGGTGGCTCAATAGCTCCTGAAATGTTTCTAACAGATCTGACAGTTGATGGGCACTTTAGAAACAAAATTACTTTTTTCCCCCAAAGACAACAGTCTTAATCCTTCCTTGTACCATGTTTGCAGTGTATAAAATATAGCTTATTTGATCTTCAACAAAGAGAAAAAAGTGAACAAGCAAAACTGTATCTTAACCCTTCTTGTAGCATCAAAGGATAGTATCAAAGGAAGAATAAAGAAGAGGACACATGCTCATTCATCTTCTGTTTCCTTTTCTTTCAACTGAGTGTCATTCACTTAGTTCCACCAGTAGAGCCTTCTGATGAATTCCTTACCTTTGCAGATCACCAGATGTTCATGTTAAACTAAGTGTTCAATTTACCATCAGTTCATGTGGCTTCAGCCCTGTTAGCAGTGACCTGGATCTGCTCCAGGAATTCTTAATTTGTCCAAATGTACTTCCAGCTATTGGTAAACCTTTTGCTCAGCCACATGTTGTAACTCTTAAATCAACTATTCTTTATTGTGTATGTGCTGAATCTCATGTTACACTTCAGAACTCTGAGCCAAAGGCAAGTAAGTAACTTGGGAGCCAGAGATGGAGAGTGAAAGCAAGAAGTCAGAACTGTGTAAAATACTTGAAAGGCCTCATTAGATGTCAGTGTAGCTGCTACACTAGGTATCAGTTGTTGCTGTCAACTGATCTGTTTGACTCTGTGGTACTTTGAGAGATTGCAGTTGACAGAGCAATATCTACCACCAGTTCAAGTGACAACGAGGTGCTTAATTTTTTTGATCTAGAGGTGTTGACTTGCTTTAGTGGATCCTATACCTCCCTTTCACATATGCCCACCAGCTGTTCCTATATCTCAGATCTGTGTTTTACCCATTGCTGTGGTTAGAGAGCTAATGTGTGAATTCAGCTGAGAACTTGTAGTGGCTTCCTTGCCCATCAGAAGGGCATCATGGGGAACACCCTCGGCAGAGGTAAAGCAGTGCTGTTTGTTGGTGTTTTTAATGATACCATTTCAGAGACAGAAGTATAAGAAATATTCATCAAGCCAGGATTTGAATGAAATGAAACTGTTTCTTTAAGGGACAGCAGATATCCAGCCTTAGGTCCTTTGGTTTACACTGGATCATCACAAACCGTGGTGGCAAAAGGTACTTGTGGCAGTGGCTGCATCTGCTCCTCAGGGGAAAAAAAGGGTAATTTGTGTGGTCTTTCAATTACGGCATAGCCACTTTAAAAGGGGAAATGTTCTTTTCTAGTTCACATCTTCTTTTTCTTTTGATTTTTAGAGATTTACTGACGCTAAGATTTGGACTTTTAAAAGAGGGGATGTAATCTGGACATGAGACTACAATGCTGGGACTCTTTATAACTTGGTTTCCCAAGCTGCCTGACACATATCAACTGCTGAGCCTGCTTCACCTCTTCTATTATAAAATGTTGATGTTATTTATGTACTTCAAAGGGACTGGTTAATTAACAACAGCTTGTAGAGTGATTTCAAGATGGAAAAACATGGTAATTACTGCAAACAGTAAAGGCACTGCAGACTAATTTTCATTGCTGATAATGTTGATTAACAAATTTACAGCTTTAATAAAGAGTTACTGCTTTTGGGTGCAAGACTGAGTGAAGAGTTGCCATGAGAACTGATGTAGCTGAGTGTGCTACTGTTCAGCACTACTGATATCTCTTTATTATTATGATAATTTTATTCATTGATTACTAAGACTAGGTCCACCAAAGTGAGTGGCTGTCACTCCCTATTAACCCACCCACCCTTCCTTCCTCCCTTCCTCCCTTCCTTCCTCCCTTCCTTCCTTCCTTCCTCCCTTCCTTCCTTCCTTCCTTCCTTCCTTCCTTCCTTCCTTCCTTCCTTCCTTCCTTCCTTCCTTCCTTCCTTCCTTCCTTCCTTCCTTCCTTCCTTCCTTCCTTCCTTCCTTCCTTCCTTCCTTCCTTCCTTCCTTCCTTCCTTCCTTCCTTCCTTCCTTCCTTCCTTTCCCCCTTCCTTTCCCCCTTCCTTTCCCCCTTCCCTTCCCTTCCCTTCCCTTCCCTTCCCTTCCCTTCCCTTCCCTTCCCTTCCCTTCCCTTCCCTTCCCTTCCCTTCCCTTCCCTTCCCTTCCCTTCCCTTCCCTTCCCTTCCCTTCCCTTCCCTTCCCTTCCCTTCCCTTCCCTTCCCTTCCCTTCCCTTCCCTTCCCTTCCCTTCCCTTCCCTTCCCTTCCCTTCCCTTCCCTTCCCTTCCCTTCCATCTTCTTTTATTTTATGCTGAGGCCTTTTGCAATGACTGACAGTGATACTGAGCATCTTCTTCTACCCATCAGTTTTAGAATTTCAGGACACTTCTGTTTTATATCTGGCTTTCAGATGATCAGCTGAGAAGAGAAGGGCTATTATTCTCGTCCTTTACATGGTTCTGCTGAAGTTGTAATGTAGCTACAGCTGAATGTAAAAGGTGCATAACTAAAAGGGTTCTTCTTCTGGAAGCACAGTTCTGCCTCTTTACAGCTGTGTGCTGTAGCCAATAAGGTCAGACAACCTGTCCTTCTATCTTATCCTCCCCCCTTGGGGCTTCATTGGGTTTTGTGTGACTTTGATCCCATTCATGGTCAATAGATCAGCATCTTGCTGTCTTGAAGATCTAAGTCATGAGATCAGACCTTCAGAGTCTGATGGCGCTGTGTTGTTTCTCAGGGGTATGTCACACTACCAAGACACAGGGGAGCAGAACTTGGCTCCGTAACTCCACAGACAGGTGCAACAGCAGAAGTGTGTCTTGCTGTTTCACCAATACAAGGATAAACCAGAAAAAGATATCTGAAGTTATTTTTGCACTGTGGAGAGCTTCTATATGTTTTAATATTTCTGGTTTTGTCTGAACACCAAAAGTCTGTGGTCAAACTTTACACTCTGAATTATTTGCAGCTGCAAATAAGTAGTTTACTTTTCTTGTGCAGTCAGGGGTTTGTTTGTTTGTTTGTGGGTTTATTTGTTTGGTTTGTTTTGCTTTTTTGAAAGACCCTTTTAGAGGGCAGCTCATAACCTGTATTTCTCTTAGTACTCCAAGGACTGATGTCCCTCTCATTCTCCATTGCCTAAAGACACAGTCTAAGAATAGTATTTGGCTAATGTGTGTACTTCAGTTAGGTAACTAAAATGATGCATAGGAATAGTTGTGGTGGGGCTGCTGAACATTGCCATGGTGAAATGCTGTTGTCTCTTTGCATGGTGGAAACGAGGGAGCTGGGGTTGCTTAGCCTGGAGAAGAGGAGGCTCAGGGGAGACCTTATTGCTCTCTACAACTACCTGAAAGAGGTTGCAGCCAGGTGAGGGTTGGCCTCTTCTCCCAGGCAACCAGCACCAGAACAAGGGGACACAGTCTCAAGCTACACCAGGGGAGGTTTAGGCTGAATGTTAGGAAGAAGTTCTTCATAGAAAGATAGATTGGCCATTGGAATGTGCTGCCCAGGCAGGTGGTGGAGTCACCATCACTGGAGGTGTTTAGGAAGAGACTGGTTGGGACGCTTGGTGCCATGGTTTAGTTGATTAGATGGTGTTGGGTGATAGGTTGGACTCGATGATCTCAAAGGTCTCTTCTAACCTGGTTAATTCTATTCTATTCTATTCTATTCTATTCTATTCTATTCTATTCTATTCTATTCTATTCTATTCTATTCTATTCTATTCTATTCTAAATTTCCATAATGAAATGCTTTTGTGTCTTTACAAGGCAGGTATGGGGAAATAGCAAATCTACTTCCTGTGCATATTCAGGATCATGTCTGCTAAATAAATGATTTAATGGGAGATTACTGGCTTAATCTCGTGTTGGGTGGATTTTGGCTGGATGCCAGAGGCCCACTCTATCACTCTCCTCCTCAGCTGGACAGGGGAGAGAAAATAATGAAAGGCTGGTGGGCCATTAAAAGGACAGAGGGAGATCGGTCACCGGTTACTATCACAGACAAAACTTGAGGAAAAATTAATTTAATCTATTACCAATCAAATCAGAATAGGATAATTAGAAATAAAGCCAAATCTTAAAAGCACCTTGCCCTCACCCCCCTTCTTGGGCTTTACATCTCTTCCAATTTTCTCTAACTTCTGTCCCCCAGCAGTGCAGAGGGAGTGGGGGTTGTGGTGTGTTCATCAGATGCTGTCTCTGCCACTCCTTCCTCCTCAGAGGGAGGACTTCTCACACTCTTATCCTGCTCTGGCATGGTGTCCCTCCCAATGTGAGTCTTTCCCACAGGTTACAGCTCTTCACAAACTGCTTCAGCATGGGTCCTTTCCATGAGGTCAGAAGTCATGCCAGCACCTCCTGATCCACAGTGGGCTACTCTTTCTGCATGGGTTTACAGGTCCTGCCAGAATCTCCTCCAGCATAGGGTCCTTCACGGGCTGCAGGTGGATATCTGCTCCTCCATCGACCGCCACTGGCTGCAAGGGGACAGCCTGATTCACTGTGGTCTTCGTGCCAGGCTGCTGGGGTACCCTGCTTTGACACTTTGAATACCTTCTCCCCATCTTTCTTCAATGATCTTGGTGTCTGCAGGGCTGTTTATCTCGCTTATCATCACTCCTCTCTCCATCTTGAGAGTACCTTGAGTACTGTGTCCAATTCTGGGCCCTTCAGTTGAAGAAGAACATTGAGACTCTTGAATGTGTCCAGAAAAGGGCAATGAGGCTGGGGAGAGGCCTTGAGCACAAGCCCTGTGAGGAGAGGCTGAGGGAGCTGGGATTGTTTAGCCTGGAGAAGAGGAGGCTCAGGGGAGACCTCATTGCCCTCTACAACTACCTGAAGGGTGGTTGTAGCCAGGAAGGGGCTGGTCTCTTCTCCCAGGCAACCAGCACCAGAACAAGGGGACAAAGTCTCAAGCTGCACTAGGGGAGGTTTAGGCTGGAGGTGAGGAGAAAGTCCTTCACAGAGAGCATTGATAGTCATTGGAATGTGCTGCCCAAGGAGGTGATGGAGTCACCATCCCTGGAGGTGTTCAAGAGGGGATTGGATGTGGCACTTGGTGCTATGGTTTAGTGGTGTGGTGGGATGGAAGGTAAGGCCGAGAAGCCTCCTCCCTTCCCCCTTGTAAAGTAAAAGGGAAAAAAAAATTGAAGGGAAAAGAAAAAAAAACTCGCAAGCTGAATTAGCAAAGCAGTGGAGCTATATTTACAAAGCGATGTAGGGTTTGCAGGGGATTATTTACAAATTTACAATATCTACAATATATACAAAGATATACAACAGAGTAACACAGAAATGAGAGTGACCCCCCTCTGGACAGAGGGGGTTCCCCACCTCCGCTCTCCCCTCTCTCCCCCCTTTCCCCAGAGTGGGATAGGAAGAGAGAGAAAAGAGAGGAAAGAAAAAAAAATGTTAGAAGCAGTTTGTGTTAATTGGAAAAGAGTTAATACAGGCCTGTTATCTGTTTTTCTCTCAAGGCCGGAGCCTTGGCAGAAAGCCCAGGACAGAAAGCTGTTGCCTGAAGAAGAGGCGGAAGCAAGACTGACTGAGAAGTGCTGGAAATGTCCAGTATAGTCCCAGCTCAGAAGTGCTTCCTCCCACTCATCCAATGAAATTAGTTTAGACTATTCCTTCCGTTTACCAACTTCCGTCCACCATATTCCCTTTCTTAAGGGGGCAACGTCAACCGGCCACAGTCCACCCCTTCTAAACAATTTCATTGGCTGTTCATACTGTCCATCCAATCCAAAATGATATTTACAGTTCGTGAGTAAAGTTCATAGTCCATTCCGGCTATGCTCAGATGTAGATGATTCAGAAGTCCAAGAAAATCAGAAAATGAGAAAAATGAAAAACAGTTCATTTCTTCACTGACGAAGCGAAGAAAAGGGAAACAGGGAATCTCAGGGTCTCTTAGTTGACTCAGGGCTCTCAGGGATCTCAGGGTTCGTGCACCGTAGATTCCTCGTTGATTCTTCCTTTGGACGCGATGTAGCTGTACAACAGTTTGAAATTAACCTCTTTCAGCTAAAGTTAAATTTCTTTGTGGAATACACTGAATTTCACCATTCTCTTGCATTACCCAATAAGTGTGACCCGGACCTTCAGCTGAAACCACCCCTCGGACAGGTTTAGCCTCTCCTGAGGGTGAAAATACCCAAACAGTTTTACCTAACAGATTCTTTTCTCTAACAACAGGAACTCTATCACCTTCTACTTTCCGTAGCAAATCTGAATGTGCAGGTCCAGCTCGGTTCACTGAACCTCTACTATTTACCAGCCAGGTTGCTTGTGCTAAATGTTTTTCCCAGTTTTTCAAAGATCCACCTCCCATTGCTTTGAGAGTGGTCTTCAACAAACCATTGTAGCGTTCAATCTTCCCTGAAGCTGGTGCATAGTAGGGAATGTGGAATATCCACTCAATACCGTGCTCTTTTGCCCAGTTCTTTACAAGGTTGTTCTTGAAATGAGTTCCGTTGTCTGACTCAATCCTCTCTGGAGTTCCGTGTCTCCACAGGATTTGTCTCTCCAGACCGAGAATGGTGTTGCGTGCAGTTGCATGTGGAACTGGATAAGTTTCCAACCATCCAGTGTTTGCCTCTACCATAGTAAGCACGTATTGCTTACCAGAACGAGAACGTGGTAGAGTGATGTAGTCAATCTGCCAAGCTTCACCATACTTGTACTTGGACCATCTGTCACCATACCACAAGGGCTTAAGTCGTTTTGCCTGCTTAATAGCAACACAAATGTCACAGTCATGGATGACTTGCGTGATAGCATCCATGGAAATGTCTATGGATCTGTCACGAGCCCATTGGTATGTTGCATCTCTGCCTTGATGTCCTGACGAATCGTGAGCCCACCGAGCTAAGAATATCTCACCTCGGTGTTTCCAGTCGAGATCAAGATTAGAGTCCATGTCTACTTGAGAAACTCTTGCAGCTAGATCTGCCTGGTGGTTGTGTTGTTGTTCCTCAGTAGCTTTGCTCTTAGGAATGTGAGCATCGATGTGTCTCACTTTCACTGGAATTCTCTCGATTCGATCAGCAATGTCCTGCCACAGGTTGGCTGCCCAAATGGGTTTTCCTTTTCTCTGCCAACCACTCTTCTTCCAGTTCTTTAGCCAACCCCATAGAGCATTGGCTACCATCCATGAGTCGGTGTAGAGATAAAGCTTTGGCCATCTCTCACGTTCAGCTACGTCGAGAGCTAGCTGGACAGCTTTTACCTCTGCAAACTGACTGGATTCTCCTTCTCCATCTTTCGCCTCTGCAACTCGGCGTGTTGGACTCCACACTGCAGACTTCCACCTTCGCCTGTTTCCAACAAGACGACAGGAACCGTCTGTGAACAAAGCATATTTCTTTTCATCATCAGAAAGGTCATTGTAAGGAGGAGCTTCCTCAGCACGAGTTACTTTCTCCTCTGGAGGTTTAGCACAGTTGATACCTTCAGGCCAACTTGAGATCACCTCCACTAGACCAGGTCTTTCAAGATTTCCCATTCGAGCTCTCTGTGTTATCAGAGCCATCCACTTGGACCAGGTTGAGTCTGTGGCATGATGTGGTGTGGATCCTTTGCCTTTGAACATCCAA
This sequence comes from Melanerpes formicivorus, assembly GCF_026170545.1. Classification (NCBI taxonomy): domain Eukaryota; kingdom Metazoa; phylum Chordata; class Aves; order Piciformes; family Picidae; genus Melanerpes; species Melanerpes formicivorus. The sequence continues at coordinate 3,470,696 of NW_027142355.1, forward strand.
TTCAAAACTGGTAATCTGGGAGCTAGAAGAAGTTGTGATTCAGTTCCAATCACTTCAGAAGATGCTTTTACTCCTTCATAGGCAGCTAAAATTTCTTTCTCTGTTGGAGTATAATTAGCCTCTGAACCTCTGTAACCTCGACTCCAGAAACCAAGAGGTCGTCCACGTGTCTCACCTGGAGCTTTTTGCCACAAGCACCAGGTTGGACCATTGTCACTTGCAGCCGTGTACAAAATGTTCTTAATGTCTGGACCATCTCGGACAGGTCCCAGACCCATTGCTTGAATCACCTCTTGCTTTATCTGGTCAAAGGCTGCTTGTTGTTCAGGTCCCCAGTGGAAATGGTTTCTCTTTCGAGTCACATCATACAGAGGTTTCACAATCTGACTGTATCCAGGAATGTGCAGTCTCCAAAATCCCACTATCCCCAAGAAACGTAGGGTCTCTTGCTTATTTGTGGGACTTGCCATGGTAGAGACTCTATTTACCACATCCACTGGAATGTGTCGGCGTCCATCCTGCCACTGCACTCCTAGGAACTGAATTTCTGTGGTAGGTCCTTTCACCTTGTCTCGCTTGATGGCAAAACCTGCATCCAGAAGAATGTCAATGATTTTGTTACCTTTCTTGAAAACTTCCTCAGCAGTTTTACCCCAGACAATGATATCATCGATGAACTGGATGTGTTCTGGAGCACCTCCTTTCTCCAGAGCATCGTGGATCACTGCATGACAGATGCTTGAGCTGTGGATCCAGCCCATTGGCAGCCTGTTGAAAGTGTACTGGATTCCTCTCCAGGTGAAAGCAAACTGAGGCCTGCATTCCTCTGCTATGGGAATAGAGAAAAATGCATTAGCAATGTCTATGGTAGCATACCATTTGGCCTCTTTGGATTCCAGCTCATACTGTAGCTCCATCATGTCTGGTACTGCTGCACTCATGGGTGGTGTCACTTCATTCAGGGCTCGGTAGTCTACTGTCAGACGCCAGTCTCCATTCTGCTTCCGCACAGGCCACACTGGACTGTTGAAAGGTGAATGAGTTTTGCTGACGACTTTCTGACTCTCCAACTGACGAATCAGATTCTGAATGGGCAACAAAGAGTCACGGTTGGTTCTGTATTGTCTGTGATGCACAGTCTGAGAAGCAACCGGCAATTTAATGTCCTGTATCTTATGTTGTCCCACAACTGCAGATTCATCAGAAAGCTCAGGTCTGGCAGATAGCTTCAATTTTTGTCCATCAATTTCTATTGAAGCTACTCCAAAAGCCCATTTGTAACCTCTAGGGTCTTTGAAACGCCCTTCTCTCAGAAAATCAATTCCCAAAATACAAGGTGCGTCAGGTCCGGTCACAACTGTATGCTTCCTCCATTGTTTACCAGTTAAACTTATGTTAACCTCTACCTTACTTAACTCTTGAGATCCACCAGTGACTCCCAGAATAGTTATAGACTCTGATCCCTGATAATTTGATGGTATTATGGTGCACTGAGCTCCTGTGTCAACCAAGGCCCTGTACTTCCGAAATTGTGAAGTGCCAGGCCACTGGATGTACACATCCCAATAGATTCTGTTATCTCTGTTATCCCTCTCCTCCCCCTGGCGGGAGGCAGGGCACCCCTAGTTATGGGGAACATGTGCACATGTGCATTGCACATATTGTGCAGGGTTATAACTTTGCATGTTATAACTGGAGCCACTGTTGGAGCCATAAGAGTCGTTCTGGGGAACTGTAGAAGTAACAGCTACCCTTCTGGTATTGCTACCTCGGGTTCTGCCACTTTGCAATTCCCTCAGCCTCCTGAAAAGATTAGAAGTTGGTTGGCCATCCCAGCGGTTCATGTTCTCACCAAACTGATCACGCAGAGTTATCCAAATAGTTCTACGTGATTGCCTTGGTGGTCTGTTTTGGAATGACCTGTTTTGGAATGACCTGTTTTGGAATGACCTCCTTGGAGGACGTGTATTCCTCACAGATGAAACTTGTACCCACCTGGAGGAAGAATTGAAACTATCCCTTTGTGCCAATTGGGATATGGAATTTCTAAATTCATCTTTTAACTCTCTTATGCAATTCTGAATATCACCAGACATAGTTTTAATGGCCGAAACCAAAGAACCACGTGTCATGCTATCCTCCAATTGTCTCATTTGATCACTGAATTGGCCAACCGTGGGAGAAGCTCCACCATAACTTCTTGACACAATTCTGCTTGCCAGAATGTTTGCATAATTGGAAGGAGCAAGTTTGATGATCTTTTTAGCAAGACCAATACCCACAGGAATGTCATCAGGATTCAGAGTTTCATGTTCACCATAGAGTAGCTCTCTAACAGCAAATTCTCTCAAGCGCTTAATTCCCTCATCTATGGTAGTCCAGGGTTTAGGATTCCATGGAAGATCATCTCGGGAAGGGTATCTCAGGGCAACCGCTATTAAAAGGCGTATCCACAGATTAACCTTACCAAGAGCTTCGCCTAGATGTCTATCTATTCCATTGTCCCTCGAGAGAGTTCCTAACTGAGCTGCTGACTTGTCTCCAACTGTTAGAGCTGAAGCACCTGTATCATAACACCTACTAAGCCAAGCTAGAACTGGCTCCTTATCTGCCCTGGTGAAATCTTTACGGACATTTCGCAATTCCTCCCTTGGAGAAGAACAGTCCGTAATATCATCTTCATCTTCATCTCCCTGAATTCTTTGCCCATAAAATCCTGCTGTCATTCTCCTAAGGATCTCTTTAAGCTGAGAACCACCTTTGCCAGCTGCCTTCCTAGCTTCATCTCTATCCTGCTTTGATCTCACTAGGTTAGCTAGATCTTTAAAACAAACCTTCTCTTCCTCCTGAGCAGGATCTTTTAGAGTAGAGGGCCCCTCACCAGGATCAGTCTCCACCTCTTCTTCTCCATCTTGGGCCTTTGCAGCTCTAGTCTTTAAAGGAGCCAACTTAACTGGAGCTGTGTTTGAATTTACAGCCACCTTAATGGAAGCTGACAGGTCCTGAGATAAATCAGCTGCTGGGGCAGTGACTTCCGGTCCCACCGAGGGAGTGGGTGGAAGTGACGTTGCTCCATTAATGGCCGACGGAGAAGAAGAAGAAGGAGAAGGAGTGGGAGAAGGAGTAGGCGCCATGTTGATACCAGCCGATGCCCTTGGCTGCTTGCCAGAATCAGAAAAGTCATTTAGAGCTGCCTTACCAATTAACTTTTTAGCCTTCTTTTTGACTGACACAGGTTCTCCACAGTCCTCGTCACTAGATGACTCTGGGACTGATCGAGAGCCACGGCGTTTTCTTTTTGATCTAGTTTTAATAACAAAACACGCCCTGGACACCTTTCTCTCTCGCCGTAAAGAAATCAGGAGATACACGATAATTATCACCAGCAGCAGAATTATAGACATGAAATAAATCACCTTTGGATCCCAGGCATCACCTAAAGTTACTCTCTCCTCAGGCGGAATCTTAAAACCCTTTATCTCAATTGGGAGAGTGGTGGAGGTAACATTCCTGTATCTCACTGGCCATAATAAATTAATACATTTTCCATACCATAATTTAACTCTATACATAACCCACATATAAATTGTCCGCACCAAATATTTACCCAGGTAATCCAAAATCAAACCCAAACAATATCTGTAAACCAGAGCCCCAAAAATTGAAAAGAATAATCGCTCCACAAACCACAATACCTTCATGTTTGCTAATTCAGCTAGAAAACACTAAATCAATCAAATAATAAATTAAACTAATTATCTGCCGCACGTCAACCGGCCACAAGTGGTCATGAGGTGTTGGGTGCCAGGTTGGACTTGATGATCTTTGAGGTCTTTTCCAACCTTATTGATTCTATGATCTGCAGTTGCCACAGTGCAGGGTTTTTCCCCTTCTTAAAAGTGATATCACAGAGGCACCACCACCATCACTGATGGGCTCAGCATTGGGCAATGGCTGGTCTGCCCTGGAGCTGGCTGACATTTGTTTCATTAGACATGGGGGAAGCTTCTAGCAGTTTCTCACAGAAGGCATTCCTGTATCTCCCCCTTCTACAAAAATCTTGCTGTACAAACCCAATGCATCTGTTATCACTGCCCAGCCAAGCAAGCAGAAAGTAGCCACTTTTGTATCTATACCATCAACAAAGAGGTAGCTGCTTACAATGTCCAAATCAATTACAATGCATAACAGAAGATAAAAATGCCAATGAGAGTACAAACTGAACATGAGGTGCTGTATTAATATCACAGTATCACTAAGGTTGGACGAGACCTCAAAGATCATTGAGTCCAACCTGTCACCCAAGACCTCATGACTAGACCATGGCACCAAGTGCCACGTCCAATCCCCTCTTGGACACCTCCAGGGATGGTGACTGCACCACCTCCCCAGGCAGCACATTCCAATGGCGAATGACTCTCTCAGTGAAGAACTTTCTCCTCACCTCCAGCCTAAACTTCCACTGGCGCAGCTTGAGACTGTGTCCCCTTGTTCTGGTGCTGGTTGCCTGGGAGAAGAGACCAACCCCTTCCTGGCTACAACCACCTTTCAGGTAGTTGTAGAGGGCAATAAGGTCACCCAATCCCCGCTCCCTCAGCCTCTCCTCATAGGGCTTGTGCTCAAGGCCTCTCACCAGCCTTGTTGCCCTTCTCTGGACACGCTCAAGTGTCTTGATGTTCTTCCTAAACTGAGGGACCCAGAACAGGACACAAGACTCAAGGTGCAGCCTAACCAGTGCAGAGTACAGGGGCACAATGACTTCCCTGCTCCTGCTGGCCACACTATTCCTAATTCAGGCCAGGATGCCATTGGCCGTCTTGGCCACCTGGGCACGCTGCCTGACTTTGGTTAGTAAAGCCTATGATCTTGCTCTGCAATGGTGCAGGTAAAGATAGGAACCAGATTCATTTTAGGTCCTAGTTAAGCTTGGAGGGCTGAACTTAGTTGACCTGATAAACAGATGATAAGTATAGACAATCACAATGCCATTTTAACAGGAACTGTATGAAAATGATTAAATGCTCACAGCTCTTCAGCAGAAATACAGCTTCAGTTGTTTCATTTTATATATATATATATATATATATATATATGTATTTCATTTCACGTATGAAAGCTTAGAATGCATGCTTTGAGAGGGAGGCTATACACATAAATTGATAGCATTAGCAAAATGCAGTATGCCATTAAAACAGAAGTAATAAATTTTGGGAATAATGTGAACAGCTTGACTTTCCCCTATCTGTTATTTAAGACTTAACTGTGTTAGAGGTGTGCTAGAGTTAACAAAGACCACCCTACATGAAATAATGACATAATGTAAGGCATCTGTGCCTTTTTAACAAAGGGGGGGAATGCTGGAGGGAAACTTCAACCCCCCACATAGTAAAAGCATAAAAATACATACTACCCATTGGCTGATTGGTCTCACCTCACAATAATTTGATTACTATTAATAATCACATGCTTCAGCAATCTTGGGAATCCTGGTACATCAGTCCTGCTTCCACTGCATTCAGTGGCAGAACTAAGCTTCCCACAGGGTTCAGTAACTACGAAATATAGCATTGAAGAGTGAACTTAGAAACAAGGATATGTGGTTGTTTGCAGAGCTCTGTGTGTGAGTACAGTGGTAAAGTCCCTGGGTCCTTAGTCAAATAAATTTCCTGTCCACAGTAATTGTAATGTGTAATTGTAATGATGGGCGGAGTCCAATGGGATGTCATTCAACAAATCCAAGTGCCAGGTGCTGCACTTTGGTCACGGCAACCCCATGCAGAGCTACAGGCTGAGGTCAGAGTGGCTGGAGAGCTCCCAGACAGGGAGGGACCTGGGGGTGCTGATCAACAGCTGCCTAAACATGAGCCAGCAGTGTGCCCAGGTGGCCAGGAGGGCCAATGGCATCCTGGTCTGCATCAAGAACAGTGTGGCCAGCAGGAGCAGGGAGGTCATTCTGCCCCTGTACACTGCACTGGCTAGGCCGCACCCTGAGTACTGTGTCCAGTTCTGGGCCCCTCAATTTAAGAAGGACATTGAGACACTTGAGCGTGTCCAGAGAAGGGCAACGAGGCTGGGGAGAGGCCTGGAGCACAAGCCCTATGAGGAGAGGCTGAGGGAGCTGGGATTATTTAGCCTGGAGAAGAGGAAGTTCAGGGTTGACCTCATTGCCCTCTACAACTACCTGAAGGGAGGTTGTAGTCAGGCAGAGGTTGGTCTCTTCTCCCAGGCAACCAGCACCAGAACAACCAGAACAGGCTGGTGAGAGGCCTTGAACACAAGCCCTATGAGGAGAGGCTGAGGGAGCTGGGATTGTTTAGCCTGGAGAAGAGGAGGCTCAGGGGTGACCTTATTGCCCTCTACAACTACCTGAAGGGTGGTTGTAGCCAGGAGGGAGTTGGCCTCTTCTCCCAGGCAACCAGCACCAGAACAAGGGGACACAGTCTCAAGCTGCGCCAGGGGAGGTTCAGACTCGAGGTGAGGAGGAAGTTCTTCACCGAGCGAGTCATTCGGCATTGGAATGGGTTGCCCAGGGAGGTGGTTGAGTCATCGACCCTGGAGACGTTCAAGGGGAGATTGGACGTGGCACTTGGTGCCATGGTCTAGTCATGGGGTCTGCGGTGTCAGGTTGGACTCGATGATCCTCGAGGTCCTTTCCAACCTAAGTGATACTGTGATACTGTGATACTGTGATACTGTAACAAGAGGACACAGTTTCAGGCTGCAGCAGGGGAAGTTTAGGCTGGAGTTGAGGAGAAAGTTCTTCACCAAGAGAGGTATTAGTCATTGGAATGTGCTGCCCAGGGAGGTGGTGGAGTCACCATCCCTGGAGGTGTTCAAGAGGAGATTGGACGTGGCACTTGGTGCCATGGTTTAGTAGTCATGGGTCTGTGGTGACAGGTTGGACTTGATGATCCTCGAGGTCTCGTCTAACCTTGGCGATACTGTGATACTGTGATAATTAGGGCTATGTAATAAACAAAGTTTTGGTATTCTATATTTAGAAATAAAGGATTTCTGTGTAGGAGGAGGAAGAGGGTGCTTTTTGTGTGCAACTCTCATGCACTGCCCTATAAAGTGGGAGCTGCAGCTAAGCCTCTGAGCTTGCATCTGGAAAGAGGTGCTTGGTGGGACTAAAGCTCTCTGACAGCAAATCTACAAATGATTATAGTCCCAGCATTTGTTAGCTTACATTTTTGACTGGTGCTGGTAGCAGCTCTCTACCCGTCATGGTTTACACAGTTTACACTTAACAGCAGAATTGAGTGCTGCTTTCAATACTCTGCTGACTCTCTGTCTCATCTCCTTGATCCTTTTTCAGACCTGCAGCTCCCAGTTGTCACCCCAGAGTGCTCTGGCCAGCCTGGGCTCTCACGGACCAGTGCCACAAGCAACGTGTCCCAGGGCAGCAAAAGCACTGACAAGACACATGCTGCGAATCTGCGGCACTGGTGGATGCAGAGCAGGAGCGCACAGCTGTAAGCAAAACAATGCCCTACCCTCAGAAACAGCCAGTGCTCCATCCTGCTCTGAGGGTCAGAGACAGAATGGAGCAACACAGCAGGTGGAGCACTTGGATGTGTTCCATCTCTTATACTTGCTTAACCTTTGTTTCTGTACTAGCCAAGCTTGCACATTTGTGTGTGTGTGAACAGCTGTTTTTATGTTGAGGGCATTGAAATACCTAGACAGATAAATACAGACCCAGAGACACTCCTGTGAATGTTTAGAGCTCATGCTGGCTGAACTATTTCCTGCTCCCATCTCTGCCTTTCCCCTACTGCAGACACAAACATTCAGTCCTTTGGACAGGGAGCCTCCTTTTAGCAAAAGACCAAGGAGTTTCTGAGAACTAACTATCCAAGTGCTGGTTTCTGTGTTACAGTACCTCACAAATTTTATACTCTGGAGGACCTACCGTTCTGCACAAGGGAGAAAAAAGTCTTTTAAAGATAGATATTATTAGACTCCCTTAACAGATCACAAAACTGAGGTCCGGAAAGGCCACAGACTGCCAAAGAATACACAGAACTAGGAGGATAGCCAAATGTCCTTTACCAGTGATCAGTCTTGGAGGCCTGTAATTTGTGTAGTCATCTTCTCGTTGCGTTTGTTATGGAAGGAAATCGATACTCAGATCTTACCAGGCAGAATAATCATATTTATGAATAGGACCAAGCATAGCTGAAATTCCCCAAATAATAGAATAGAATAGAATTAACCAGGTTGGAAAAGACCTTTGAGATCATGAAGTCCAACCTATCATCCAACACCATCTAATCTATTAAACCATGGCACCAAGCACCCCATCCAGTCTCTTCCCAAACACCTCCAGTGATGGTGACTCCACCACCTCCCTGGGCAGCACATTCCAATGGCCAATCTCTCTTTCTATGAAGAACTTCTTCCTAACATCCAGTCTAAACCTCCCCTGGTGTAGCTTGAGACTGTGTCCTCTTGTTCTGGTGCTGGTTGCCTGGGAGAAGAGACCAGCCCCCACCTGGCTGCAACCTCCTTTCAGATAGCTGTAGACAGCAATAAGGTCTGCCCTGAGCCTTCTCTTCTCCAGGCTAAGCAACCCCAGCTCCCTCAGTCTCTCCTCATAGGGCTTGTGCTCCAAGCCCCTCACCAACTTTGTTGCCGTTCTCTGGACACATTCCAGCAAGTCAACATCCTTCCTAAACTGAGGGGCCCAGACCTGGACACAGGACTTGAGGTATGGCCTAACCAGTGCAGTGTACAGGGGCAGAATGACCTCCCTGCTCCTGCTGGCCACACTGTTCCTGATACAGGCCAGGATGCCATTTGCCCTCTTGGCTGCCTGGGCACACTGCAGGCTCATGTTCATCCTACTATCAATCAGTACCCCCAGGTCCCTCTCTGCCTGGCCGCTTTCCAGCCACTCTGACCCCAGCCTGTAGCACTGCATGGGGTTGTTGTGGCCAATGTGTAGAACCTGGCACTTAGATGTGTTAAATCTCATGCCCTTGGACTCTTCCCTTCCCTTCCCTTCCCTTCCCTTCCCTTCCCTTCCCTTCCCTTCCCTTCCCTTCCCTTCCCTTCCCTTCCCTTCCCTTCCCTTCCCTTCCCTTCCCTTCCCTTCCCTTCCCTTCCCTTCCCTTCCCTTCCCTTCCCTTCCCTTCCCTTCCCTTCCCTTCCCTTCCCTTCCCTTCCCTTCCCTTCCCTTCCCTCCCCTCCCCTCCCCTCCCCTCCCCTCCCCTCCTCTTCCTTCCTCTCCCCTCCCCTTCTTTGGCTGAATTTTGGTTAAGTCTAAGAGGAGCTTTTCTCTGTCCCTTTCCCTTTTTGGACAGGGGATGGAGGGGCAGAGAGACAGTTTCCCTGGTCTCTTGACCAGGGGGGTTCTCATGTTCGTTGTTGATTGTAAAAACCTGTAAATATTGTAAATCCTGTGTATTTTGTACCTATCCATTGCATTCCATTGTAGATTGTAGTTTTGCCTGTAAATACAGCTTTCATTTCCATCCAACTGAGCTGGTCTGGCAAAGTTAATATTGGGGAGGGAATTTTCAACCCACCACATGCACTCTCAAACATAACTCTCTCCTAACATAGTTACTTTTTGTACATGGAAATTAAGATACTGATCGCAATGAAAAGACATAATGTAAAGCATTGTTCCAGCCTGCTTGGTTTAATCTACTGCATTGCTTAACTTGGGATGGGGGGAGGAGGCTAATTTCCTATTTCCACTAATTTGACTCTTTCACTATTTTCTTAATTTCCTCATTTGCAAAAGCACTGCACTAATGCTATGTATTTTTATTGCTTTCCAGGAATCAAGTATCAGCTTCACCATACCAGAAAGATGGACTTAAAGCTCAAGACCTTTCCGTCATCATCAAAGCATATGTTCTGGTAACATCCTTAACACCTCTGAGGGCATTCATTCATTCAACCACCACTGTCTGGCACCCACCCAAGAAAAAGCACTTTTACATAAAGGTAAAACATTTAATTTCCTATTTTTTTCCATCTTGCAGGCAAAGTAGAGAAAAATGGGGGGGGGGAACATATCTTTAGTCTCTTTTGCTCCTTTTTAATTTGCAGTCCACAGCTGACAGTGAATATCCCCCTGAAGTACAGCTTTCATTTCTCAGAACAAGTGGAGTTAGCTTCACAGAGCCCAGAAGATTTGCCCTTTGCTGTGGGGGTTATGAAGGGTCCTGGGCTTTGCTTGCCTCAGAGCCCAATTTTATTGGTGACATTTCACAGCAGTTGCAAGGTTGGAGTTTTCTCTAAAGCACAGCAGTGTGGATGCTGTCAGGCAGTAACATCTGTCGACAGCTGCTAAAAAGGAAAGTCAATATTTAAAATAGTTTGTTTAGATTTCTTTTTATTTGGGTGCAGTAAAACAGAATGGAGGAGGGTCAGGACACTTCTAAATAAGGGGAAGGAAGTAGACTATGGAGATGTTGGGCTTCCCATTGCCTTGGTTTTATGAAAAAGGATGTTTCACATGTCCCTTAATTGGATGAACTCTGGACACCTCCAAGTGCCTGGAGAGAACTCTCTTTCTCCACATCGAGTTTGCTTAGCAGCCCTATGGATTGCAAACTTACCTTCACATTCCTTTGTTCTTTCAGTAAGGTACTGTGCTTGCAGCATGGCAGACCTTTGTGAAGGACCTATAGTTTTGAGGCTTCACCTTCCTTTTAGAAAAAATAAGGTCACAAACTAGCAGTAACTTATTGAGACCATATAGCTCAGCTTATGCAGGAGCCATTTTAGGATGGGTCTGCTTTGTGTCTGCAGCCCTTTGGGGTAGAAGCAAGTCTTGACTTTGAATTGGTTTGAGTGTTACAGTGTCACTACCAGGGCTCCTGATGCCAGCCATTTGGTATGTTCTATCATTTTAGCTCTCTCAAAGTTAAGTGCCTAGTCTAAGCTCATTATCTAATTCTAGTTATTGGAGAAACAGACACCTCTAGAGAATGAATCATCCCACTTAGTTTAGGCACTAATTTTGGAAAGAGTTTCCTGCTAAAAACATTTGCTTCTTTCTGTGGACTAGGACATGTGAAGGTTTAGATTGCCAAAATTAGGTGAGATGAACTTGCTTCTCTTTCTTTTCTCCCTGAGAAGCTACGGAAACCCATGTAGAAAAAGTATTTTGCCAGCTCTTTACCTCTGTTTACATCAGGTAGACTAATAGTCACTTACTTTTAAACATTGGGGTTCAGGTCTGGTTTGCATTTACTGAAATAGCAAAATGTCCAGCAAAATCAGTACCACAGCTGAAGTAGGGACCACTTTAAAGGTTAGTAGTCATTAGTAATTGTGATATTCCCACTTAGGGAAGTCTGCTGAACAGGGTGCCAGCCACCATTTACAGAGCACTTTGGCAGCTGAAGAAGCCATAAAAATAATAGATAGAACCAGCAGTACATCTACAGTAGTTCCAACCTGGATACTGCTGCAGTGGTGTTATATCTTCCATAGCTTTTGGGAGACTTGTCAAAATGGCAAGAAATTAACAAAAAATAGGCACCACAGAGATAACATTTGCAGTGATATATGGATTGAAATGCAAATGGAATGGAATGGAATGGAATGGAATGGAATGGAATGGAATGGAATGGAATGGAATGAAATGGAATGGAATAGAATAGAATAGAATAGAATAGAATAGAATAGAATAGAATAGAATAGAATAGAATAGAATAGAATAGAATAGAATAGAATAGACCAGGTTGGAAAAGACCTTTGAGGTCATTGAGTCCAACCTATCATGCAACACCATCTAATCAACTAAACCATGGCACCAAGCACCCCATCCAGTCTCTTCCCAAACACCTCCAGTGATGGTGACTCCACCACCTCCCTGGGCAGCCCATTCCAATGGCAAATCTCTCTTTCTATGGAGAACTTCTTCCTAACATCTAGCCTAAACCTCCCCTGGCGTAGCTTGAGACTGTGTCCTCTTGTTCTGGTGCTGGTTGCCTGGGAGAAGAGACCAGCCCCCACCTGGCAGAAAATAAGGTGTATCAGACTGTCACTCAGCATAAACATTCTGCCCTATAAAGAATCTGAAAGGAGTCAGGGAGTTTCCAGGAGAACTGTGACACTGGGGATTGATCAAGTGGCCAGAAAGGGCTACTGTGAAAATCATAGAGGCTTCTGTACTAGGTGCAGAAGCATCAGGCAGGAAGATCATCAGTCAGAAAACAACACTTGGGAGAAGGTTTGAATTCAACCACTTATATTCTTTGGGATGAAACTACATCAAGTTTCTCATAAACTTCGTGGAGCCATCATCTGTTGACATTGGGATGTACAACACCAACAAAATGATCTTCTCTCCCAAAGTAGCCAGTGGAGCTATATATTTGTACCAGCCAAGGAGCTTGTCTGGTAAACTCCTGAGCTTTCATTTTCTACCAACTCTGTTGTGTAGGAAGGAAAATTGTTTGTTACATTGTGAACATAACAATATTTAATTCTTTTTTTGCAATAGTCAATAAAGGCAGAAAGGATCTCTAAGAATTGTTCTTCCACTGATTGGCAGAATACCTGTTTGTGTCACTTGAGGTCTGAATATGCATGTAGAGGAAACTTTGGTCAGGAAAACTTGGCTAGTGTTTGATGTGTTTTCCCCAAAGAGGAGCTGACTGAATTTCTAATTTTTTTTTTTTTTTTTTAATAACTGATTATCACAGTATCATAGTATCAGCCAGGGTTGGAAGGGACCACAAGGATCATCTAGTTCCAACCCCCCTGCCATGGGCAGGGACACCCTACACTAGATCAGGCTGGCCAGAGCCTCATCCAGCCTGGGCTTAAACACCTCCAGGGACGGGGCCTCGACCACCTCCCTGGACAACCCATTCCAGGGTTTCACCACTCTCATGGTGAAGAACCTCCTCCTCATGTCCAGCCTGAATCTCCCCACCTCCAGCTTCATTCCATTCCCCCTAGTCCTATCACTACCTGAGATCCTGAGAAGTCCCTCCCCAGCCTTCTTGTAGCCCCCTTCAGATACTGGAAGGCCACAGTTAGGTCACCTGGGAGCCTTCTCTTCTCCAGACTGAACAGCCTCAACTCCTTCAGTCTGTCCTCATAGGAGAGGTGCTCCAGCCCTCTGATCATCCTCGTGGCCCTTCTCTGGACACCATCCAGCACCTCCATATCCCTCTTGTAATAAAATAATTGTAATCTGCTGTATTATCACCACAGAAGCACTGCTTTCAGTAAAGTTGGACAGTAATTTAGAGACCCCCCCCTCAGTGTATAGAAGCCTCTGGTCAGCAAATTCTTTCACACTAGCACAACTAAACTGTTCTTGATGAGAAAATGTGGCTAACTGGGTTACATTATTGTTATGACCTCAGTATGGTAGGTTTAAATTTTGATCCCCTATGTATAAAAGCACTTCATGGTTGCTAAAAGTAACCAGAATGTGGTATACATAAAGGGCAGATGTTTTAAAAGGCTGGAGATGGGGTATCAGATGATATCAAATAATTAAGAGAAACTGTGTAGAAGTAAAAAAAAAAAAAAAGGGATTTAATTAATTAAATAATACTGCATTCCTCCCTGATTCTTTGTTAGCAACCTGATGTGAATGATTTTAACAAGAACTTTTGCTTATCCTAATCATAGTGGCAAGACTTCACAGAATTGTAGAATCACGGAATCAATAAGGTTGGAAAAGACCTCAAAGATCATCGAGTCCAACCTGTCACCCAACACCTCATGACTACCAAAACATGGCACCAAGTGCCACATCCAATCCCCTCTCAAACACCTCCAGAGATGGTGACTCCACCACCTCCTTGGGCAGCCCATTCCAATGGCTAACAACTCTCTCAGTGAAGAACTTTCTCCTCACCTTGAGCCTTAACTTCCCCTGGAGCATCTTGAGACTGTCCTCTTCTTCTGATGCTGATTGCCTGGGAGAAGAGACCAACCCCCTCCTGGCTACAACCTCCCTTCAGGTAGTTGTAGAGAGCAATAAGGTCTCCCCTGAGCCTCCTCTTCTCCAGGCTAAGCAACTCCGGATCCCTCAGTCTCTCCTCATAGGACTTGTGCTCCAGGCCTCTCCCCAGCCTTGTTGCCCTTCTCAGAATGACTTTTTGAATAAACATTAGCCAAATGGCAGTTTGGGAAGAGTTCAAGTGTGTTTTGCTGCCAGGCCTTCTCTGGATTATACATATTTTAGCATCTTGGTTCAGAAAGCAAAAGAAAGTAAATCTGAGGTGGCGTGAGGACTTTGTGTGTAGTCAAGGGGTGGTAAAAGTGTGACTAGATTTGAAGCCTGGTTGGGAAGATGCAGGAAATTCAGAGGAGGGAATGGCTTTTTGCCACATAATTTTACATGAGACTTGTGCAATAGCCTCATTTCCTTGAGGAAATTTGAAAACCCTTTATTTAGACCATCTGTGTTGGAAAATTAATAATAAAATAGGAGCTTAATATTTTGCACATGGTACCAATTAAGGCATGGGTTTCTGTCAATCTGTGCAAGATTTCCCTCAATGTTAATCGACATTTTGCTTGCATATTCAGCAGAATGCTGACCCCTGAATACTTTTTTCTCTCTCCCTCTCTCTCTCTCTTTTGTTTTTTAAAAGAAGCTAGTGTGTGAAATGGTCATTTAGGATTAATTATCTCAACTTTTAACACACTGTGAAGTACTTTATTTGCCCTGCCATTAAACTTTCCCAGACCAGCCCAGGTTCTTAAAGAAGAGATGCACTTCTGGAAACTGTGGTGGTGCCACGTCGTGCGTCACATGTGAGAGCTGTTCTGTGCTTTTAGCAGCTCCTCGTGGTCCAGCTCTGACTCACTCTCCTTTCACTTTTCCAAAACAGACGGTCATGTGCCTCCTGGGTTGGAATTCCTCGACTAGTGTTCTTGCATAACCCTCGATACCCTTAGCTGAAATTATGATCTTAAGTGATTCTCCTGTTGTGCAGTGAAGTAAACACAACTTATTAAAGCAGTTTGCTGTTAAGCTTCCTGTGGTAGAAGTCACTATAATGTTCACTGAAATTCTCTCTCTGTGTATTAAACATTTGGAAACTTGAGTAAAGAGAACTAATTTTTATGCTTAGCATATATGCAAATAAAACTGGACCCTCACCTACCCAGGCAATACGTCTTTTAACATGACGTGGAGGTCTGGCTTAGAGCCGAACGCTGTGAGAATAAGGTTGCAGTATTGCCCTCATGCGGTCAGTTCTGATACTACTTCAAGTAGTAGTCAGTATATTGTGAGGTGGAATGCAAGCACGCAGATAAAGAGTAAAATGCTTAGAAATAGGGGAAGGGCTCAAGATTTTTCCCCCTTTGATTTATTTTTAAACTCCATATTATTTCGCTGTCACTTAGCAGGAGAAAACGCAAATGAAAATTACTGTCAAATCTTAATTAGATTGCAGGGGGTTGGGGGAATAAAGTTAAATTTGTTCACTAGGTTCTGTAAGATAGAATAGAACAGAACAGAACAGAACAGAACAGAATAGAATAGAATAGAATAGAATAGAATAGAATAGAATAGAATAGAATAGACCAGACCAGGTTGGAAGAGACAGTCAAGATCATCGCATCCAACCTCTCCAATCCACCTAATCAACTAAACCATGTAACCAAGCACCCTATCAAGCCTCCTCCTGAACACCTCCACTGATAGTGACTCCATCACCTCCCTGGCAGCCCATTCCAATGGGCAATCACTCTCTCTGTGTAGAAATTCTTCCTAACCTCCAGCCTAAACCTCCCTGGTGCAGCTTGAGCCTGTGTCCTCTTGTTCTGGTGCTGGTTGCCTGGGAGAAGAGATCGACCTCTGCCTGTCTACAACCTCCCTTCAGGTAGTTGTAGAGAGCAATAAGGTCTCCCCTGAGCCTCCTCTTCTCCAGGCTAAGCAACCCCTTAGCATATGAATTTCACTGTTCTTGCAAGTTGCCTGTGTAGAAAACCGAATGCTGTAATGCTCCTCTTCCTGGGAGAAAGCATAACATAAATTCCATCTCTGTTTTTGGTCCTCAGAGCATGTAAAGCCCTATCTTTTCTCTTTTCATTTGATATAAGAATGACAATCTGTCTGGACTAGGGTGATCACAGACCTGCATAGACTGACATTGTGTTTCTGGCAACCACCAGGCAAGAAAGCATCATAAAACTCTATAACAGGACAAGCATAAAGTGGTATTTGTCCCTGGGGATACTATGGCTCTTTCTTGTAACCTGCAAGGTTTGAAACACAAATCTGGAAGTGGAATATATATCTTTACATTTAAAGTGTGTATT
Source organism: Melanerpes formicivorus (assembly GCF_026170545.1). Lineage (NCBI taxonomy): Eukaryota > Metazoa > Chordata > Aves > Piciformes > Picidae > Melanerpes > Melanerpes formicivorus. Next base: position 3,486,962 of record NW_027142355.1, read on the forward strand.
TATAGTGTATTTTTATGACATGCAATTCTCTACTAGATTTTTTTAAATGTAGTAATGCTTTTGGTCTTCCCAACATCTTGAGGCAGTGAGAGTCTACAGATGATATATTTATGTGTTGCTTAAGAGAGGGTATTTTTGTTTCTTTAAAACATCTACCTATTTATTTTCATATCTCCAATTCTTGTTTTAAGAGGAAGAATGAATAACCTTTCTCTCTGGCTTCTCCATGCCTGTGCCAAATAAAGTTGGAATTCTTCTTGGCGTCCTTTTCTGCTCTTCTCATTGTGAATATCCCAGTTTAACTACTAAGACCTGTAGTCTGATTATTCTTTCTAACACGTGGGTATGCCATAATTAAGTCTTTACACTTTTATCCAGGTCCTCAAGTCTCTGCATTTCTCCTGGTTCACAGATCCTATTGCTCTTCCTGTTCAATCCAGGTAGTTCTATAAGCATGCCTCTGTGGCTCCCAACTTTCCCAGACCCAGTTTCCACTATCCTAATTCTTCTCATCTTCCCCTTTTTGCTTTCCAACTTCCCTTAGTTAAGCTGATCTACTTTTGCTTCTCACAGCAAGATGGAAAATACTGTCAGTAAATCATCTTTTCCACTAAAGTCAGTGCTGGGTTAGGAATCTGTTCTTAGCTGAGTCTCAGCCAGAGGACTTAATTTAGTGGTTGCTGAAGCAAGTGAGAGGCTTTTTGTCTTTGGACTTAGTCTTAAGAACAAGAATCTTTAAATGAAGCTTTCTCAGACTACATTTTCTCCTTCATGTAAATAAGTTCTCTTTGAGAAACAGAAGGGGTTTATTTCTTTTGGGTTTTATTTGTTTGGTTAGTTGGTTTTGTTGGTTTTTGTGGGTTAGATTTTTGTTTGTTTGTTTGTTTTTTGGTGGTGGTGTTGTCCTGAACTATTTCATAATACCACTTTAAAAATCTTATGTAAAGAATAAAAACATATGTAGGTGGGAAATTAACTATATAAAATAGCTGAATAATGCCATGGTTTCCCCTTTCAACAAGTGTCATGCTAGAGCTGCAGAGAAATGGCACTCTGTAACAATAAATCAAGGGTGGAATAAACAGACTAAGCTAACACTATAAACTTATGATAAATTACTGCATTGTTTTCTCTGTAATGTATTCTGGGACCATTATTTTGATTATGGGTACATTTTTCTCCCACTACATGTCTAACAAATTTGTCTATGTATTGTGATTAGTGGACAGATCTGCTTGTGCTGGCAGCCAATACGGGAAATAGCTTCCTTGCAAGATGTTTCTTTCTGGCCTTCTCTGTGGTATCAGTCTGTAGACATCTTAGATATTTAGATACCTGCATATCTATAGTCAGAGATCCTTGTTTGTGTGTAAAAGAATATTTTTATATCTATGAGCAACTGCTTACATTCAAAAGTAGTTGGACTTGATGAAGAAATTGCACCAAATACAGCTCCAGCAAAATGTGCAAAAATGAGCTGAAAGTGTCAGAGATTGATTGAATTAATTCAAGTGAAAACATCCTCAGCTATTTTCAAGGAGAGGCAATTACCTTATGTCTTTTGAGACCCTGCAGATCCAATTCATCAGAAAGATTGCAACAGCTAGAAAGCATAGCAGAATAATCTGGAGAGGACAGCTTCCATTACTTCAAAAAGGGAAATTTCTGGTAACCAGAAGTCATGCTTTGGTTCCACAGATGTAAAACTTGCATTCAGATATGATCCTGATACTTTGTCTGCCATCCAGTTTTGATGGCTATGACTAGGAACCATCAAGGCCCTTCTAAGATGTATTCATACAAATCCTGTAAAGTATGATGTACCAAGTATCGGCATGTAAACTTCAAGACTACAAAACTTTAAAACTCAGTAGCCCCCAGTAGCTCATGAGTGAGTTCAGAGGTCAGCTACGCCTTCAAAGGTGAGATAGTGTTGCAGGAAAAAGATGATGAGTTCACACAGTTTAACCAAACCAGAGTAGAAGTAGTTAATTGGTGATATGCAATTAACTGGCAACAAGTAATAATACACTCACTTTCAATTTCAATAACAGAAGAGGTAGGTCATGATAGCAGACACTTCAACAATATTAGCAAATGTTGCACATTTCTAAACCTCCCTCTACAAATACCCTCTGAAGCCTGCAGTCACAGTCATCCACTCCACTCATGTTTACCCAGAGCCTATATCATGAGCAACACAGGCTGCAGACTCTCCTGGCGTGTAGCTTCCCTTCTTGCATGCATATCTGCTTGGAGAAGTGGGGGCTCCAGCTCTGCATTTGCCTATTTCATGTGTACCTGTGTAGGTGGACTCATGCCCATGCTTACACCCTAGTATTCCCTGCAGTCTATGCAGAAGCTGTGATGGCAGTGAGCTGACTTCTGGCAGTGCCTGACCAAGTTTTAACTGTTTCTGTTTCCACCTCAAAGTCTCTCCCCCATGCTGCTTTCATATTACTTGTGAAGCTTCCAGGTTGGACTAGATGACAGTTCTGTATATTCCAGGCACACAGGTTTTGTTGTTGTGGGTGGGCCATGTGGTATATCTCATACCTGTCTTTAGTGTCCTATCTAGATTCCCTGTGCAGTCACTGAAGGAACAGAGCAGTTTTCATTTTCAATTAATGTCAGTGTTTGAGGCATCTGCCTTAGGATGGTATAAGTCATGCTCTCCAAGCACCTGTGTTCTGCAGTGAGATGTAAAAGGAGCCTAGACATTTAGCTCATAAATAGACATAAGCCATGTAGTCTTGTAGGCTGGGACTCCTCTACAAATTTTGGCACTTGAGTGAATTGTATTCACTGGCATTGAGGCCTCGCAATGCAGGTTACAAGGTTACAATCAAAAGTAAGCTGATGAATGCTCCTGCAAAGGCAGGAATCTTATGTTTGCATGTATTGTCATTCCTAAGGTTTGTGAAGGAAAATCTTTGCCATCTGTCTCATCAGGAGGCAAGACTGTGCTAGGACTGAGCTGGAAGACAGTCTTAGAAAGACTGCTAGAGTTCATTTTTATAGTCTTTCTCAGGACTGGGGCTAGCTGCCCCAGGCTGCCCCAGGATCTCTCCTAGGAAACTAATTTGCCAGGTTCTGCACATTGGCCACAGCAACCCCATGCAGTGCTACAGGCTGGGGTCAGAGTGGCTGGAGAGTGGCAAGGCAGAGAGGGACCTGGGGGTGCTGGTTGATGGTAGGCTGAACATGAGCCTGCAGTGTGCCCAGGAAGCCAAGAGGGCCAATGGCATCCTGGCCTGCATCAGGAATAATGTGGCCAGCAGGAGCAGGGAGGTCATTCTGCCCGTGTACACTGCACTGGTTAGGCTGCACCTCGAGTCCTGTATCCAGTTCTGGGCCCCTCAGTTTAGGAAGGATGTTGACTTGCTGGAACGAGTCCAGAGAAGGGCAACGAAATTGGTGAGGGATTTGGAGCACAAGCCCTATGAGGAGAGGCTGAGGGAGCTGGGGTTGCCTAGCCTGGAGAAGAGAAGACTCAGGGGTGACCTTATTGCTGTCTACAACTACCTGAAGGGAAGTTGTAGGTAGGTGGGGGTTGGTCTCTTCTCCCAGGCAGCCAGCACCAGAACAAGGGGACACAGTCTCAGGCTGCACCAGGGGAGGTTTAGGCTGGACGTTAGGAAGAAGTTCTATACAAAGAGAGTGATTGCCCATTGGAATGGGCTGCCTGGGGAGGCATCCTGTCCTGTATCAGGAACAGTGTGGCCAGCAGGAGCAGGGAGGTCATTCTGCCCCACTCAGCACTGGTTAGGCCACGCCTTGAGTCCTGTGTCCAGTTCTGGGCCCCTCAGTTTAGGAAGGATGTTGAGTTGCTGGAACGTGTCCAGAGAAGGGCAACAAAGCTGGGGAGGGGTATGGAGTAAAAGCCCTATGAGGAGAGGCTGAGGGAGCTGGGGTTGCTTAGCCTGGAGAAAAGGAGGCTCAGGGGAGACCTTATTGCTCTCTATAAGTACCTGAAGGGAGGTTATAGCCAGCTGGGGGTTGATCTCTTCTCCCAGGCAACCAGCACCAGAACAAGAGGACACAGTCTCACGCTCCACCAGGGGAGGTTAAGACTGGATGTTAGGAAGAAATTATTCATAGAGAGTGTGATTGGCCTTTCAAATATGCTGCCCAGGGATGTGGTGGAGTCACCATCACTGGAGGTGTTTAGGAATAGATCTAATGGGGTGCTCGGTGCCATGGTTTAGGTGATTAGATAGTGTTGGATGATAGGTTTGATGAGATGATCTTGAAGTTATTTTCCAACCTGGTCTATTCTATTCTATTCTATTCTATTCTATTCTATTCTATTCTATTCTATTCTATTCTATTCTATTCTATTCTATTCTATTCTATATCTGAATTACTGTTTACTGTAAACATTCAAAAATCTGTGAAATCTCTTTTACAGCTGCAAAGGTTTTTTGAGATATTCTTCAGAAGCAGTTCTCCCCAGCAAGCCTTCAACAACATGAAGGAAGCTATAAGCAAACTTCTACTTATAACCGAGGTCTTCAGTGAATCATCTGATGGACCAAATTCTTTCAATCAGTAAGTGACTTGCAGTGGTCATTGTTAAAATAAATCCTTAGGACAGAAAAAAATTGTAGAGGATACATAACCACTAAAATAACAACAACAACAGCAACAACACCACGCTCTACTTCATGCTTACTTGTACAGTGAGGTCATGCTACATTTAGGGAGCAAAATTCCTCAATACCCATAGTGGTTTGGGCATTGTGAAATGGTTATGATGAATACTTAAGATCTGACACTGTGTCCAGATGAGTGTTTCAGATATCACAAATTAACAGAAATCACTCAAAATTCATTCAGTATGAATATGAAATTGTATTTCCCTTCAGCAAGCCATCTGTTGTATGTCAAGAAGGCCCCTGTATATCCAGAGAAGGCCTCTGGAGATAGAATAGAATAGAATAGAATAGAATAGAATAGAATAGAATAGAATAGAATAGAATAGAATAGACCAGGTTGAAAGAGATCTTTGAGATCATCGAGTCCAACCTATCATCCAACACCATCTAGTCAACTAAACCATGGCACCAAGCACCCCATCCAGTCTCTTCCTAAACACCTCCAGTGATGCTGACTCCCACTTCCCTGGGCAGCCCATTCCAATAGCCAATTGCTCTTTCTATGAAGAACTTCTTCCTAACACCCAGCCTAAACCTCCCCTGGCACAGCTTGAGACTATGTCCTCTTGTTCTGGTGCTGTATTAGAGTAGCTAAGATGGTTCAGAGCTGGCTGGAGCAGGAAATCTGAACAAGAGACGCTATAGAATACTTTATGAAATGTGCCTCAGGAAAAACACTTTGGCAGAAACATTTGCATTTCTGTGGGTATTAAGTAATTGTAATAACTTCTACTGGTGTATGTCAGTTCTTACACAGTAATTAACCTATTTGATTTATATATGTTATGTCACATTCCTGACATTTTTATGATAAATACTAAATAAGTTACTATTTATCCCATTTACAGGCTTTATAAAGCTATTCAAGAGCCCAAGTGTTCTAGTAACAGTAATACAAAGCTCTTTATCTGACTTATGGAAGTTGGGAATAAAGTTTACATTATGAGCAGAAAGGGTTGTGGGGATGGGAGCAGTGCAACAGAGGTGGAGCTATTTTGACAGTGGTCTAAACTCTAACTTCTTTAACCAATGCAATCATTACCTCTTGTTTACATAATCCAAAACTAGCTTAGAACTCCTGGTCCATGCCTTCAAGCATCCCCATAGCTGCAGCACAACTGTTTGACTTCAGTGAGCCCAGAGTTTTTTTAGGACTTTGTTGTCATCAAAGACATTTTCTCCTCCAGAGTAGTTCACTTGTCTCACTGGGAGGGAGGTCAACAATACAAATTCACTTTAATATGGCACTATTTTCATTATCTCACAATGTGACACCATCTATATTTAATGCTGCTGGCCCTCAGAAATTTTGTTTAGTATGTATTGTGTGCTGTCATTTGGCCTATGTATGCATGTTCTTGCAGCATATATAGGGATGTGGTTCAGTGCTGAACTTGGGCAGTTATCATGATTCTATGATTCTATATTTCTATATTTCACAACAGTACCTAATCCCACTGGATCTGATTCCTGTTACCTTGTATTTCAGATGCAGGCAATGTTTTCAAATGCTTACCTTTGACATTGGATACAGCACCTCCATACACCCCGTGGTTCTTAAGGTGAGGAAATGACACAGATTATTGCTTGACCCAAAATAAATATAAAGCATAATGTTTACCTGCCTGTGTGTTACTCTCAACCATCAGCCAGAATAGAATAGAATAGAATAGAATAGAATAGAATAGAATAGAATAGAATAGAATAGAATTAACCAGGGTGGAAGAGACCTTTGAGACCATCGCATCCAACCTATCATCCAACACCATCTAATCAACCAAACCATGGCACCAAGCACCCCATCAAGTCTCTTCCCAAACACCTCCAGTGATGGTGGCTCCAATAATCCAGAAATGTACACTAAATCAGTATTTTAATTGTTTCTAATGAAAATACAAATTGCTCTAAAAAATAAGGATTGAGAACTACTACGACAGCTGACTTTGAATCCATTGGAAACCATAGTATGCACATGCCCCATTCAGCTTAAAGCTGCTATATTTGTGCTTATGCTCAAAATACTAATTCATTCATCTTTTAGGAGCACGATTGTCTTCATTGTGTTTAAACCACTGTCAATCTTATGCCTGAGTTCTGAAGGATTATGCTCCATATAAGGTGACATTTTAATTTCTTAAACTCAGATTTTGAATGAAGTGGAGGGAAGGGAGGCCATCCAGAGGGACCTTGACAGGCTGGAGAGGTGGGCACAAGCCAACCTCAAGAAGTTCAATAAGAGCAAGTGCAGGGTCCTGCATCTGGGTCGAGGCAACCCCAGGCACAAATCCAGGCTGGGCAGTAACTGGATGGAAAGCAGCCCTGAGGAGAGAGACTTGGGGGTGCTGGTGGACAAAAAGCTCAACATGAGCTCTCCGTGTGCACTTGCAGCCCGCAAAGCCAATCAGATCCTGGGCTGCATCAGGAGAAGTGGCCAGCAGGTCGAGGGAGGTGATCCTCCCCCTCTACTCAGCCCTGGTGAGACCCCACCTGGAGTACTGTGTCCAGTTCTGGAGCCCCTATTACAAGAGGGATGTGGAGGTGCTGGAAGGTGTCCAGAGAAGGGCCAGAAGGATGATCAGAGGGCTGGAGCACCTATCCTATGAGGACAGACTGAAGGACTGTTCAGTCTGGAGAAGAGAAGGCTCCGAGGTGACCTAATTGTGGCCTTCCAGTATCTGAAGGGGGCCTACAGGAAGGCTGGGGAAGGACTTCTCAAGATCTCAGGTAGTGATAGGACTAGGGGGAATGGAATGAAGCTGGAGATGGGGAGATTCAGGCTAGATGTGAGGAGGAGGTTCTTCACCATGAGAGTGGTGAAGCCCTGGAATGTGCTGTCCAGGGAGGTGGTCGAGGCCCCGTCCCTGGGGGTGTTTAAGAGCAGGCTGGATGAGGCTCTGTCCAGCCTGATCTAGTGTGGGGTGTCCCTGCCCGTGGCAGGGGGGTTGGAACTAGATGATCCTTGTGGTCCCTTCCAACCCTGAATGAAACTATGAAACTATGAAACTAAGTGCAGGGCGAAAGCCCCTACACGAGGGTGCAATATTGCACTCTGTCCACTGGAGGTCAGCAAACATTGCGGTGTGTAGTTAGCGAGCTGCGGCGCACAGTGCTCACCGACTCCGGAGGAGAGCGTGCTGAGGATGGGCAGGCTGGGGGGAAGCGATGCTGTCCAGAGGCTCGAGAGGTGGGCCCATGTCTACCTCATGAAGTTCACAAGGCCAAGTACAAGGTCCAGCACCGGGGTCAGTGCTATCCCAAGGACAAATACAGGCTGGGAGATAAGTGGATTGAGAGCATCCTTGTGGAGAAGGACTTGGGGGCGTTGGTAGATGAAAAAACATATGAGCCAGCAATGTGCACTTGCAGGCCAGAAAGCCAACTATATTCTGGGCTGCATCAAAAGAATTATGTCTAGCAGGCCAAGGGAGGTGATTCTCCCTGTCTATTCTGCACTTGTGAGACCTCTCATGGGGTACTGTGTACAGCATAAGGACACAAACCTGCTTAAGCAAGTCCAGAGGAGGTCCACCAAGATGATCAAAAGGCTGGATCACCTCTCCTGTGATGACAGGCAGAGAGAATTGTGGCTGTTCAGCCTGGAGAAGCCTCTGGGAAGACCTTTTAGCAGCTTCCTAATACTTAAAGGAATACTACAGGAAAGATGGAGAGGAACTCTTTGCCAGGGAGTGCAGTGATAAGAAGAGGGCTACAAGCTTTAAACTGAAAGAGGCTAGATTAGAAGTACATATAAAGGCTATATTTCCCACACTGATGTGGTGAGACCCTGGAACAGGTTTCCCAGAGAAACTGTGGATGCAGCTTCCCTGAAAGTGTTCAGGGCCAGGTTGGATGGAGGTTTGAGCAACCTGATCCAGAAGAAAATGTCTCTGCCTATGGCCAGATGGTTGGAATGAGATGATCTTTATGGTACCTTCCAAGCTGAACAAAACAACAGCAAAATGTGGTACAGCATTTTTTGTATTATGATCTTGGCTGTTTTGTTACTGTTGTTATGATGTTTTAAGTATAAATAGTTCCAGTTTGGTATAGAGAGTTGTTAGCCATTGGAATGTGCTGCCCAGGGAGGTGGTGGAGTCACCATCCCTGGAGGTGTTCAAGAGGGGATTGGATGTGGCACTTGGTGCCATGGTCTAGTAGTCATAAGGTGTTGGGTGACAGGTTGGACTTGATGATCTTTGAGGTCTTTTCCAACCTTGTTGATTCTATGATTCTGTGATATGTGATGATGAGATGATATTTAGGCTGTAAATTTTTACATTGTTTTCCAACAGGTCCATGAAAACTTTGACTTTCAAGATGAGGATGAATCAAATATTCAGGACCAAACTTTCAAAGAATTTCTTTTTGAAGATACTTTTAAATTTCTTCTGTCTAATGAATCCTCCACATCCACTCTCATAGAAGCTTTGCAAAAAATGTATGGATCACCTGTGAGCAAGGTAGTTCATTCCAAATTTTCCTTATCACTAATTATTGTTGCTAATGACTTTAAAATACTTCATTCTAAATTGTGTGCCTTTCTGAGATTGTTGCTGGCAACTTACAGAATGGAGGATTTATTAGATCAAAACTATATGTTACTGAATTCTGGGGAATAAAGCTGTGATTATATGGAACAATGAGGTTTTTCTTTTATCAATTTCCACTCTCAAATGATGTCATTGCTGAAGGTATAGTACTATAAAGATGTATTTTAAAATTGAACAAAGTAATTTCTCCAATGTTTTAAATGGTCTTTTTTTTTTTCAATATACATATTTGTGTGTTTTCCTAAACCTAGAATTAACTCAGACAAATAGATCAATGAGTATTGGAATTAAATTCTGTTTCCTACAACTTTGTATCTTATTCTGAATACAAGCTCAAATTATGTTGGGGGGTTTTTGTTTTGCATTCATAGAATCTGTGTAAAGTTTACATCACAAGTGAATTTCTGACAAAAAATTCTGGAAAGCTGGTATCTCCTTTAGCAGTGTTGCTCAGACTTGGCACCTTTAAGGATGAATTTCTGAGAAGGCCCCTGGAGATAGAATAGAATAGAATAGAATAGAATAGAATAGAATAGAATAGAATAGAATAGAGTAGAGTAGAGTAGAGTAGAATAGAATAGAATAGAATAGAATAGAATAGAATAGAATAGAATAGAATAGAATAGAATAGAATAGAATAGAATTAACCAGGTTGGAAAAGACCTTTGAGATCATCGAGTCCAACCTATCATCCAACACTATCTAATCAACTAAACCATGGCACCAAGCACCCCATCCAGTCTCTTCCTAAACACCCGCAGTGATGGTGACTCCACCACCTCCCTGGACAGCCCATTCCAGTGGCCAATCACTCTGTGAAGAACTTCTTCCTAATATCCAGCCTAAACCTCCCCTGGCGTAGCTTGAGACTGTGACCTCTTGTTCTGTTGGTGGTTGCCTGGGAGAAGAGACCAACCCCCACCTGGCTATAACCTCCCTTCAGGTAGTTGTAGACAGCAATAAGGTCTCCCCTGAGCCTCCTCTTCTCCAAGCTGAGCAACTCCAGCTCCCTCAACCTCTCTTCATAAGGCTTGTGCTCCAAACCTCTCCCCAGCTTTGTTGCCCTTCTCTGGACATGTTCCAGCAACTCAACATCTTTCCTAAACTGAGGGGCCCAGAATTGGACACAGGACTCAAGGTGTGGCCTAGCCAGTGCTGAGTACAGGGGCAGAATGACCTCCCTGCTTGCAAGATTTACAGGGACTAAGGTTTCCATGTGACTCCTGCCTCTCTGACACATCTGACTGAAACAGTGCCATGGGTTCTAAATTTATGACAGGATTAAATAGGAATACACAGGCATGTGCACATGTGCAATAGGATTACCTGTCTGTATTCCATAGGACCCCAGATCATACTTCAAACTATCCAATTCATCATCTATACTTTATCCAGTCTCTTCTCATGGTCATTTCTATGGGTACTTTTCTACACAAAGCTAATGCACAGTCTACTTTATTCTACACTGAGAAATGGGAAGAACTATCAAGAAGGTGTCTTGGAATGGCTTTGGATGAGGTTAGGGCAAGTTGAGAGCTGCTGTAACTTGCTCTTTTGATCACCAAAGGGACTGGGGTCTAATAAAAGCACATTTCTTTCCATATGATTTCACCAGAATATGCTGCCCTTTCTTTCATAGGATGGAACTTACCACAGAGAAGATGAGCAATGTTTGTCATTAGAAGAGATAAATTTAATGATTACTTTCATCAAGGAACTGAAGAGTCTTGGGCAATTTGAGCTGGTAAAATAAACATGGGTTTGTTGTGTTGGACAGATATTTTCTGTAAATCACTTAACAGTTCCCCATTACCAATTTTTTGCTGTCTCTAACTTATATATCAGGCTGGATGGACAGGAAAGCAGGGAGATAGAGGTCATGCTGATTTTATTTTGGAATTTGAATTAAAGGACATAGCGGATGCATTGAGTTGTAGATTCTTTGAAAAGGACAGGTAAAGCAGAAACAGGGACCCAAATACAGAATGGAAGGGAAAGGAGACAAATTATGTGCATTTTTAATGAGTTGGTAAGAAAATAGAATGATAATGGAGCAAAGCAGGTGTGCATGGAAGAACTGAAGACAGTACTGAGATCATGACTAGACAATAGATACAGATTAAAGAGGTGGGGGGGGAAGGCAGGTGAATATGTAATGCATCTTTTTCACACTTCTATTGATTTAATTTTTGGAAAAGAATCAAGATGAAGGAATAATAGTCAGTGTCTGACATGGCAGTTAATGAGGGGAATGACAAGTATTGGGGAAATAATAGATCTGCAAGTGGATCTGTTGTTCCAAAAATCTGCATATTGGGATTTCTTCTAGACCTTCCTGGATGAGGGTCAGGGTTGAACACTGCTAAGGCTTTCTAAAGAGGGGTTGAGTTGAATAGATCTGGAAGATGACTCAGAGGTAAAGGAGTTAAACTATGAAATAACTTTGTAGAGTTACAATTCCATGTTAGAATCATAGAATCACAGAATCAACCAGGTTGGAAAAGACTTCAGAGATCATCAAGTCCAACCTATTACCTAATACCTAACACCTCATGACTAACTAAACCATGGCTTCAAGTGCCACATCAAATCCCCTCTTCAACACCTCCAAGGACAATGATTTCACCACCTCCCTGGGCAGCCCATTCCAATGGCCAATTACTCTTTCTGTGAAGAACTTTCTCCTCGTCTCGAGCCTAAACTTCTCCTGGTGCAGCTTGAGACTGTGTCCTCTTGTTCTGTTGCTGGTTGCCTGGGAGAAGAGACCAACCCCCACCTGGCTACAACCTCCTTTCAGGTAGTTGTAGACAGCAATAATGTCTGCCCTGAGCCTCCTCTTCTCCAGGTTAAACAATCCCAGCTCCCTCAGCCTTTCCTCACAGGGCTGTGCTCCAGACCCCTCCCCAGCCTTGTTGTCCTTCTCTGGACACGTTCAAGAGTGTCAATGTCCTTCTTAAATTGAGGGGCCCAGAACTGGAGACAGTCCCCAAGGTGTGGCCTAACCTGTGCTGAGTACAGGGGCAGAACGACTACCCTGGTCCTGCTGGCCACACTATTTCTGATGTAGGCCAGGATGCCATTGGCCTTCTTGGCCACCTGGGCACACTGCTGGCTCATGTTCAGCCAGCTATGAACCACTACCCCTGGGTCCCCAGCCAATCTGTCCCCAGCCTGTAGTGCTGCATGGGGTTGTGGCCAAAGTGCAGAACTCCTGATTTGCAAGGCTGAGCAGGACAGTCATTTTCTACACATATGAGGAAGAGCACTAATATATAACTATTCATATGGTACATGCATTGTCTTCTGGTAATTTCTCATATTGCAAATGTGTAATAATTGTGTAGTCTCTAATCAGTGTCTCTCTTCTCAGCTTTTCCCCTCTGCAGCACCCAGGATTCAGACTTTACTGCGTGACATCTATCACATGGTAGACCCAATGAGGCAGCTTGGTTCAGTCCTGACTGTGCATTGGTTGCTTTTCAGTTTACTTGAACAATTCCAGTTCATGACTAAAAAGGAACATACATATCTCTCAGAATGGTAAGATAGCTTTGTATCAAATGTTGTATGGGTGGTTTCTCCAGTTACGTTAATAGAAGTAGCTAATAAAACATATACATATATTCATGCAACAAAATCCTTCAGTATATGTAGGTGGACTTACAAGACTTGAGATAGAATAGAATAGAATAGAATAGAATAGAATAGAATAGAATAGAATAGAATAGAATAGAATAGAATAGAATAGAATAGAATAGAATAGACCAGGTTGGAAGAGACCTTCAAGATTATCGTGTCCAACCGATCATCCAACATCACCTAATCAACTAAACCATAGCACAAAGCACCCCATCAAGTCTCCTCCTAAACACCTGCAATGATGGTGACTCCACCACCTCCCTGGGCAGCACATTTCAATGGCCAATCTGTCTATCTATGAAGAATTTCTTCCTAACATCCAGCCTAAACCTCCCCTGGTGCAGCTTGAGACTGTGTCCTCTTGTTCTGATGTTGGTTGCCTGGGTGAAGAGACCAACCCTCACCTGGCTACAACCTCCTTTCCATTAGTTGTAGAGAGCAAGAAGGTCTCCCCTGAGACTCTTCTCCAGGCTAAGCAACCCCAGCTCCTTGAGCCCCTCTTCATAGGGCTTGTGCTCCAAACCCCTCACCAACTTTGTTGCCCTCCTCTGTACACATTCCAGCAACTCAGCATCTTTCCTAAACTGAGGAGCCCAGGACAATATATGATATTGCAAACAAAGGTTTGGGAAAAGAGGCACATTAGACATTGTCTGTGCTCCATTCCACTAAGTCTCAAGTTAAATATGAGAATGATATTACTTTCTACATTTTGCTTGGAGACTGCTGTAGCAGCTATAAAAGATATCTGTAGGATTTCATAAGTTTTAATTTTGTTCATCACTGAATTCAGTGTGGCTTTTAGCAAGTAAATAGTCATCTGTATCTTTGTTTACTTAGCTACAAAGTGGACCTTATACCTTACCACTGTGCTAGGTAACTCTTTATTAGTGCTTTGAAAATTCCCAGTTCCACGCATGTGCTAAGTATTATTGTGGTTACTGCCAGCTATTCCACAAAAAGTAACTCAAAGATGCAGCTGCCTGCATTCATGTGTAAGCCCTTGCCCCTTTGCCAAAATATTTAGGTTTGCATATCAAAGCATACCAACCTTTAGCAGCTTTCTGTTCTAATCTCAGCCGTGCCGCTCACTCATTTTGAGCCTCTTTTTTGCTTTCAAGCTGAACATTATTGTATGTATATAAATATGCAGAGGTACTGTGACCTTTCTCCAGGGCATAGGCCAATCTGCTTCTCTGCACTGTACTTTCCTGCAATGGCTTAGCAAATAATGCTATTCTGTTAATTCACTGCATAAAAACCCACGTGTTTTGACATTGCTAAATCATAATCTTTCAGTTATATAGCTACATGCATGTGACGGTGATGCATGTGTCAGATATGCATTTAATTATACTTAATTGCAAGGAAGAAAGAGCTTAGCAGAGCTTACTCCCCAGATAATTCAGGTATGCATTCTCTTTGAGCTTTGATTAATCTTTTTTGAGAATCATAGCTTCAATGAGTTTGTATATTGGAACACTTCTATATTTCTTCAGTCACAGTATCACAGTATCACAGTATAACTTAGGTCGGAAAGGACTTCGAGGATCATCGAGTCCAACCTATCAACACAGACCCCATGACTAGACCATGGCACCAAGTCCCACATCCAATCTCCTCTTGAACGCCTCCAGGGATGATGACTCAACCACCTCCCTGGGCAGCCCATTCCAATGATGAATGACTCGCTCGGTGAAGAAATTCCTCCTCACCTCGAGTCTGAACCTCCCCTGGCGCAGCTTGAGACTGTGTCCTCTTGTTCTGGTGCTGGTTGCCTGGGAGAAGAGGCCAACTCCTTCCTGGCTACAACCACCTTTCAGGTAGTTGTAGAGGGCAATGAGGTCACCCCCGAGCCTCCTCTTCTCCAGGCTAAACAATCCCAACTCCCTCAACCTCTCCTCATAGGGCTTGTGTTCAAGGCCTCTCACCAACCTTGTTGCCTTTCTCTGGACATGTTCAAGTGTTTCGATGTCCTTCTTAAACTGAGGGACAAGTCCAAGTCCAAGCTATTCAGCTGATTTATGCAACAGTTCTTATTTCTCAGGCTATATAAAATTCTACATCTACAAAGCCCAGTGATTTCCATAGCTGACTGTCCAACCATTTCTTTTTTTTTTTGTGGTAAAAATAATGACTTCTGACTTTAGCTTTTTACAGTTACTCTGTTCACTGATCATAATTTCACAAGATGGAGATGGGATTTAAATAAGTTTCCTGGTCTACTTTTTCATTTCATCTAAGTGACTAGTATTGAAGCCTTAACTGGTATTAGTGAACTCTGAATTGCTTCCACAGGAGCAGCAAGAACTCTAGAAAGACACCTTAAACTAATCAGAGATAAATCATAGAATCATAGAGCCATTCAGTTTGGAAAGGACCTTAAGGTCATTGATCCTTAACCTAACATTGCTAAGTCCACTACTAAACTCTGTCCCTGAGCACAATATCTACATGTCTTATACATCCTTCCAGGGATGATGACTTGACCACCTCCCTGGGCAGCCTGTTCCTGGGCCTGAAAACTCTTTCATGGAAGAAATTCTTCCTAATGTCCAGTCTAAAGCCCCTCTGCTGCAACTTGAGGTCTGTTCCTCCCATCCTATTGTTTGTTACTTGGGAGAAGAGACTGACCTCCACCTCTTTACAACCTCCTTTCAGGTAGTTGTTGAGTGATAAATTCTCCCCTGAGCCTCCTTTTCTCTGGACTAAACACCAGTTCCCCTGGTTGCTCCTCATGACTTGTACTCTAGACCCTTCACCAGCTTTGCTGTCCTTCTTTGAACCTGCTGAGCATCTCAGTGTCTTTCTTCTAGTGAGGGGCCCAAAACTAAATTCAGTATTCAAAGTGCAAGCTCACCAGTGCCAAGTACAGGGAGATGATAATCACTCCCCTATTCCTCCTGGATACAAGGTAATCTGAGTAACTTTCTCTAATATTTCTAAATACTTCATTTTGTTACCCTGCTGTTGGGATAGAGTTATTATATCTCTTTTAATAGTTTTTGATTATATTATAATCTTTTTAAAGAGATGACGCTAGAGGTCATGCTGTTCCATTTTGAGGCAATGCCTTGCAGTGGTGGCTGCCACACTCTTGAGGTGTCTGACTAACCAAAGTCTGGCATTTTACAGGCTTTAGATATCTTGTTTTCATCTCACAATAGGGTTTGGGACTGGGCAATCAAAAATGAACAGCAGAGAGAAAAAATATGTTTTGCAGTTATCAGCCATTATACCACTCTGGCAAGCAGAATAAAGGGTGCAAAATTACTTACAACTTGGAAAACAAATTCTCTAATAGTTTAAATGCCTTCTTTGAAAGGAGATGAATGTGCATGAAATAAGGGTGATGTCTGGACACTGCAAGTTCAGAACTACCTTTTCATGCACATACAGGGACACACATATCTGCTAGATGCTTTTTATTTAATTGAGATAATGCAGAAATATGTTTTATTTTGGGACCATTTACTTTTTACCATAATTGACATCAATATTGCTTGCAGCAGCTCTTGTTAGAAACATTTGCAACAGCTGATTGCACAAAACAATATTGCCAACTCCCTTCCTTGGCACAGACAATGACTTATGTCTTTCAACATGCAAAATGAATGGACCACAACATCTGGGAAGAAGCTGCTTTATAAGAACTTCTATGGAAAACACTGGAAGAAAAAAATATAAAAGTTTCAAGAAATGTTAATGTAACTCTGAAAAGGTCTTATCAGACAGAGGTTCAGTACCCAGGTGGCATGAAAGTCAATGGCATCCTGTCCTGTATCAGGAACAGTGTGGCCAGCAGGAGCAGGGAAGTCATTCTGCCCCTGTACTCAGCACTGGTTAGGCCACACCTTGAGTCCTGTGTCCAGTTCTGGGCCCTTCAGTTTAGGAAAGATGTTGACTTGCTGGAACATGTCCAGAGAAGGGCAACAAAGCTGGGGAGGGGTTTGGAACAGAATTCCTATGAGGAGAGGCTGAGGGAGCTGGGGTTGCTTAGCCTGGAGAAGAGGAGGCTCAGAGGAGACCTTATTGCTGTCTACAACTACCTGAAGGGAGGTTGTAGACAGGTTGGGGGTGATCTCTTCTCTCAGACAACCCGTGACAGAGCAAGAGGACAATCTGTGCCAGAGGAGGTTAAGACTGGATGTTAGGAAGAAATTCTTCACAGAAAGAGAAATTTGCTGTTGGAATGGGCTGCCCAAGAAGGTGATGGAGTCACCATCACTAGAAGTGTTTAAAAGGAGACTGGATGAGGCATTTAGTACCATGGTTTTTAGATGGTGTTGGGTGATAGGCTGGACTCAATGATCTCAAAGGTCTCTTCCAACCTGATCTATTCTATTCTATTCTATTCTATTCTATTCTATTCTATTCTATTCTATTCTATTCTATTCTATTCTATTCTATTCTATATTCTGTACATGTATTGGAGAGAAGACTACTGCCTTTCTATTACTATGCTTCCAAAAATGCTTTATGAAAGAAAAAATTTGCAGTTAGCAATATAGAGACCACTTAACATGTTAATGAATTGGTGCAATTGACTTGTCTTTTTCCACTGAGGATTTTTATATGTATGTATGCATATATATATATATATATATATGCTCTGAATGTTCATTGTGTTCTTGGTTTTGAATTATGAAAGACATCAAAACACATGGATGTTCCATTATAAGAATTCATGCTGGCATCAGTACAAATTTTTACCTTGACACCAGGCCTTCATTTATCTTTAATTATTTTTGAACAAATTCTAACTTTAATCTCATATATATATATATATATATATATATATATAAAAAGAAGCATTATACAAACGGTTAAGAGGTTTTAATTATTTTATTCTTGGCTCTATTTCCTCCTCCCAGCAATTCAATTATGTTTTGAAATTTATTTCTGGTTAGGTTTTTGGTATTGTTTTTTTTGGGGGGGGGGTTTTTTGGTTGTATATAGTACCATTTATTATGGAAAGTGTGTTTTCTGTCACGTTCCTTCAGGTAATATTGCTAATGCTGGGTACATGAATCTAGAAACACCATTCTTTCATGGAGAGTATTAAAACACGATGCACACAGAAAATTTTAGAAAATGCTTCATGGTTCCTGTTCCTTCCATTCATGTAGAAATATGTCTGCTATTGAATTGACAGGAATTCCTCTCAAGAAAATGCAAATCCTAAGCAGAATGTTCCCTCTGACTTCAGGAAGAATCACAAAGGTAAGGAGTCAGAATAAGGTTTTTTTATGTATGGTGTGGTTTTCCTGTTTGTACTACATGAACAGAATAGAATAGAATAGAATAGAATAGAATAGAATAGAATAGAATAGAATAGAATAGAATAGAATAGAATAGAATAGGTTGGAAGAGACCTTTGAGATCATCACGTCCAACCTATCATTCAACACCACCTAATCAACTAAACCATGCAACCAAGCACCCTGTCAAGTCTCCTCCTAAACACCTTCAATGATGGTGACTCCACCACCTTCCTGGGCAGTCCATTCCAATGGGCAATCACTCCCTCTGTGTAGAATTTCTACCTAACCTCCAGCCTAAACCTCCCCTGGTGCAGGCTGAGACTGTGTCCTCTTGTTCTGGTGCTGGTTGCCTGGGAGAAGAGACCAACCCCTGCCTGTCTACAACCTCCCTTCAGGTAGTTGTAGAGAGCAATAAGGTATGATGTAGATTAGATTATTTTGCATTCCAGCTGAAGGGTCTTGGCTATTACATATAAAATACCAATATCTTCCTTATCTGTAAGTCATTCTGCTAAGCTCACGAGCAGTGGTCATGAACCTAAAGCAATGATCTCACACAGAAAAGAATAAAAGCATACTTTATTTTTTGTATTTTAAACAATGAGAGTTCCTTCTATAGGGTTGTTGAATCATGCCTAAACCAAGAAAATTATTAATTGCTTGTCTTTATCTTTCAGCATGGCATTATTCCAGCAAGACTAAAGAAAGTCAATGCAGTTATGGTAAGTCAAGGTCTTTCTAGACCACTAAGGGGAAAGATATTACTTGAACAAATTTATGAGAGTTTTCTGCATAAACTTTTGGTAAATGGAGTGCCTGCCAGCTGTTGTGTAAAAAACAAAACCAAAACCAAAAAGTATCAAGAATGTTTAAGAATCACTAAATAATTGGGCTATTATGTTAAACTTAGAGTACAAAGTTAAACATCACAGTATCACAGTATCACCAACGTTGGAAGAGACCTCAAAGATCATCAAGTCCAACTTGTCACCACAGACTTCATGACTAAATCATGGCACCAAGTGCCACATCCAATCCCCTCTTGAACACCTCCAGGGATGGTGACTCCACCACCTCCCTGGGCAGCACATTCCAATGATGAATGACTCTCTCCATGAAGAACTTTCTCCTCACCTCGAGCCTAAACTTCCCCTGGCGCAGCCTGAGACTGTGTCCTCTTGTTCTGGTGCTGGTTGCTAGAGAGAAGAGACCAACCTCTGCCTGTCTACAACTTCCCTTCAGGTAGTTGTAGAGAGCAATGAGGCCACCGCTGAGCCTCCTCTTCTCCAGACTAACAACCCCAGCTTCCTCAGCCTCTCCTCATAGGGCTTGTGCTCAAGGCCTCTCACCAGCCTTGCTGCCCTTCTCTGGACATGTTCAAGTGTCTCAATGTCCTTCTTAAACTGAGGGGCCCAGAACTGGACACAGGACTCAAGGTGCGGCCTAACCAGTGCAGAGTACAGGGGCACAATGACTTCCCTGCTCCTGCTGGCCACACTATTCCTAATGCAGGCCAGGATGCCATTGGCCTTCTTGGCCACCTGGGCACACTGCTGGCTCATGTTTAGGCGACTGTCAATCAGCACAATCCGCAAAACATTGCTACGTGTGCATATGAATATTACAGCACTTCTTGATCCCCCTTTGCACTTCAGTAGACTTGTGCCCTTTTATTCCAAGAAGTTTTGCGTACATTTTTTCTTGTACAGTAACCTTTAAACCTAAATGGAGTTTAACCAGCCTTGTATAAGGCAAGTCTTCAGCCTAGTGGTAGAGTTATAGAGAGCTGCTTAAGAGATGAAGAGTTTTTCTAAAATATCTTCTCGTAGGAATATTTTAAGTGTGTTAAAGGTATGCAAGTATTTTTGTCTGGTGGAACAATGCTTTCTTCTTCCTCAAAGGCACGTTATCTGAGGGGGCACTTTATAAACATGAAACAGTTACTCTTGTGGAAAGGCTTTTCTACCCATTCAGCCTTCTTTCCCCTGTGTTACTCATGATGCCTTCAGGAACTCCTCTGTCAGACAGGGACCAGAAATGCTGCTGGCTGGCTGACTGGCATCACCATTCTCTTTGCATGACACTGAATTGTGAAAAATCAGTTTTGGTTGAAAGTTCCTCATTTTGAAAGCTAGTAGTGAGGTAACATATTCAAGGTAAGACACACAGGATCTGGAGAACTGTTCATACTCTGCACTACCCTCTGCACATCTATTTATAAGCCTCTATTTCTCTACAAATCTAGGCCTAATTCTGCTCTTCCCCTGGAATAATTTCCTCTACATTTCAATCCATGCAAGAAAGTGCTGAATTTGCCCTGTCCTGTTTCTGAAGGTAGATATTTTGAGGTAAAAATTCCCAGGGAACTGCTTGCATTCTTTATGACCCTTTTAAACCATGTTTTAAGCCATAAGATTTTTCAGATATTATAGTAAAAGAGTTTCCTGGCTGGAGCACTTTCTGAAGTAATCAGTTTTAAACACATACCAGGAAATATATATGGAACACAAGTTTTGACTCTGTAATTGCACTGTAAGTCTGAATCCAGTAGGTTGGATTAAAATATTTTTAAGAAGAGGGTTGCCAGCAAATAATTGTTCTCATGAGTCATTTGGCAAACACTACAAAATAAAGGATATGTTTGAGCAAATAGGATTTGATTGTGGAGATTTCATATGCAGCGAAGGAGCTGGAAGTTGTTGATTTAGGAATTTTAATAGAACATTCTTCCAGCTGTACTGCAAATGACCCCATGGGTCTAGATATCTCCATGTGACTTGTTCTTATAAACAATAAATAAGTGCCCAACTTATTATGATTTTTGTTGGCAATTACACATGTACATAAACCCTATGCACAGGCTGGTACCTAAGAAGGTTATGACTTTTTTGGACTAACTTTTCTTTAAGTTTCAGTTAACCAAGTGGAGACAGGATCTCCCAGCCCTAATCCTTACATTTTTTAAGGCTTATTTAGGCTTTGAATTTTGTGACTCTGACTACAGTCATTGGACACTGAATGATTTAAATCCTTCCAGAGTCTAAAAGTGTCTCTCAAGTCCCAGTACAAACTCCATTAGAATCATAAAATCATAGAATCAATAAGGTTGGAAAAGACATCAAGGATAATCAAGTCCAACCTGTCACTCAAGACCTCATGACTACTAAATGATAGCTTCAAGTGCCGCATCCAGTCCCTTTTGGAACACATTTTACATGCTTTTTTCTTCTTGGCATCTTTCAGATGAGGAGCACTTTCCTCAAGATGAACATCCCCAGGCTGAGGTCTGGCCCCACAGCACACCCCTGTGTCTCTCTGTCTATATAGTCAGTCAGGGTTGGAAGGGACCAAAAGGATCATCTAGTTCCAACCCCCCTGCCATGGGCAGGTGTGGCCGGTTGACGTTGCCCCCTTAAGAAAGGGAATATGGTGGACGGAAGTTGGTAAACGGAAGGAATAGTCTAAACTATTTCATTGGTAAAGTGGGAGGAAGCACCCTCTGAACTGGGAGTGTAGGAAAGATATCCTGGGCACTCCGGCATTTTATTTTCAGTCTTGCTTCCGTCTTTGCTTCGTGCAGCAGCTCTGCCTGTGCTGGGCTTTCTGCCAAGGCCTCGGCCTTGAAGACCAGATAACAGCCGGTATTAACTCCTTTCCAATTAACACAAACTGCTTTTAACTTTTTTCCCCCTCTTTCTTTCTCTTTCTATCCCATTCTGGGGAAAGGGGGGGAAGAGAGGGGAGAGCGGAGGTGGGGGACCCCTCTGCCGAGGGGGCTTACTCTCATTTCTGTGTTGCTCTGTTGTATATCTTTGTATATATTGTAGATATTGTAAATTTGTAAATATTCCCCCTGCATTCCCTACATTGCTTTGTAAATATAGCTCCACTGCTTTGCTAATTCAGCTTGCGAGTTTTTTTTCTTTTCCCTTCAATTTTTTTTTCCCTTTTACTTTACAAGGGGGAAGGGAGGAGGCTTCTTGGCCTTGCCCTTCCACCCACCACAGCAGGGACACCCCGCACTAGATCAGGCTGGCCAGAGCCTCATCCAGCCAGGGCTTAAACACCTCCAGGGACAGGGCCTCAACTACCTCCCTGGACAACCCATTTGAGGGCTTTACCACTCTCATGGGGAAGAACTTCCTCCTCACATCCAGCTTGAATCTCCCCACCTCCAGCTTCATTCCATTCCCCCTAGTCCTATCACTACCTGAGATCCTGAGAAGTCCTTCCCCAGCCTTCTTGTAGGCCCCCTTCAGATACTGGAAGGCCACAATTAGGTCATCTCGGAGCCTTCTCTTCTCCAGACTGAACAGCCCCAACTCCTTCAGTCTGTCCTCATAGGAGAGGTGCTCCAGCCCTCTGATCATCCTTGTGGCCCTTCTCTGGACACCCTTATCTGGGTGATATTTTCACTGTAGACTGAGTATTGAGCAGACAAACCATTCATACCATTCTCATGGTAGAGCTCCTTTCACCAGGAGTATTGCTTTTTGGAGAGGAGGTTCTTTACCTCTTCGGAGTTGACTTAAATGATTGGGCTGTTCTTGCAGCAGGATAACCAGTCTTGGAGTGACCAGGATTTAAAAACATTGTCACCATATATGTTATCAATGTGACAGAAGTTGAATGTTACATAAAAATGTTCATACGTTTCACAGGGTTGTTTTGGTTTTGTTTTGTTTTGTTTTATGCCTTCTTGGAACAGATAAAGATACCGTGTCTCATATCAGGCAGATCTTCACCAATCCACAGCTGGACTTGAATCCTCGTTTTAACCCAAAGATCAAAGAATACTATGCAGAAGTTCCATTTGATATGGTGACAGTGAAGATAGGAGCAGAGCCCTCTAACTGTCAATGCCAAGTACACCTTGATGAGAAGAGAGGGCCAAGGTATGAATGACAAAATATGATTATAAAACAAAAAATGTCCTTAACTGTGGAAATACGTCAGAATATTTCATTCCATGTGTGTATGTGTTTCAGGGAGCACAGAATACCTATAGATTAGTCACAAGAAAATCAGAGGGACTTCAACACTCTGAAATTTTTATTTACTTGTCAATGTCCTGAAGACAATGATTGCATCTTCTCAATCCATAATTTACTCTATCTTTATGGAGTGCACAGCTGCTAGCATTTCCCTCAGCTTCTCCAGCCACTGACAGCATCAAAGCTGGTTAGTGACAGACTATCACTACACTGCACACAGTTTACAGCAAAGAATTTGAACTTTCATATCCAGGCCTTGAACTTACACTGTGGCCTTAACTACTCCCCCACTGTGATTGGTCCCTCTGTTTACGTGGGTCAGAGTAGGGCATTTAGCAGGAAAAGAATAAATTAATTCAAGTTTACTCATTCATAATTATTTTTTCCCATCAGAATTGTATTATAAAGGGTTGTCATAGAGTCACAGAATCAGAGTCATTAAGGTTAGAAATGAAGATCACTGAGTCCAATTAATCCTCTTTTCTCCAGACTAGACAACCCCAGTTCCCTCAGTCACTTCTTCTGAGTCTTGTTCTCCAGACCCTTCACCAGCTTTGTTGCTCCAGCACCTCAATGTCTTTATTGTTGTCAGTGGCCCAAAACTGAACATTGCTCAAGGTGGGGTCTCACCAGTGCTGAGTGCAGGAGAACAATCTCTTCCTTGGTTCTACATATCACACTGCTCCTGATACAGGCCAGGATGCTGTGTGGCTGCCTTGGCCAGCTGAGCACGCTTCTGGCTTGTCTTCAGCTGGCTGCTGAACAGGTCTTTTCCTGTCAGGCATATTTCTATCCATTCTTCCCCAAGCTTGCAGTGCTGCATGGAGTTGTTGTGACCCAAGTGCTGGACCCAGCTCTTGGTCTTGTTGAACCTCATGCCATTGACCTTGTCAAACCACATACCATTATCCTTGCCCTACCCACCCAGCCTGTCTAAATCCCACTACATAGCCTTCCTACCTTCAAGGAGATCAAGATTCTCAACCATCTTGGTGCCACCTGCAAATTTACTGACAGAACATTCAATCTCCTCATCCAGACCCTTGATAAACATATGAAAAAGAACATGACTCTATACTGAGTCCTGGGGAACACCATTCATGATCAACTGCCAACTGGATTTAACTCCTTTCATTACCATTCCTTGGGCTTGGCCATCTAGCCACCTTTTTACCCAGAAAAGCATATACTCATCCCAGCCATGAGCAACCAGTTTTTCCAGGAGAATGCTGTGAGAAGCAGTGTCAAATGCTTTGTTAAAGTCCAGATAAACAACATCTACAGTCCTTCCCTCATCCACTAAGTGGGTCATCTTGTCATCAGCAAGAGTTCTGGCTTATTTGATCTCTTAGAGAAGTATAAACCTGGAGGATATGGGAGAGAGAGCAAAGTCATCACTAAACGCCAGGTTTGAACGCTGACTGATGATCATCCATGAGGTTTAATTGCTACGATGATCCCTGGCACAGTTTTGGCTTTCACAGTCAGCAGGCTCACAGACAGCAGCATGTGCCAGGAACAATCCCAATAGGCATTTCGGGCATGACCTGGTTTAGAATGTTGGGAGGCACAAGAAGTGTTTCTTCATCTGGGTCAATTACCTCAGAACCAGAGTACTGGCCTATTTACATACTAGCCATTACTGAGTGGATAAAAAGCAGAGCAGGGACATTTTAACAACCCCAGAGCTAGTTTTGCTTCACAGCATGCAGCACCTATGCAACACACCATCTTTTGACTGACTGTAAAGAAGGCTCTTTGACCTAAAATGTCTGGTTATAATCAAACAGTCTATACAGTTGTAACTGATCTAATGTATAATATGCTTTCAGTATTTTAAGTATGGAATTACTCTTCATAGAATCATTCAGGCTGGAAAGGACTTCTGAGATCATCGAGTCCAGCCATTTTGCCCACTCCACCAAGTCTGTCACCACACGATATCCCCAAGCACAACATGTCCAGGGTTGGTGGTTCAGCCACCTCCCTGGGCAGCCCATTCCAGAGCCTGACAACCCTTTCTGTGAAATCATTTAGAAAGAAGATCCCTAAAATTCTTCCATCCAACTTTTTAGTGTTTTAATGTTAACCACTTTGGTGGACAACATGGATACATGCACCAAACTCATGTGAAAGGAAAACAGAATAGCAATATGCTCTTTATACTGAAAAGTCAAAGCCCTGGATGTGCAGGTTCACTATCTTCCAGCATTCCTCATTTCCCTGACAAGGGAAGAAGAGCACAGACCAGCTTTGCTCTTGTCTGTCACTGACTGGAACTCCATCACATCTGGCTATTGGACAATTTCAATGGTTAGTTCCTTGACAATGCCAGGAAATATTGTCTCCAGTAGCCTCATTCACTGATTTCTTGTTAGAATTGTTGCCACTGCCAGTGAAACTGTTTTCACTGCATTTCAGTGTCAGTATTTAGTCTTCCTGAAGGAATTAAAAATTGTGAAACAAATCTTATTTTACATCATTTTCTTGTTTGGGGGTTCGGTTTGTTGTTGTTGTTGGGTTTTAAAATCATATGTATGTTATAAAAGGAAAAATAAGAAATAGAAGCTTCAGGGAATAAGTCCAGTTTAGCTGCCATAGATAAAGCATTTCAAATATTTATCTCTTTATCATCTTTTCCACTTTCTTTTTTTCTCTCTTTTGCCTTCCAGCATTGCTAACTACCCCCTTGGCCTTGGACTGAACAAAGTCATCATTCTTGTTACAGATGGTTCACAGCCCACTCCTCAGGTTGTGAGCAGCTACAGAATCACAATCTATCGAGAGGATCGTCCGAGTCTGCCTTTGTTTGATGA
Organism: Melanerpes formicivorus; assembly: GCF_026170545.1. Classification (NCBI taxonomy): domain Eukaryota; kingdom Metazoa; phylum Chordata; class Aves; order Piciformes; family Picidae; genus Melanerpes; species Melanerpes formicivorus. The sequence goes on from NW_027142355.1 coordinate 3,512,883, forward strand.
CTATATGATGTGTGGGTTTGTACAGGTATTGTCTATCTATTTTTTTGCTATCCAAACCTATAGTGGATTTAACTGGTTTCTGTTTATGCAATGGTAAAAATTAGGACATGTGGGCCAAAGCTGGTGTAAAGTCAGTTTTGGTGAGATTAGAACCTGGGTTCTAAATGCTGTGAGTGCATGAAATACAGCGTTTACACAACGTTGGGGATACAACAAGTCAACTATAAGTTGACTTGTTACATTTACCATGAATTTGAGTGTTCCAGATTAATTAATCCTTATTTTGGGTCAACAAAAACCTTATCCATCAGAGAGCTAATGCCTGTTCATGGGAAAACTGTCCCTCCATACCATGCTGTGGGCAGACTGCAGTTTTCATAACTATTTATCTATGGACATTGCAGCCATGAATATCCTTTTGCCAGGAAAGATATTTAGGATGATAGTGCGTTTATCAGTGTTCAAGACAAATGCTACTATATAATTTATGAATGAGAAATGTTTATTCTAGAAGATCAACAAACACAGTGGAACAAACCTACTGATGATTCTGAAGGCAAGGATGACTGTTGCTTGCATCATGTTTATCCAAACATAAGTTTAGGAATACAAATAAATTACTCCCAACAAATCATAATCTTGAGGAAGCAGTGGGCCTCTTGAATTAAAAAAAAAAAAGCAGAGTAGAAGGCTGATACAGTGGAAAAGGAGCTGGGGAAGGGGAGCTCATGCTGAATTAGAGCAAAATTGAAAGAAAGATAATGAAAGAAAAGAACAGGGAGGTTTTCAGTTCGAGAAACTGTGATGATAAAGGTAATTCTTTATTCAATAGGAAACCTAAGACACAGGCTTGAGTGAGCTGTTTGGATTCCAAAGTTTGAGGACTAAATGTTGGTAGTTGATATAGTGGGTAAAGATAAGCCCATGACATGGTAAATCATAATCAAGGTCAAAGCTTTTGCCAGTAGGATCATTCTAAATAATGGAACACCCAGGAAGAATATAACACAACTAATTCTGCAATCAGAAAATGGGACTTTCAAACCATAGTGTTGAAACTGTCATCCATGTTCATGTCAAATATCTAATTCTATCTTTATTTATCATCTTTATTACATCTTTATATATTAATACATCCTTGTTGTAAAACTTATTTCCTTTCTCTGGTTTCGTGCTGCCGAAGGGGTTGAGAGACCAGAGTGGGGGAAGGCAGAACATTTTATGTGATGGGAAAGCTCAAGAGGGATTTTTTTTTTCTTGAGGAGAAACAAGCACTGGGGATTAAAACAGAAGCCAGAGTGATTATAAATGTTGATAGCACATTGTATGTTGACAATAATTATCTCAATCTGCAAATCAGAACTCTCAGAGAAAAGGTATGTAGTAGTCATAGCCTACTGACTGCTGATCTGATTACCTGATTATGGTGCTGTCTGGCCCTTTACCTATTCCTTGTCTAGTCTCTTACCTTTATCTTACAGGCTCAAAAGGTCAAGGAATATCTTCTTGCTCTTTGTACTGGCTGAGCATTAATCTAGTACCTGCTACAGTAAGGCAAATATGGCAGAACCTGTATAAAAGGTAACATTTCAGTTCAGGCACACAACAATTGCCTGAAAACTTAGTATGAAATTATTTTGAATTAGCATGAAAAGGAGAGCAGCAATAGGTTGAACTGCAGTTACATGAGCCAGAGAATGCACTGGTTGGAAAGATGTGAGGAAAGCTTCTCTCATTGCCCAATCCAGGGCATGTATCTGGGTGTAAAACCAGGAATTCAACCTCATACACATCCTCCCACACTAGAGTTTACATTGTTGTTAATGTTTTATGATAGCATTTATGAGATTGGCTCTGAGTCTTTGAAGCGCTGTGAAGGCAAAGAGATCTAGAATGATAAAAATGAAAAGTGTTTTTAGAAGTTTCTTTTAATTGACCTCAGTTCTCTGCTCATCCGTGAATAATTGCTCTCTAATTAATATAATGGTTCAGACCTAGGGAGGACTTCAGGATTTTAGAGTAAAAGTGAGATGAAAAGCATTCTTGTGGTATCTAATGGGGGCTGTGAAGATACAGTATGAGATTCTAAAGTATGAGATTCTGAACCAACATTTTTTAATCTTTGTAATATGTTCAAGGAAAACTTATCAAAGACTGCATTTAAAAACAAATCAAAACCCAAAACAATACCAAAAACCCCCCAACAAATAAAGACTGGAACTTGAGATAGAAATGGCATTCTAGGACCCTGAAAAACCTGTATGTCTTTTCCCTGTTTGCTATCAATACAAAACTCAGGTCTTAACTAGAGTCATCACCTTCTGCTTTTTGTACCAGAGAACATTATGTGCTCTTGCAGGGTGGCTTAGTACTCTCTGATGAATGGCATGAATGCTTGTTCTCTTAGTAAGAAGACACCTGTTTTAGGAGCAAAAGGATAAATACAGCATGAACTGCTGGAGTCTCCTTTGGACACTTGACTAGGCACAACTGGGATCACACATGGGGAGAGAAAGGTCACTGACAGTGGTGTGGTCTTTCTCACAGAAGGCTGAGGTTAAGATTCTAATCCAGCTGCCTTTTTTCCCTGAGTTTCTTTTATGTTTAATCCCACTAAGATGTTCAGGTTTCACTGCAAGATGATACTACAAGGAAGGTTACAGTGTAAAAAATGGTGTAGGATGTTGTTTCCAGTATTCTAACAATTCCCATGCAGTCAAATAACCCTGCATTCTTTTGAAGGCTATTGAGTTAAAAAGTGTGTAGTTTCAAGCCTTGCAGCCCCTAAAAGGAGAAAAAAATATTGTCCATTCTACCTTTTGATAGCAGCTATAATGTCCTCACTAAACTAAACTAGTAGGTGATTAACTGTGGCATCATCATACCACCTTCAGCAGTTTTGGTTGCCTTTGATTGTGTGTTCTTCATTCTGACAGTATTGCTTGGACTGCAAAAGGAGAGGTTATTGGTTTGCATTTTAACTGAATTTTGTGCAGTTGGTGACAATATTAAAATTAAGTGTCCTTGAGAGAAGTGGTGCCATTTCATTACCACCCGTGAAGCTGTGATACCAAGACAGGCAGGATTCAAAGCCCTCAGCAAAACCAGCGAGCTGTTAAGACAGTGGTATCAGTGTTACTCTCAAGGGAAAGATACCAGACTATGTACACACTGGCATAAAGAACAAAATATTGTATTCATTCTTGCACTGCCCATTGTCTTTAAAATGCAAACAGATTTACATTTATCTATGCCTCAGTTGAGTGGATGCTGCCTCTTTGTTAATCTTTGCCTAGTTGTAATCATGGAAGGTAGCTGCTGATGTGCTTAGGGAACCTTGTTTGACACTGTGAACTTTTGTACCTATAGTGCCCTGCTGTCACGTGCTTTCACTGTTTTGGTCTTATTTGGGTTGGGTTTGTATTTTAGTAATACAGTTGGTGGGGCTTGGTTTGTTTGGTTTAGTTTCCATTTGCATTGTGAGTAATGGATAGCTAATATTATGTTTTATAGCCATAATGTGCATTATTCTTGTTGTGCATTTGCACAAAACATGAAAAAGTACTTCCCAGAATCAGTGCAGTGGGGGGGGGGATGATGCTCTGTCTGTCCTATCACTTTCTCATGTCTGAGAGAACAGACTTATAGGAGAACAGCTTTAAAAACTTTCCTAATTTTTATAGAATAGCTTATTCTTAAGTACTAGAATGTCTTCACTTTTATAAGCCCTTTTATCATACTCATTTTGAGTGTCCAGATAGCAGTAGAAGCCAACAGAACTATCATAGTATCATAGTATCATAGTATCAGTCAGGGTTGGAAGGGACCACAAGGATCATCTAGTTCCAACCACCCTGCCATGGGCAGGGACACCCCACACTAGATCAGGCTGGCCAGAGCCTCGTCCAGCCTGGGCTTAAACACCTCCAGGGATGGGGCCTCAACCACCTCCTTGGACAACCCATTGCAGGGTTTCACCACTCTCATGGTGAAGAACTTCCTCCTCACATCCAGTCTGAATCTCCCCACCTCCAGCTTCATTCCATTGCCCCTAGTCCTATCACTACCTGAGATCCTGAGAAGTCCCTCCCCAGCCTTCCTGTAGACCCCCTTCAGATACTGGAAGGCCACAATTAGGTCACCTGGGAGCCTTCTCTTCTGCAGACTGAACAGCCCCAACTCCTTCAGTCTGTCCTCATAGGAGAGGTGCTCCAACCCTCTGATCATCCTCGTGGCCCTTCTCTGGACACGTTCCAGCACCTTCACATCCCTCTTGCAATAGGGGCTCCAGAACTGGACACAGTACTCCAGGTGGGGTCTCACCAGAGCTGAGTAGAGGGGGAGGATCACCTCCCTCGACCTGCTGGACACACTTCTCCTGAAGCAGCCCAGGATCTGATTGGCTTTGCGGGCTGCAAGTGCACATTGAGAGCTCATGTTGAGCTTCTCGTCCACCAGCACCCCCAAGTCTCTCTCCTCAGGGCTGCTTTCCAGCCAGTCACTGCCCAGCCTGGATTTGTGCCTGGGATTGCCTCTACCCAGATGCAGGACCCTGCACTTGGTCTTGTTGAATCTCATGCTGTTGGCTTGTGCCCACCTCTCCAGCCTGTCAAGGTCCCTCTGGATGGCCTCCCTTCCCTCCAGCGTGTCTGCTGCACCACACAGCTTGGTGTCATCAGCAAACTTGCTGAGGGTGCACTCAATGCCACTGTCCATGTCACCCACAAAGATGTTGAACAAGACAGGTCCCAGGACTGAGGGACTCCTCTTGTCACTGGCCTCCACTGGGACATGGACCCATTGACAGCCACTCTTTGGGTGCAGCCATCAAGCCAGTTCCTTATCCATCTAGTGGTCCACCCAAGCCAGTTCCTTATCCATCTAGTGGTCCACCCATCAAACCCATGTGTCACCAGTTTGGTGACCAGGATGTGGTGCAGGACAGTGTCAAAGGCTTTGCTCAGGTCCAGGTAAACGACATCAGTTGCTCGCCCCTCAGCTATTAATTTTGTCACCTGCTCATAGAAGGCAACCAGGTTTGTCAGGCAGGATTTGCCCTTGGCAAAGCCATGCTGACTGTTCCAAATCACCTCTTCACTATTCTCCTGAGTCAGTAGTGCCTCCAGGAGGATCTGCTCCACGATCTTTCCAGGCACAGAGGTGAGACTGACTGGCCTGTAGTTCCCTGGTTCCTCCTTCTTACCCTTATTGAAAATGGGGGTGATGTTTCCCCTTTTCCAGTCTGTGAGTGTCCCTGTGTGGTCTGGTATAGGTGATCCTGCTCTGGCAGGCAAGTTGGACTAGGTGGTCTTTCAAGGTCTCTTCCAACCTCTAACATTCTGTCACTCTGTCTACTAACCCTCCATTGATGAAAAAGCAATTAAGACCTAGGCCTAATATGGCAACTACATTTAACTTTAATCTTTGAGGGATAAAGATGGGAAAACCCCTTAGAAAAGAAGAAGCTATAAAAAAAATCAAACTAATTTAGTTTGTTGTGTTATGCATGATATAACAATACTTGACATTTGTTTTTTCATCTCAGATTATAAATTTCCCAAGGAAAATATTGCATTTTTACTTCATTTTAAACCGTGTGCTATAATGCCTCTCACACTGGATAGTGGAAGTAAAAACTGACCATTATAGAAACATAAATTAACTATTGGCTTAGTACTTTCATGAAAAGATTTCAAGGAACCTTCCAAATGTTAAATAATGTCAAATAATGATATATAATACTACTACTAACACTAATAAAGGCTTAGTGTGATCCGTGTAACAAACCAACTCTCTTTTCTGTCCTTAGGTCACTGCAGATGCCATGTGCAGAATTAGGTTTTGAGGTGCTTGTAGCTACAACTTCTTGGCAGGGTTTGAGAAATTGCATGCCTGGAACTGAATGCACAGCCTAATTATATCAGCAACCAGACTGTGTCTTATTTGCAAATTCAGCTTACTTCCTTTTGAAGAGAATAAAATAATATAAGAGCAATCAGGTGTTGCAGTTTTTGAGCATTTGCAGATCTAGACCTGGCAAGAATATTTTTGAGAGGTTTTGAATTTTTCAGAGAACAACAAAACCACCCCAAACTTCAAATAAAATTGGTTGAGTCTCCTTCCTTCCTTCCTTCCTTCCTTCCTTCCTTCCTTCCTTCCTTCCTTCCTTCCTTCCTTCCTTCCTTCCTTCCTTCCTTCCTTCCTTCCTTCCTTCCTTCCTTCCTTCCTTCCTTCCTTCCTTCCTTCCTTCCTTCCTTCCTTCCTTCCTTCCTTCCTTCCTTCCTTCCTTCCTTCCTTCCTTCCTTCCTTCCTTCCTTCCTTCCTTCCTTCCTTCCTTCCTTCCTTCCTTCCTTCCTTCCTTCCTTCCTTCCTTCCTTCCTTCCTTCCTTCCCTCCTTCTTTCTTCCTTCCTCCCTTCTTTCCTTTACAGCTTCCTCACTGTGGAAGAACAGATATAAAGGAAGTTTATGCTTTCTTCAGAAGGAGATGTTTTTATTTAAAGAAGGATGTTTGATTAAAAGAGATTGAAATTTAAAATTTATATTGGCATAACTGCTAGATTAGAGATTTTAGCTACTGTGTAGCCCTGAATACTGCTAACTCTGTTTTAAAGGAGGGAGTGGCTGGGACAAGCAGAAAGCCCACTCACTATTAGATTTGAAATACTCAAGCTTATGCTCTAAATTTTCTTCAGAAACACTGGTGAGAGCATAGTATTATAGCAATTTTTTCCAGGAGCTATGCCAACCTAAGCATCTCTTTCCCTGCCTGCAGCTACTCGTGAGCCAGAGGGGAGAACTAGTTTCTTGGGTAAGGTTCCCAATCTTTGTGTGTATGCAAGGGAAGGGATAGTTACAGGGGCAGGAATGAGCAGCTTGGTCACAGGAGAGTGGTAGTGAGTGCTGCTTAATGCATTAAAAGCATCTGCATTGCTTTTAATCTGTTAAATAACGATTAAATTACTGTGGCTTTCTGTGCTTGCAATCTGCTCCTCAAGAAAAACAAAGCAGTATACAGATAACCTTGAGGAGTAAATGTCTAGCAAATAATACATTGTTAAATTGGAGGCATTTTAGGTGAAAGTCACAAAATTATTAGAGAGCTAGAACAGAGAGATTGCCATTAAAAGAATGGTGAGGACTTATGTCTTCAACTGTATGTCAACAGTTCAATTAATTTCAGGGGAGCAATTCCAAATCGCACCTGTTCAGACAGAAATACATGGCTAAATTATCTCCCATTAGATATGCCAGGCAATGTCATTGAGTGGATTCACTTGTATAAAAGTGTTGGAATTGCTAGCAATTTGCCTAAATATTGATGGTCAAACACCAGCTTAGGAAAACCTGATAACTCCTTGAAGAGTGTTTGGAGTATGTAAAGATCATGGGATGAATAGTCACCATTCACTGTACAGAGTGGACAAATGGCTAAATCTGCTAACACAAACTGGTGCTTCTAAAAAGTATATTTATGAAGATTAGAAGGCAGATGTGTACATAATAAATACGGTGAGCTAGTTTGCACATAGAACGTTACTTTCAGTGTGTATTTCATAATGAAATGTTTTATAGAGTCATCACATTCTGGCTTTGCCAAGGTCTGTACCATTGGGGAGAGAAGACTTGCCATGTTTTCTTAATTATAGCAAAGAATTTTGGGATGATTTTTTGCACTATTTTTGCATGAGTCAGAGGTGATGGAGCTTCTTTACACTTATGCTATTCTGTGCTGATCTCCTTTTGGATGTCAGCATCAGAGATATGGATGTTAAGCTAATACCTTGAGCAGTGGCCAGCATCTGTTATTTTAAGCAAAGGTCTCAAAAACTCAACAGAGCATAGGTATGTCCTTTGGGGGAGTTAATGTAGTGCTCTGGATTTTCTCTAGAAAACAAACACTAATTTTTTTCACCTGCACAGCTGACTTCATGCATTGACTGCACTATCATCTAGCAATGATGAATTCCAATAGTCAAGGTTCATGGTCAGACACCTGCTGGGCTCTAAATAGGCCATAGAAAGAAAATGGGCACACTTAGAGCACAAGGTAGGAAGAACCAGCTAAAGAATGTGTCTGACTGTGCTTCTATTTAGCTGTCTCTTCTTCTAAGCATGGAATGAAAATTTGTTTTGCAGTTTTGTTCTGTATCTCCAGTAGGCTGTGCCTACTAGGACCATTGGTGTGCTCTCCGGCATTTTGGGGATGCCACGTTACAGAGCTCAGACTTTGGAAACTCAAGCCTGTGTTGGCTCCAGCTTCCTTGAGAAAAGCATATAATTTTTCAGTTTGCTGCATGTTGCCTACACTCCTGGTTTTATAATAGCTGTGCTTAGTCTTCTCTATTTAGCCAAGTTTCCTGTTTAACATGTGATGCTAGATTAATACCAGACCCAGAGCACGTTTCCTTGCAGCAGTTACATTTGTCATTATTATGATGCATTGTACTTGGGAAATGGTGTGTTACACGCATAGTGATGGCTAACTTGCCACCAGTGCTTTGAGACAATCCACCTGAATGCTGATTCAGTGATTCAACAATTTTGAGCTAATGATTATTGAGATGATACCAACAAACTAATTTTGTTTGTGATCATTATTCAGAGGAAGTATTAGACTGCTATAATAAGTAGCCACTGAAGTGAGAGAAGTTTTTAGGCTGTTTTCATCTTTCATTTTTCCTATTCTCTCTGTGCAGCATTGTTGCAGTTAAGGACTCCCTAAATCAGGAATGATATAACTCTTTATCACCACTGAATTTATTGACACCAGTTAGTGCTGTTTGTAGAAATTCCTACCTCAAAACCAGAAAATTTAGTATCTCCACCCCTTCCTTTTCCTCTTCTGCATGTCTGCAGATTAGCACAGTGCTAGCAGGAGCATCCCACCACCCTAGATACTCAGATGAATTCTGACTTAAATGGGATTTTTCACACAATCACAGAATCACCAAGGTTGGAAGAGACCTCAAAGACCATCAAGTCCAATCTGTCACCACAGACCTCATGACTAAACCATGGCACCAAGTGCCATGTCCAATCCCCTCTTGAACACCTCCAGGGATGGTGACTCCACCACCACCCTGGGCAGCACATTCCAATGGCTAACAACTCTCTCAGTGAAGAACTTTCTTCTCACCATGAACCTTAATTTCCCCTGGTGCAGCTTGAGACTGTGTCCTCTTGTTCTGATGCTGTGGAGCCACAAAAAAAATAAATAGTCAGTGGTATATTATTATGTGAGGGGAAAAAGAATGTAAAAGATGAACCTCAATGACCTGACAGAGAAATTTCATTCTTTTGTGTGTTCAGGCTGTTCTCCCCCCTTCATATTATTACTGTTGTCATCCCATGGGTGCGCATGACATAATAGAGATACAGAAGATGAAGATTGTCTAGTCAAGCAGAAACTCATAATTGTACAAGTAAAAATGCTAAATTATGACTCCTATGATTGCAGCTGGAGAACAAGGTTGCATGAGTGCTGTTTGGGTATATGATTAGGGCATCCTGGCCTGCATCAGGAATAGTGTGGCCAGCAGGAGCAGGGAAATCATTGTGCCCCTGTACTCAGCACTGGTTAGACCACATCTTGAGTCCTGTGTCCAGTTTTGGGCCCCTCAGTTTAAGAAGGACATTGAGACACTCGAAGGACAACGAGGCTGGTGAGAGGTCTTGACCACAAGCCCTATGAGGAGAGGATGAGGGAGCTGGGATTGTTTAGCCTGGAGAAGAGAAGGCTCAGGGGAGGCCTTATTGCTTTCTACAACTACCTGAAGGGTGGTTGTAGCCAGGAAGGGGTTGGTCTCTTCTCCCAGGCAACCAGCACCAGAACAAGAAGACACAGTCTCAAACTGCACCAGGGGAAGTTTAGGCTCAAGGTGGGGAGAAAGTTCTTCACAGAAAGAGTTATTGGCCATTAGAATGTGCTACCCAGGGAGGTAGTGGACTCACCGCCCCTGGAGGTGTTAAAAAAAGGATTGGATGTGGCACTTGAAGCCATGGTTTAGTAGTCATGAGGTGTTGGGTGATAAGTTGGACTTGATGATCTCTGAAGTCTTTTCCAACCTTGTTGATTCTATGATTCTATGATTAGACACTTCAGTCTGACAGATGCTTTGCATTGCTGCCTCCCTAGGGTGCTGCAGGATGGGGATATGCTGAAACAGATACACTGCTATGGGTGCAGATTCTCTGAAATCAATGTTACCTCTGAGCCCATCCAGGGCTGCTACTGCAGACTGGACTAGACCAGGTTTTGCTGAATCCTGGCCTTTAACCACAGGTTTTAAACATCCTTTCAAACAATTGCAGTGAACCATTGTGGGTAGCTGTGAAAGAAGACAGATAACAGCAAATGCTGGGTAGGCAATTCAGCTCCTGGGAAAATACTCATTTGGAAAAGCTTATCAGAAAAAGCTAATTTCATCTATTTCTTGCTAGTTACGGGAATTTTGTTTGTAGCAAGTTATCAGGCAGTCATCCTTGATGTTTAGAACAGATTTTAGCTTGTGGCCTGTTTTGCTCTTATGTTTGAGATCTCTGGAGGGAGCAGATGATGTTCTTGGGAATTCATACTCACCCTTCAATAGCTGTTGGTCTTCCATTATTCCAGAGGGAACCCCGCTTAGTCTTCTCATTCACCATGATGGGTCAAGCTCTTGCTGTCATGCCTTGCATTGTCTACATTAACTGTTCTAAGTCAGAGCGTAGCCCATATTTTTTCCATG